>NC_049901.1:10714074-11034226 GCF_001411555.2 Juglans regia | reverse complement strand
AAGCAATCTCAAAACCAATATGGAAGCATTTTCTTTGGAGTTAAAAGCAGCGCCTTCTGATCAAAATTGTTAGCAGTCTATATGGTCAGATTCCTAGTTTATTGACTATTTTACACGTTCTCTTGCCATGGGTCACACAAAAAAAAAAGCAAAAATGCACCAATGCTGCAGAGGGAAATTAAGGAGAAGAGAAAAAAAAGTTTAAGCATCTTCTTCTCCTTACACCTAATGTTCTCTCTCTCTAGATCTCTTCTAGGCTGGAGAGTAAATTCTAGTGTGCCTGAGAGGAAAACCAAATGTGGTCTTAATGTATATTTGTGTCTTGAAGATAATCGCCAAACATACCATTTGATACTTCAAAGAAATCCTGCCAACTGAGGAGAAAAGAGAGGAACATCGAATTCTTTTTTTGATAAGAGAGGACATTACTTATAAAAAAAAAAAAAAGTAAAAGAGGACATCGAATTCACAGTAAACTATCAGACAGAAAATGATAGTTGGCACAAGATTTGTCAAGTCAGTAGCATGTGGCAACCCCAGGCCAACAGCAGGACTAGGAATTAACATGATAATGCACAAATACACAGTTATAGACAGAGAAACTATTATTTTCTTTATCAAAAAGTGGGGTGTGGTGGAGAGGGATGGGGGAATGATATTCTGTCGATTTCCTATCATTTTCATCATCTGTCATGATCTTCTTCTTTTTTTTATTGGTAATCAAGAAATTTTATTCATAATAATAGGCAAAGCCCAAGTACACAAGGAGTATACATGAGAATTACCTAACTATAGTTTACAACTGAAAGTAGAAAGTCACGGACATTAAGTCCGTTACAAACAATGTCATGATCTTCTTGAATGGCACAAGTTGCCTATACTTGTGCATGTACTTTAGTGCAAACCAAAATAGTTAAATACCTTTACACATAAGATGAGCTAATAACTGCCAATGCAAAGTTCCCCCTGTCTGCACTGTCTTAATACACTAAAAGAATGCTTAATCTACCATACCTTCCCAATGCTTAGGAAGAAGAACGTACCTTCCCAACACGAGGTGCAATGAGCCATGCAAGAGTAACAGTAAGAAGTCCTGTAGCAAGCAGAATCCCAGTACCTTCCACGGCCCACTTGGTTGCAGGATTTTCGTCGGGGACAACATCTTCTGAGACAGTATTCAAAGGTTGTTCAGAAACAACCTGTGAAACTGCAGCAGAATTATTATAGTTACTATTATTATGTGGAATAAACCACAATGAAATCTCACTAAGCCGTTGCCTTCGGATGGCAGCAACAGCATCGGGATCTACACCTTGATTTGTACGCAAGGGTGCAGGACTGGGTTCTCCACTAGCAGTCCTTTCTCTCAATGCTTCAAATTCCTTTAAAGAACCCACAACCTTTTTGAAGTCTGCAGTTCTAATATTTTTTGCAACACATCCACAGATTTCACAAACAGTGGATCCATGGTTAACAAACCATTTTAAAGCACAAGCATAGTGTACTAAAGCAAGGTCATTTTTGCAAGAACAACCAAGCTCTACCAATGTGTCTTGGTGGTGACACGAGCCCATCTCCAAATCTGTATTACAAATGAAAACCTCCCCATCAGGGCCAATAAACTCCACAAGCCCACGTTCTCTTCCTCCATTCTTTTTTAGAGAAAATTTATTTTCAATATCTTTGATTACTTCCTTTCTATCAGGCTGAACCTCCCCATAGCTTTTACTTGCATCTTGTAATGGAGGAGAGATGCCCAAAAATCCTAAAACAGCATCCCCCATTTTGTCAGATTCAGTACATTGGCACACACGACAACTTGGCAGGCCTGCCTCCTTGTCAAAACTATGACATGGGTGAGACCCCAATTCTTCACTCTCGATAGAAGAGCAATCCTCATTGCTGACTCCATCCTTCAAATGTGTTTCCTTTCCCATTGAATTAAAAGAATCTATGGATTCAAACAAGCAAGTTGCACTTCAGATTATTGTAACATTTGGCTTCAATAAATTTCACTTAACCAAAGTTCAGGAGGCCAATGTCCCCATTGTGTGCTTATATGGTGAAGACAACAAGTGGCTAGCAGTGCACCATAAACTAACAAGCACATAAAACTTTTGTTCCAACTGTGAAAGAAAACCAAGACTTTTAGCATAACTTAAGGCTGTGGTGCAAATAAAAAAAGAAAGAGAATACATGCAGAATATATCCAATGTTCTATCTCCAAATTCCTATTTCAGAAATATGATGTAATGAAAATTCATTATTTTGTAAGTAAAAATTTGACAAGAAAATTCATTTTACAGTGACTTGAGGCACATCACTCTCTAAAGCACCTTTATTAAACACTTTGGTAAATGCACTGACGTGTTAAAACAATACATCATTAGGAATTAAGTGCGAAAGCATCCAAAAGATGTACTAAACCTCCCCCCGCCCCCGCCCCCGCCCCCAAACAAAAAACAAATATGATTATATTTCAAGAATAATACTTATATCAGTGAAAATTTCTTTATTTACTGTCTTATTCTGCTAAAATGATTTTTTTTAATAACTACTTATTCCACTAAATTGAATTAGACTACAGAACTCTCACTCTTCATCAATTTAATTGTTACAATCTTTTATTTTGGTACAACAATCATACACATCAAGATCATCCTTGTTAGGAGCCTAGTTATGAGTTTCCCGACTTAGACAATGCAAGAAATTGGTCACGTAAAAAAATTTCACCTTACCAGAATAAGTATGTTAAGCAATGGACTTCACATCATCTTTTTTTTTTGATAAGTAATAGCTTTATTAATAACAATGTAATAGGCATAGCCCGAGTACACAGGGAGTATACACAAGAAACACCTAATACATGGACTTCACATCATCTTATTTTACCTACATAACCTCTTTAAACTAGGATGAGTTATACCGTATCGCTGTAACACTCAAAATGCATTAACGGCAGTTTCACCAATAATAAAAGCATGTCAAGTAATGAGTCACAGAATGTTCGCCCATGAATCATTTCATCTCTAACAATGAACACCAATGGCCTTCACAGTCTGAAATAATGATTTCCTTTTTTAATTTTAAGATTTTGTTCTTATAAAAAAATTAAAAAAGATTTTGTTCTTGGTCGTCAATTTCTGCAAAATACAATATTAAAATCTTATTCCATTGAAGGAAGGACCTAAATACAAACCGAAGATGGCATGTATGTAAGAAAACCTCTCGTAAGCCATTGTTAATGTCTTGAATCGATTAATGTAGAGACTCAAAATGTTCTGATGAACACCAAGCATAGCTTGTTAAAACTCTAATTCATCTGGGAATGTCAGAAGTATCATTTCACTCCGTAGAAAAAACTCAGAACGAAAAGAAATATGAAAATCTTCTGAATTGAAATTTCATCTTTGAATTGAAGTATTGCGTCGGTAGATTCTCAAACCTGATTCAAACTCTTGAAAAGATCCCCATCCCAATCTAGCACACTGACCCAGTGAACCCCCCCCTCCCCCCTCCCCCCTCTCTCAGAAACAATACTTGCATCTTTAAATGCATACCAGTTAATCCATCGGATCAAATTCGTCGAGAATCAGGCAATATTGTTAGAGAATTGAAATAAGCAGGCGCGCAATATATTTCTTTAAAAAAAAAAAATCAATAAAGCGATGGATCACGGTCGTGAACAAAACCCAGAACCAGAAATCATGAAATGAACTCAAACCCATTATCAACAGGTTGAAATTTGTCGGTAGAGAACGGAAACAAACGAAAGTGAAAGAAAAACTAACCTCTCTCTTAACACGCGCACTTAGCTTGGGAGGAGGAGAGATGGGCATCAGATACCCCGAGATCGAGCACTAAAATCAATCATAACTGAAGCAACTTCCAGCCCAAGATTCTCTCACTAAATATGGGAATATCTCTCTGTCTCTATACTGTTGAGCAGTGGATGTCCCTACTCACCAAAGAACACAAGAAGTGTCGCATATTTACCTAAAGCACACTCACTACGTTTACAGATGTTTTGACCTTTTTCCATCCTACTCGCCAAAAGTCCATACCTTTTTCATCAGAGTTCTCAACGTAGGTACTGTACAACATTACAATGAATTCAGTCCACAGGCTCACCAACATGGTAGTTCCTGCGTTCTTGCTCCCCACACAATTCTTCTGACATTAGTTGGGTGCATTTAATTTCATATATAAATTAGTGTATATTCATCGACTAAGGTAGAGACGAGTTAGGGGTCGAATTGTATAAAAAAAAAAAAAATTGGGGTCACAACCAATAAAGTAATAAAAATATATATATATTTAAAAAATAATATATATAAGAAAAAGATTTTTGGAGTTATTATATATATAATATATATTTAAAAGATATATTTTAGGATATATTATATATATTTATTCTTATATATATATATGAATAATATTTTTGGAGGTGTGGAATAAGAAAATTGTTAGATAAAAGACTTGGCGTATATGCCTTCTAAGAAAAAATGAGACCTAATAAAAAAAAAGTATACAAATAATTTTTCACAGAGTTATAGTTTTTACCCTTTGTATATGTATTTATGTATGAATATGTATAAAAGGTAAAAAAAATTATTTCAAAATTCATTAGCTTGAATTTATAGATAGATTAGCCTTAAATATTAAAATAGTCATTGCGATTTGGCCAATTGCACATGTTAACTCCTTAACTGTAATTTTGGCATTTTTACTCCCTATATTTTTTTACTTTGATCAAACCAATCATTCCATTACGGTGTCGTTAGAAATTTTTCAAAATGGTGTGTTTACCTCCGAGAAAGGTGCAGTCCGGAAAGAAAGAAAGATTCATTTCCAAATATGCTGAAGTGGGTAGGGCCTCTATCGATGAGGTGTGGGGCCCCTGATACGGCTGTATGGTGCCCGTGCGTACATCCATGACGGTGAACAATATTTAAATGTTGAGAAAATAAAAAGATATGGACACACAAATTTACGTGATTCAGTATTGGGCCTATGTTCACGGAGGTTTGGAGAGAGGAGATTCCATTATAATATGCTTGTTTACAGTCTCTCATTTCTCCATGTACAATAAGAGCTAGAGATCTATTTGTTGGAGAAGTTGTTCCCCTTGGAGTTCTCTGTTTAGAAGTTGAAGAAGAAGTCGAAGAAGACCCCCCAAGCATTCAAAAGAAAAAGTCCACAAAACCGTAAGCACTCTATCCCTTTTATCTAACCATCTTTGTGCGTGCGTCTCAGTAGTGGTAAGGAATGTTTGCTTTGCGTGTTTGACTGTCTCTTCATTTCCTACTTTCTTCTGACACCTCTCTGCCTTATGACAACCTCACCCCCTTGTTCCTTTTTGTCCCCTTTCTCTCTCTCTTATTTTGTCTTCTAGTAGTGGGCCTTTGATGGGCTGGACCTTGAGAACCATTTTTGGATGATGTATTTTATTCCCTCACACTATGTATGAATTTTCGACACATGTAGCTATAACTATAATATTTTTATAAAATACAAATTTTTTTATGAGTAATTTGCATTCCATGTCATCTCTTAAGTAGAATTATTTATGAGTATTTTTTCCATAAATATAATTATGGATTGTACAAATATCGCGTACTTCTTTTAAAAAATAGTAAAATTTATTATCAAAAATTAAAATTTTTATATAGATCTCATATTTACCTTTTTGTTTTTGAAAATTTATGCACTTTATAACTGCAAATATCATTTAAAGTTATTATTAATATAAGAATTTTAAGTACACGAGATACTTTTATACAGTGAAAATACAAGGCATTCCATACTCATTTTTCCATCATCCATCACCCGTAACTTCTTAATTCCTATATTTTTCCTTCCCCTAAGTCCTACACACTTTTCGGTATCCATTCTCTTCTTGATATAATTTATTTTCCCCTTCTCTTATCTAAAGTTGTGTTATCTTATTCACTTCAAACTGGTAATCCTTTTGGCAGATGACGACTCCAACGCCCCTGGCAACGGTTGATTGTCGGCTTCACCTAGTGTAGACCAATTGTTTGATGAAATGCCTAATACAAAAACTACTCCTTGTTGTGGTCTTCAAGTAAATGTCTTTGTTATTTTATTATTTCTTAAAATGATTTTAAGACAGCTCATAGTTATAGCTTGTGTCAAATCCTCAAGCAAGTCCTCTTTGTTAAAGAGAACCAAGTCTATAATCCCCATAAATATCTGAACGAAAAATCCATTATTCCTGAATGGTAGAACTTGTAGAGTGTGCACGGGACAAAAGCAAGTGTTTTGGTATATCGATTATATACAAATCCAAAAACCAAAATCGCGTGTCATCCGATACAACAGCAGATGAATGAATCTGTATCCTACCAATGAAGACCGAAACTAGCTGCCTGCATTAGTGGGTGTGCAAAATATGCACCTAATGTCAATGCTGTGATTGTCAAATATGGAACTCGAATAAATTCTTTGTAGTATTCTTTTGGCAACTTTTGACGGCCTTCAAGAATCGCTGCAAATGGAATTACACTTGTTCGCCTTTTCACAGATTCGAAATCCTCGCCGTACCGTATAGCTAACCTCCTATCTCCATTCCAAACACCAAAGAGATGGTGTCCAATCAATCCAACAGAGGCTGCTACAGCCACCGAGTTTCCTATCCAAAGGGTGTGAGCCAGGCACCAGACTACCTGCCCAACCATCTGAAAATAAACACAACCTTAAACTGGTTAGTAAAATGTTCGTGTGGCCGGCTATGCATTTCTATTCATGTGTACGTGTGCGGTGTTAACTTACATTCAGGCCTATTGACCCACATTGAACACCAAAAAAGAAAAGGAACGTATGAAGGGACATGGTGTCTGGTATTGTTATGTTGGCAGTCCATTAGAGATGTATAAACAATTTCAGTTTTCTCAGCACCCTAAATGAAGGAAAATGGCGTCTTCTATAATGAAACAGATTTAATTACTTCTGTCCAAACACCATCACACATCTTTTCTGTGCAAAACATCTTATAGTGATTTTGTGAACATATGGAAAGCAGTGGTTGAATGACTTATTGATTGAAGGAGTAGGATCAGAGGTTGAAGTTGATTGTAGGCGGTCAAGACCACCAAAGACAAAACCAGCATTTATCCCAATGCCCTTCGTCTTCCAATTCTTAGTAAACACATCTTTAATTGAAAGCAAGATGGTGGGTCTTATACCTGTGGGTGCCTCGTGATTCTCATGATCCCAGTCTCCCAAAGATGCATTTTAGGCTTCTCAACTGCCGCTACCTCCAACAAATTAAAGGTTGAAGGATAGAGGAAAAAGAAAGAGATAAAAGAAGAGAGCCACACGAATTGGTGAAGCCCAGGAACACTCTGGAGCTGCCATAATTGTTGTCCATCATATCTGTGGTTGATAAAATACACCTGCATCAAAGCCGAAAATTATATAAGGCAAGAATGAAACAAAAGAAAAGGCAACACATCAAGCTAACTTGGAGGAAGAAGCTCCCGTGCTTCAAATAGAGAACTCACAATAGTACTAACAGCCAACGGTAGAGATGTCCCTGCAAACAGAACACGGAAAGCACGTTCTCCTATGAGTTTTTCACCCACATCTCGGAGACTAGCCAAGCCACTGTGGACAACCGCAAAAATGAGAACGAGGGTCAACATCACAACCTGCAGAAAATAGAAAGTTCCATAGCCCATTAGCATACAATGTTTTTTATCAAGAGCTCTGTAAACTAAAAGAAAATTGAGTGAGAATAACAATTTGTCATGCTATTTTTTTTTTTTTTAATTTATTTAATGTTTGGGTAGCATGTCATACGAATCACATGTTGGACAAACAAAATTTTTGTCCAATGGGAAGAACCAAGCTTCATGAAAATTTTAGCACTCCCTGCAAAACTTATGACCAGTAAAGACTAAAACACTAGCATTCGCTCACTAAGTAGACTGATGGACACCCGTTAAGAATAAATGCTTACACGGTTGAACTTCTTGGACATTGAAGAGAGATGTCTTGACCATAATTAATTGAAGATTCTGACAAGAGAAGAGTGAGAAGGGGGAGCTAAGGGAAGAAAGGAGGAGGTATTGTGGATTTGAGCCTAGCTTTTTGGTTCCATGGCTTGTCTTGACGTAAAATCAGATTCGTCCGACTGCAAAGTATTCTCTTTTTTTTTAAACCAAAAAAAAAAAAGTGACTGCAATTATGCTTATTCACTTAATTAAATAAAAGTAACATCTCTAAGCTACGAGGTTGCCACATGAAATTGTCTTTCTTGAAAGTTGATTAGTACGTAAGAAGAAAGTTGTTACAAGAGAGAGCAATCCGTAGATGGTAGCAAAGCTTATGGGGGATATGTTGGACTATGTCGAGTGACACAAGGATGATCAACGGTTACCCACCCACACCTTTTCTCAGTAAGCAAACAGATGGTAAGCGTGAAAACTGGAAGAATGCATCAATTGCTATCAGCATAGAACTCCCTCCCCGCAGCCACAAAATAGATAAAGAGATCACCTCATGGCTGCCCGAAAGTCCCGAAACAGCGTCGACGAAGGCCTTGCCGAAGCCAGTCGAGTTATCAATCCAAACAAAGTCAAGCACAAACAGAACCACTCCAAGAATAAGAGAGAAATATATCCAAGAAGATATCTTCTGCTGGGCCAAGTCGAACGAGGCGGAGTCCTCGCCCATCAACAACACTGCTGAAGACTCATCATCATCATCATCATCATCATCATCGGAGGATATCTTTGTCTCCGTATCACCCGTGGAAATTCGGGCGGCCAGCTGAAACCTCCGGGTGAATAATGGGAGGGAATTGGAATTAGAATTGGAATTGGAAGCAAATGGTGAACTATGGAAGGATTCCTTGAAAGAGGGTATGCGCAGAGTTTTGAGGGTAAAGGCAGGCCGTCTGAGTAGGTGGGTCGACCGCTTATGACCAAAGGAGCGGTGAGGTAAGGGAGAGAAGGGGTTTGAGACGAGAAGAGTAGTAGCCATTGCTACGGAGTGGTGAAGTGAACGAGGAAAGTAGATAGGAGAAAACACCCAAAGAAAAGAGCATCTGAAGGCTGTTGTGCTCTCGGTTGTGGATTTTGGATTTTCTGTGCTTTTTAATATTGTTTTCGGTGGAGTAACCGAGAGCAGGAGGAAATGCTTAAGATTTAGGAGAGATTTGTAGACAAGTTTAGGGTTGAGATGAGTAGTAAATAATAAAATAAAAATTGAATTATGTATTATATTTGATTTGAGAATTTAAAAAAGTTATTTTGAGTTTAAAAAAATTAAATTATGTATTATATTTTGTATAAAAATTTAAAAAAATTATAATGATGAAATGAGACGAATTGAGGTAGATTTTGAATCCAAATCTCTCCTTATGACTCAGCAGTCGGCACCCCATCAATATCAAATGCATTTGGTCCGAATCTTAGGACTAAAAGCTATCAAAAAAACAAAGTCCGGTAAGATATAGTGCAAGTTCTAATTTAGAGGGGTTATGGTAGGTGTCTTGAACAGAATTTAAATAGTTTTAAAAGTTTTGTTAGGAAAAAAATTAGGTTTTTGGGGTATTAAAGTATTTTTTTAATTTTAAATAAGTTAAAAGTACGTTTGAGAAAAATTATCATTTATGAAGAGTATTTTCTTCAAACATATTTTTCTAGATAATCTGAAATGTAGTTCAATTTTTTTTAAAAAAAAAATAATAGGTAAAAATATCTATACAACTTTTAATCTTTTAAGGATATGGTTATTTCTATCTTAAAAAGTATTTTTTTTTAATTTATTTACAAACAAATGTAATATATTAAAAAGTGCTTTAAACATATGATTATCAAATAATAAATAACTTTTTAATAGTATAACTTATTAATTAAGCCATAAGTTATAAGTCTTAAAACTATAAGTTATATTTTTTACTGCAATTCCAAACATGCACTAAGTCAGATATAGTCATGTCACCTAAATTAAATAATAAGATTTAATTTATAAGATTCAAATTTTAAAATTTATTTTTTAAATCAACTTATACCACATAAGTATTGTGTGGTATAAATACATTACAATAACATTATTCAGATTTACATACTTTAAAATTGTACAAATTATTTTTTTACGGAATGCGATGGATGTTATAATATCTGATAATATTTAATTTATGAATATATGAAGACAAGCACTAGTAGTGCTTTGGTGTTTGTTGTCCAACTTTGTATACAGTGTCAAACGTTGGTGTCTAATTATAAATCATGAATTGGCCAAAAGCATAAAAGAATCTGCCATGCAATCTCAACTTACCATAATGGATTATGACAGGGATGAGCTCCACTCATCAAGCCTATGTCCACTTAACCATAATTTGGTTGCCCATTTCTTTAAATAAATGATTTTAAGCATTTGATGTCCGATCCTTACAATTGGCTTCAATTTATAAGTTTTAGAAACTGCTAACAACATGACATAATATTCTTTGGTGGAAAGTTGCGGACAAAGATTGAAAGAACTAAGCAAACCTGTTGTCATATTAAATGCGCCAGTGATATGTTTCGTTTGGTTACACAGTTTAGATGAGATAAAATAAGATATTTTGTTAAAAATTAAATAAAATATCGTTAAAATATAATTTTTATTATTATTATTTTAAAATTTAAAAAAATTAAATTATTTATTATATTATTATAATAATTATATAAAATGAGATATTTGGAACCAAAACAGGCATTATCTCTTTAATCCATTTGCAAACACTAGTACACACGAATTGACAGTAAAGATCACGTCTTTACCTCAAAGATGCATTTCTGTCAACAATAATAATTGATTTGAGATCTATTACCCCGATTGTTAAATTAAGTTGAGTTGAATTGAGATAAATATTAAAAATTAAATAAAATATTATTATTATTTTAAAATTTAAAAAAATTAAATTATTTATTATATTTTATGTTAAAATTAAAAAAAATTATAATAATTAAATAAGATGAATTGAAATAGATTTAATATCCAAACTGCATCCAAAAATTGCATTCAAGGATCCTCCAAAATTCTTCTATAAAGTGCTTAAAATCAGCTGCCTTTTTTTTTTTTTTGGGTACCTACGTCAATTACTTTGGTTGACGTGAATCAAATTACTTATGCAATGACTAAAAAAATAAAATAAAAGAGTAATTCATAAAAATATAATTCACGTATGTATATATATATTAGCGGTGAAGTTACGTGCGAGGCACGTTTATCCTGTATTAAATTGTTTTAAAATATAAACATATAGTGTAGAAGAAGAGAATTTAATGATAATGTCTATGAAGATAATATAGATTATTCTAATTAGAAACTACTAATTTAAATAGTAATAAGTTTAAATAAATTATAGGTTCAAGCAAGTTTGGAAGACAAACTAATTCAAATTACAGTTTATTTTTTAAACGACTAAATATTACTTAATTGTTTTTTTCGTTACTAAAAGTAAAGTTTGGAGACTATGTATTATGATCATCATGATTAACAATGAAGGTTTACATGACGTACTAATAGATACTAAGTAAGTGCATACAAATTTGATTTTCTTGTTTTGTATATATAATTATGACCAGTATCATTAAAATATATGAATTAAATTAGTTATAAGCTAATTCCATGATAACCACCAAATGATTCCACAAATTGTAGCCTCATAATTAAATAATATCACGCCCACAACTCTATGGTGAAAAAAAAAGGAAGAGAAGAAGAAAAAACTGAGTGGTCGACATTATTGTGTAAAAATGTATAGAAGTGATGCATGTAGAAGACATAGAGAATCTTATCGTATCATAATCTTGTTAAAGCCTATAACATGGTGTTAGTTAATTAATAATGCACATATAAATAAATAAAAAATAAACCTTAATTTTTAATCATTTTTAATTAATAGATAATATTGGCCAGAGATTGAACAAAAAATATTTTGCTTAAGAAACAAGGCAACTTATCGTCACTGATCATCATGATCACGTACGTTGTACCTCATCATAACTATACCTGATCTCGATCATTAATGATGTTATCTTTCAATAAAAATAATGCTAAACATGCTGCATGTTTGACCTAACATTACTCATTATATATATAATAGGTAGTACACATATATACGGCATGTATTGGAATCATGTACGTGTATGTTTCCATGGCGTAGACGGTGGTTAATGTTACAGAAATATCTATATATATAATATAATGGAAGTTGCACACATTATTAAATACACTCACATGTATGCACTACATTCGTTAACATTAATTTTTTTTTTCTTATTTTATGATTGAGACAAGCAACTTCTTATATATTTATATATGGTTGGCCAGGAAGGTGGTAACGCGCGAGTCCTGTGATTTATTGTAAATATTAACTAAACCCGACTCTCTCTTTAAAGAAGTAACTAATAATAGATAGCCTAGCTAGAAGTCATGTATGCGTTAGCCAGAGAAGGGACGATAAAAGCAACAAAATCGGCTTGGAATTAGCTGATGATCAGTTTGCTTTAATGGAATTTACGTACGAATAATGTTCTTTTTATTGTTTGAAATCTTTCTTATTTATAATATTTTCTCAACGGTCTTACATAGCAGGGAAGAAATATAATAAATAATTTAATTTTTTTTAATTCTAAAATAATAATAATATTAAAAATAAATATTTTAACAATATTTTATCATCTCGACTTAACTCAACTCAACTCACTTCAACATCCAAACACAACCTTAATTTTTTTCTTTCAAGTTGTTAAGGTAACTGATTTTGGGATTGCAAAAGTAAAACCTCAATCTGGGGTTATGATTGCAGAAATTGGGACATATAGGTGAATGGGTCCTGAGATGTGAATCTTTTAGGTTAATCTTGGAGCCTTTAGTTAGTTATAGAAAGTTGTTTGAAAATATTCCAATTCATACTGACATATGCCTTTTGAACACCTATATGCGCGTTAAAGTTTTCTTTCTTGTATTATTCATATTAAATATGCAATAGCTTATAATTATTAAATTTTGATATCATGGAGTTATCCTACCAATTCTCGCACATTATCTACTGATGGCTAAATACATTGGGTTTGAAGTCATTATTATTATTATTTTATTTATTTATTTTGTATTCCATTTGATTCTTGACTATTGGAAATGAATCCATTTAAGATGAGCATGCTGGATATTTTATTTGTTTGAAAAAAGTTGACATGCAGATAATTCTTTTATATTTCTTTATCTACTATGATACATTGATACTGATTTTCAATGCAGTCAACTTCTTAGAATTCTTTGATGATATCTATTTATAAATTTGGTAAGGTCAGGGATTGTGATACAAGGCTCTGTAAAAAGAAAGGAAGTGGTGCGGCTAGTGGGGGAAAAATTGGCTTTGAAATCCTGTATGTTATTAGGGACATTCCTGACTTTTCCATCTAAAGCTATTTCTTATCTAAATATTCATGCCTACATTATATTATATAGGAAGATATCCAGTTTTACCAAAAAAAAAAAAAAAAAATTGACTATTATTTATCAATAACAAATAATTAGATATTTGTTCAACATATATTATTTTTTTGTAGTGATTTTATAATGATTTTATTAAAATTTAATTTTTTTCATATTGTCTCTCTTTGTGGCCCGATTCATCCCCAAAGTCCGTTCTTCTTCAGCCCAGCTCGGCGCCGCCGTGCGCTGGCCAGCCTCACCGCCCCCACCGGGGAGTCCCTCTCACGCCGATGACCAACCGAGGCACCATCGATGTCTCCCACGCGCAGCCCTATCTCTCCCCCGCGGAAATCCATCCGAAATGGATTTCTCCCATTTCTCTCAACCGGCGCCGCCGTACTCGGCCACCTACCATCACGACCACCACAGGCGACTCCCCCTCATGCCGGCGACCAACCCAGCCACCACCGATGTCCCCCACACGCAGCCATATCTATCCACCGCGGAAACCTATCCGAAATGAGTTTCTCCCATTTCTCTCAACCAGCGCAGCCGTACGCGACCACCCAAGCCATTGCACCTCCACCACTTCACATTGAAGACAGTCTCTACTAGACCTAGCCACCACAATCCTCCATTTCCCTCTCCGTCGCACACTGTCATTCACACGCACATGACAACTCGCTCTCTTCCTCTCTTCAAACCAAAAAGAAACGAAGAAGAAAAAAAAAAGAGATGCGAAAATACATCTGAAATGAAGAAAGAAATCATACGGGGAAGAAGGGAAACGAAGAAGAAATATACCTATTTGTTGAGCCGAAGAAAAAAAACAAATATGCGATTGAGCCGTAGAAAGAAAAGAAACATGCGAGAAAGAGAAGAAGAAAAACAAGATGCAGAAGTGAAATTAGAAAATTTTTGCATACTAAACGGCGAGAAGAAAAGTCTCAAATAGCATGGCAGGAAATTTTTCTTCCTCCACTTGAGTATGAAACGTCTGCAGATTGTAGAAAAGATTTTGCACTCCATCCCTTCTATCAAGGATAGATATTTTGGATTGTCAGGCTAACTAGATGTTTAATATTCAACTAAGAAGTAAAAATGTGACTGAAATAAAAGAAAATATGATAGAAATGAACGACAGAAGAATAAGACGTTGGATTGAGTATTGTTTTAAACTGTTCATTTCTATTGATGTTATATACATTTTTAAGATACAGGAAGGTACAAGTCGAAGAATAAAGCTACTTTGCCTACCGGTTTTGACCGCTCCATTTGACCGCTGATAAATTTTTTTTTTTTTTATTTATTTAGTGATTAAGAAAGTGTTTTTAAGTGTATTGGTAAATATTTTTTATTTTTTAAAAATATTTAAATGTATTAAAAAAATGTGAAAAGAAAAAAAAAAAAAAAAAAAATTAACACTGGGCTTACCGCCCAGTGGTAAGAGTGGGGCGGCAGAGTAGCCCCACTCCAAGTCGAAATAAGAGAACCCAGAACGACAGTGCCTCGTAACATTGGCCATCGAAATCTCAACAACGTTGTTAATGGCTTTCAGCGCGTGTACGATGGGAAATCGCATCGCATCCCTGACAGCAACACCTGCCATGCTTATATCTGCTTATCAAGTTTGCCGATCTCATGCACACGGACTACTCGTCGATTTACTATGTACCACGAGAAAGAGCGTACACAGCACACAACAGTGACTATAATACCAGAGAGCTGCGAGCATGGATTCTAGGTTTTGGGCCTGCTTGTTCTTCATGCTGGTGCCCTTTCTGTGCAACGCTACATTGGTCTCTGCCGGAGAGCACGTGCTCACGTTGGGTCACTCAAACTTCACTGAAACTGTCTCCAAACATAATTTCATTGTCGTTGAGTTCTATGCTCCATGGTGTGCCCGTAAATCTGCTTACTGTTTTTCGCTTTCTTCTTTCCTAATCAAAGTTTTGAATACTGGGTTTAATTCCTCGTGTGGGAACTGAGAAATTAAAACTGGCTTTTCAAACCAGCCAAGTACTGGAGTTACCGACTCGGTCCTTTTATTACAGTAGTAAAAAGAGATTTTATAAAATAAATTTGCAAATGTCTTTGATAGATAAAATGAACGATAAAATAATTTTACAATCTCACTTACCATGCCAAATCAGGTTAATTTATAAGTTTATTTCTATCAAATCTATAGTGCTTAAAGTATTTTTCTTTTAGCAAACATAATCAACATGTTGGGAATTTTATCTCAAAATTCAACAGCAAAGAAGGAATGCATATTTGCTTAGTGAAATTTTAGGTTTTTAGGTACGTCTACATGATATTTTCAGTTGTTAAATTTTATAGGTTTTTATGCATGTTGCTATAATTTTGTTCCTTTACCGAGAAGAGGATGGCTTGGTTTTTGGGAAGCTCTGTTTTTAGCTAGAACATGACAGATTGCCTAAGTTGATTCATTATGTTGTAGTAAGGCTTAGAAATATTCAATCAAAGCGAAATCTGAGTTTTAAAGTAGAGTTTAGCCCCTCCGATGTTGATATTGGCAACCATAGTAATGCCGATTCACTTGTCCCACGGCTAGTGAGTAAGTAGTCCTCTATTTATATTAAAGTCCTGTTTCAAGCAGCCCACAGCCAGTGATATACTGAGGTACTTGTATAGGATTGGTGAATGGTTTTTTAGGCTGATTCACTCAACAAATACTCAATAGGGTTAAGCTCCTGGCCAATCTGGGCATTCTTAGCGATTAAAGTCGATGTGACCTTGTGTTTTGCCCTTCATGTAAAGCTTTCCAGTTCAAGTTACATTGATGAATTATCATTTATAATCCCACTGTTTTTCAAATAAATAATTATTCGACCAATTATGCTTGATGAGTTGCCCATTAAAAACTTCCTCGAACATGGTTAAAACCTTGCTTTAGTTTGAGTTTGTGTATTGGCTTACTACTTCGTTTACTAGGAGTTATCAACTTGTTTACACTATGCACTCTGTGCTTCCCCAAAAGTTTAAATTTTCATTTTCCTGTGTGTTTGGCTGGTTCAGTCTTCAGCCTAATACTGCTTTTCCTTTCCCTGTGACAGGTGTGGCCCTTGTATGAAGCTTTCCCCTGAGGTAATTTAATTTGTCTTCTCATTTGGTTGAATAGGGAGTTGTCTCGGGTCTTCCGTTCTGCATGTGTAGTGCATTCTTAATCGAATGACATATTTATTTCAAACTCAAATTTGTCAAATGTGTAGTATGAAAAAGCTGCGTCCATTTTGAGTAGCCATGACCCTCCAGTCATTCTGGCAAAAGTAGATGCAAGTCATGAAGCAAACGAGGAACTTGCAAGTGAATATGAGATCACGCATATCCCTACAGTCAAGATTTTAAGAAATGGAGGAAAGAATTTGCAAGAATACAAAGGGCCTCGTGAAGCTGATGGTATAGTAGCTTACTTAGAAAAGGAAGTTGCTCCTGCTTCAGCTGAAATAAAATCTTTGGAAGATGCTACTAGTGTCATTGATGAAAACAAGATCTCCATAGTAAGTACTTTTGGGCTTTATTTTCAACTTCTGTTTTCTTCCCACCTTTTTATACTAATTTATTTGTCCAATTCAACAGGTTGGAATCTTTACAGAATTCTCTGGGGAGGAATTCAATAACTTCACAGCCCTAGCAGAAAAATTGCGTTCTGACTTTGATTTTGGTCACACTTTGTATCCCAAACTCCTGCCAAGAGGGGAATCTTCAGTGAATGGACCAACAGTGAGATTACTAAAGCCATTTGATGAGCGTTCTGTTGATTTCCAGGTACTTTGGAAAGCTGCTACTGATCATATAGATCTTATTGCACTTGTTCTGTTATTTTTTCAAGTATGATGCCTGGTTTCTTTCTCTTTATGTTTTCAGGATTTTCATGTGGATGCTTTGGAGAAGTTTGTTGAAGAAGCCAGTGTGCCTACTGTGACTCTTTTCAACAAGGACCCAAGTAACCATCCATTTGTTATCAAGTTCTTCAACAGTCCTAATGCCAAGGTCAGAAAATTGTGAAATATCAGGATTAAACCATGATTGCACACAATCCAGAAAAATATATGATTAGACCGACAGACCAATCAGCCCATGGAGAGAGGAGTTTTGGACAATCAGATGGAAGACCACACAAAACTCCAAGAAAGCACGAATAAAATCTATTAGAGGAAAATAATAGGGAATAAAAGGAGGGGGAAGGGGGGCAGCGTGGAAATACATGCAGAAAACATTTTTTTTAATAGGAGAAAAAACAAATCAAAAGATCATCCCGAGCAGCAGATCTAAGAACATAGGAGATGATCTACCGGAGTAGGTTTTTCACAAAAGAACAAAAGTTTACCAAATCTGCCCGATCAGTGCACTACAAAGCAGACTTTTTAAGCTTTCCTCAATGACCAGTTGCGTATGAACAATAGAAAGCATGCTGAGAACATTTTTCTAAAAACATTTTACATCAAAACAAATCAGAAACCATTTTGGTTGAATACCATTTACTTGAACACAAATGATTTCATTATTTAATAAAGATCTGGTGGTTCCATTTCCCAAAGTGCCATGACCTTTCATTCATTTTATTCTTAATTTATTTGGTCAGAATGTCTAGTGTTAGAAACCCCCATGTTTTCTCTTTATTTGCTTTGGTCTAGAAGAATGCATTTATGTGGACGAATTCACTGTCACGGTTTTTTGTTTTATGTTATTACTGATTCTTCTTTTCTTTGCTTTTTTTTTTTTTTTTTTTGTCTCCACAATAGGCATGATAATACATTTTTTTGTCCCATTAGGCGATGCTGTTTTTGAATTTCAGTAGTGAACTTGTTGATGGTTTTAAGTCA
Organism: Juglans regia; assembly: GCF_001411555.2. Classification (NCBI taxonomy): domain Eukaryota; kingdom Viridiplantae; phylum Streptophyta; class Magnoliopsida; order Fagales; family Juglandaceae; genus Juglans; species Juglans regia. Next base: position 11,015,921 of record NC_049901.1, on the reverse strand, counting down.
AAATTCTATGATTTGGCTGTGCGCTACAAAGGTAATGGCATAAGCTTTCTAATTGGTGACATTGAGGCAAGCCAAGGGCCATTCCAGGTAAAATTACCTTCCACCCAACCCAATTTTATTTGTATTTATAGGGCATACTATTTTGACATGTTTAATTTGTATTTGGACTGGACGGGCAGTACTTTAGACTCAAAGATGAACAGGTACCTCTTATCTTCATATTAAACAATGATGGTCAGAAATACCTTAAATCAAACTTGGAGCCTGACCATATTGGACCTTGGTTGAAGGAATATAAGGTAGGGCTCCCACTTCTTTCGCTGTGGATATCAATTCAAATGGCTGCTGCATTCCTTTTAAATTGCAGATTTAATTTGTCCATTTTTTGTCATGAATCTAAGTATTTTTGTTCATTAATCTCATAAACCGTAGTTATTTTAGCTTTTTTCTTGTCTGTAATCGTAAATTGAATTGACTTTCTGAGGTTTCATTGTGTTCATCCTGAGGTTTCATTGTGTTCATGTTTCAGGATGGAAACTTACAACCATTTATGAACTCAGAGCCCATTCCCGAAACTAATAATGAACCTGTGAAGGTGATTGTTGCTGATAGCCTCCATGACCTGGTTATTAACTCTGGAAAGAACGGTCCGTCTTTAGTACCATTTCATTAGTTGCATCATTCATATTTTCTTCCTATAGTTGTTAGATTACAACTATAAGTTTCGGAAGTAATAATAAAAGTGGGAATGAGATCATTGTAACAGACAGCACAAATAGGGGTAATATATGCATAATCATTCCAGGTCCACACATGTTGTCGATAATTGTTATAAAATTCATAAAAATCTAAAATGGATGAAACATAAGAGACAGTCTGGAAGTTGCTGAATCAACTGCTCCTCCAGAATGGTTGGCAATACCACTTAAGGGTGGGGAGACTGTCCATCCCAGTGCCACTACCCACTTCTAATAAACGATTGGAAAATTAAGATCTCTACATATGAATCGGGCCCATAAGAGTTTCCAACTAATAATAGTGGTATCTGGTTCGTTTTCGCTTTGACAAGTTATATTTCTCAAAGGAGTGCAGGTCACTATTAGTCGTGATATCTGCTTTGTGCCCATGTAGCTAGAATTTCTTATGATTCTTATGCAATCTTGCTCTTACAAATGGGGCCCTTAATCAGAATGGCATGAATAACTATTTTGACCATGCAGTAAATCCACCATGAACGTTCTGCACCTATTTGTTTAGTTAAAGAAATGAGCCTTTCATGATTCTCTGCCATCATAACAAAGTTCTCTCTTGCTATAAATCTTATTGGATTTGCATGGCATTCAGTGCTTTAAACTTTGTAATTAGATGATTGAAAAATCAGAGGTATTCAACTGATCATCTCATTGCTCTTATCCAATATGAGGTAGTTTTTATAGTCAGATATTGATTGAGCTTGCAGTTGTTAGCAAAAACTCGTTTGACATTGAAAGTTAAGTTCCCCCAACATACCGTCTCGTTGTAAGAGCTTTAAAGTCATATAAAAAATCGACATGATGTTATGCAACCAGATAATGGATCCTCTACACTAGTTTGTCTAGCTAGGACAAAAAGGAATCCACATATAAGCAAACACATTGATAAACAAGTAAATGCTACACTCTTGTTATCTAGAAAAGTCGTCACCTTTCCCTCCTCTACGGTTCTTTTGCTGCTCATTCTAACTCTTTACCCTGCATAAAAATAATGGTTTTTGCTCACAGTTCTGCTAGAGTTTTATGCACCTTGGTGTGGAGACTGTGAGAAACTGGCTCCAATTTTGGATGAAGTTGCAGTCTCATTTGAAAATGATGCCAACATGATCATTGCAAAGCTGGTAAGAATCTTTTTCCACACAGTCAGGAACTTCAAAGACAGCTCATTGGCCTAATTGTACATAACTACTACTATAGGTTGTGCCACTAACTACTACTATATTTTTTCTGAGGCCTACACCTGTAGGCCTTAGGAAAAATTAGGCCAAGTAGATGAAAACCAAAGCAACTGTAATTATTGTTTGAAGGGTTTTAAGGCTGACAAGCTTGGTCTCAAGGAAAGAGCATTGGAGCAAAACCTTGAGACTGGCCTAATTTGGATAGTGAGTTGAGATGAGATGAGATGAAAGTTGAATAAAATATTGTTAGAATATTATTTTTGTTTTGGGATTTGAAAAAGTTGAATTGTTTATTGTATTTTGTTTGGAAGTTTTGGAAAGTTGTAATGATTAGATGAGATGAATTGAGATGGTTTCACTATCCAAATCAGGCAGTAGTTAATGTAGGACTGACATTTAGCTTCAGAGCAAGAATCAATAAAAACCAGATATTGAATCTACATGTTGTAGCTTGACTTATGTCTAGACCATTTGCCTTTCTTGCTAATCCAGCATGAACTTACAGTTTAAAATCAAAGCATAAGTAACACTAGAATGTTAAAGACTTCTGTTGCCTTCATTATCACTTTCAAATTGGTAAATCTGACTTAGCCTCGTATAGATCCTTAATTGGTTTTGGTAGTGATTTATTTTGAATCTTATTACTGTCTAGGATGCAACTGCAAATGACATCCCAACTCATATCTTTGAGGTACATGGTTACCCAACTTTGTACTTTAAATCTGCCAGTGGCAAATTTGTTAAGTATGATGGGAATGGATCAAAGGAGGACATCATTGATTTTATTCGGAATAATCGCGAGAACAGTATCCAACCAGAGACGGTGAAGGATGAACTGTGATTATGGTAAGTACCTTTTCATGTGCTACAAATTATCCGATCAGTTATTGGTCTCTTAAGATGAAGGTTGTTAATTCTGGGTGCAATTATTCTTTTCCTTTTGCACCTTGAAATATATTGGCTGCTGAATTTACTTCTGGACCGTAACTTATCAATAATTGATTTTCAACACGAATAGTTAAAATTAAAACAAGAGAAGAGGCATAAACCCATTAAAGTTGTATTGCTTTTATAGGGAACTATAATTGTACGTGCACCAAGGGTCTAGTTCAATAAACTGTTTATTGCTGCCTATGTGATAAGATTATTATGCGCTTGAAAGCAACTTCCCTTGGAGGATTCATTCTTATGTGATATGTTTTAGTAGTTTTCACAAGGAAAAGAGCAAAAAGGCTAAAACATGTTCAGGGAGATTTGATATCATGGTTGCGATGGGATGCTTAGAAAGTTGGTGCCTAAAGGCATTAACTAAAGAGTTAGTTTAAGTTTCATTGAAACGTTCTGGGTGAGAGATAAATGGGTCGTTGAATGGATTTGACATTGGATGTAAACGCTAGTGGCTTGGAAAAGTTGTAATCTGCTCTGTTTTCTAACCTGAGTCCAAGATATATTTTCTAATAGATGAGCATCGATAAATTGATTTGCCTTTTCTTGTCAATGTCTGCAGTAGTGCTTCCAAACAATCAAGATGCTTGGTATGGAGGATTTTACCCGAGAAAATTGAAAGCCTTTATAATCTTTTTAACTGTTGGATCAAAATAAGAGATGATTGACAGTCTCATGTGGTGCTTGTAGTTCAGTTTTGCAGATAGTTTCCTTTGCAGTGACATCTTGTACGTACTTTTTCTCCAAATACATATTTTAGAGTCGTTTAGCCCTTGTTGCAAATCATCTCTCAGCTCACACATGCACATATAAAAGGCACACCGTACATAGGCAGGATGCTTAAAATCGGTGTGTCCTAATCGGCCTCTCCTATTCCATTTTTAAGACTCGTCTGCCTACTAGCGGTTTTGCTGCCGAACCAATTAATATATACAGAAAGTTCTTTAAACTATTGCCACTCCTACGGATTGAGCAGCACTAATCCTGGACTGTGATTCGTTACTTTGCAAATATACTACCACAAATATATCATTTTATTCTCTCAGATTAGAACCGAAACTGCTGATAGTGGGAAAAGCATGCAGCAACTACCTAAAACCTTTCCCCAGTTCCATCACTAGGTGAAGAGGTGTTTTTCTTTTCTTTTTTTTCTTTTTTTGGTCATGGATAACAAAATCTTAAATTTGGTCGGGGAATCATGTGTTGGTCCCAAGAAAACGTTCACTCAACTGCTAGAAAATTCCAAGCGATCAGTTCCCCCCACCAGTAACATGTTGACTTGCATCCTCCTTCTTGCCCCACTCATGAAACCTCAGGTGTAACTCTGAGGCAGCAATCAAGAAATGGACAGCCTGGATTGGAGTGAGAATATCAAGAATGGCTTTGAGAGTTCTCAGACGTAGATCATCAGCCTTCAGCAAGATATTCTCCAAGCCCACCGCCTTCAACTCCAGAACGGACCCAACTCTCTCCTCAAGTCCACCCCCATCAGTAGTACTCCTTCCTTCCTCCTCCTCGTTCCCCATCAACTCCGTCACCAAGTGCGACAACTGCACCATCGACCGGTCCGCTACCGTTTCCTGATGCTTCACCATTTTCTCCGTGATCTTTCTCTCCTCCCTAATGGTCCTCTCCTGCAGCTCGTCAATCTGGACGAGTTGCCTCGGTGAGAGATCGCCCAAATCGCCTATACTCAACCCTTGAATGAAACTAAATATTTGGTCCTCGAGTTGCAGCCCGGACTTGGAGTAGAGCAACTGAAAAGCCATACTGGGTCGCCACCCTCCTATCCACATGAATGCGTTCTCGAGAGCGCTTGTCCATGGGGGTGTCAGCATGACTACCGCATCTTGCTTGGCGCACCTTGACTTGGCCTGATAGTATTTCTCGTAATTCAGAATGACTCTGTTAATGAGGGGGCGTAAGTGAGGCTTGTCTGGGACCCGAGTCTCCTCAGTTTGGGTTGATTCAGCTGCGATGGTGGTGTTAGTTTTTGCTCGTTTGTGCTGTTTGGAGGCAGATGTGAGGTCCTGGAGGTATTTATTTTGCTCCACAATCCAGTGCTCGAAAAATCTATGGAAGCTTTGGCGATCATGATCGCCATTTGGGAGTACGGACATGTTGGGTGTGGTTTTCACTTTAGGGGAGAGAACCGTATATGCAAGTACATTGGGGGTTATCTGCTTCTGGTTTTATAGAAGGAAGATTTGCCAAAAGAGGATTTGCATGGATGGATTGGGTTGGGAGGGTCGGTCCGACAAAAAAAAGCCAACTTGCAAGGCTGGATTTTTTGCGTTTGCTTAGTTTGGAAGTCTACCCAAAGTTTGAACACCCCAGTTTTTTTGGTAGAGTAAATGAAGCAAGTTTGCACATCCAAAACAAGAGTTTTTTGGTGGAAGTGATCCCAAAACGAGGGCGGAGTTCATCAGTATCAAAGTGGTATCCACTTTCCTAAACCGACATGATCAGTTTTTATGATTTTCTATTGCTTCTAAGGGACACGTCGCCTACACTTCACATGGCAGTAGAATTGGCTGGCTTTTATTAGAGTTTGCTTACGAGTTCCGATATCCAAACTGGAATGGCTTTCGTAATTCGTACCATCATCACTGGCCCACGTTCAATGTACAGAAAAAATCAAAACAAAGAAAGGCTAGCAGTACTCCACCATACAGCTCCCTATCACTCTGCTTTTTTCACATGGATCAGTGCATTGATATTTGAACAACTTCATATAAACCGATTTTAGTAATCCCACGTCAGAGGGAGACGACACTACTACTCTTTGAGGTTTCTGTGAATAGGCTCTAATATTTTGCCTCTCTATTCAACCAATGATAGATCCTCATATGCTCTGTCTCCATTGTTATCTTCAACATGTTACTGAGAGGATCTCCAAGATCAGCTCATTAATATCATTTCACACAAAAACACCTCAAATTCATTGCTATAAATTTAGCCATAAATTCTTCTAAGAGGAGATAAAATAAACATTTCTTCCACAGATAATATACATCTCCATTAACGATCACCACAATTTCAGCAAATGTACCTTGTCAACATGCAAAAGTGGAGTTGGTTTCAATGGAGTTCAACGGCCTAGGTGACAAGACTACATAAGTCAATAACAGCTCAATTTCAATTAACATAGGAAATTAGGTAAAGTTGATCACAATCTCAGTCCAGCATACACAAATCTCAATTCTGCAGCTCTGCTGCGTTCAGAGTGGACTAGACTCCCTGTGTGCATCAACTCGCAAAAATCGCACATAGGGTGATCATGTTAAGAAGTTCTTGAATGGATTACATCATGGTCTCTTATATATGGTGTACATTGCTCTAAAAATCAGTATCAAAACAGGAAACCACGACCTTTGAAACCATGGACCTCGCGAAAGGGATGTAGCTCGAGCTATACCTGCCATTCACAGACTAAGAAACGGGAAATTATATCAATAAATCTGCACCAGTGATGGATGGACAGAGAAGTTACAAAATGCTTATAACTGTTAGAATAGGAACCATAACAGAAAAGGAAAATTAGCATTTATCTAAGCATCAATTCAAAATTACTAAACATCTAGATTGTGGCATCTTATTTTTTGTTCCTGTTAACTAAAATCTTTTATCCATATAATCATGTTTTCAAAGCAGGTTTGTCCCATCTTTCAACATAAAGCAGAAATAAAAGCTTACAAATTGCTTCAAAGCACATCTTTCAATGTAATAGTGGCCAAAACGCAAGTGTCTACAACTCAGATATAAATAACATATAATAACAAAAAAAGTTGCATATAATTCAACTAATAAACCCTAAGAGCTGTATTTCATATAGAATTGCATAAGAATCAAACAGAACAACCCAATGGGGTGAAGATTCTGCATATAGCTTCTTATTATTTTAAATGCAAGCTCAACTCACAATAATTTATAATCAACAAAACAATATCATTAAAGTCATTTTGGGGACAAAACTGTCCCCAAAATTCTGCATCAAGCAAATAATTGTACCAAGAAACTTGTATGGAACAAAATAAATCCAAAAACAAATGATCAGAACATCGGAAATATTGATATTTAGCACATACAAGGTCATTTAAAAAAATCAGCAAAGAAACAGTACCAAAACGATTTGTGATATCTTTATTTGTTAAATAGGCTTGCAAACCACATATATTGGCAGTTCATCTCTTAATTAATAGAATGCATTAAATAATATTGTAAAATACATCATTACATCAAATATATATATATATATATAATTGTTTACAAAAACACCCTTTTCAAAAGTACAATTCACAAAACCTCTCTCTCCCAACACAGTGTAATACAAAAATCTACAATCCCAAAATCTGCATCCTAAAACAAAAACAAGTTCTCAATTTAATGGACCTAATCCGAATATTTTGCATGACAGTAAGGCTTTTCTAATGGGTTATGATGATGTCATTTTTTTACTGATAGTACTCACAGACCTGGACAACACCTTAGAGAAGGCAATCTTGAAGATATGTGATGCAACATTGAGGTAGGAGCCAAAATTTGGGTAGCAGCCTAAAGAACACTAAATTACAGTTCAACAAATGGTACTCACAACCATGGATGGCACCTTAGAATCTTGCTTCCATCATTATTTCAATCATACAGCCTCTAATCCGAGTAACTGTTTTCAGTCCCCTCCTATATTGGGAACCTATAGTGCTTCCCATCTTCAAGTTCAAGGACTCACAGATATCTCTTCTCCTCTTCTATTCTACATGTTCAAGGACTGATCGATATCACTCTCTCAACAACTATTGATTTAGAAAAAGTCCTAAATGAATGATTGAATATTGAAATTTGTTGTCCATAGAGTAACCCTCTGCATGATATAGTGCCAGCAAAGAGTCGAATTTATCCAAGTTAATTCCTAGAATATTTACTAATCCCAATCAAGCAACCAAATCAAAGAAAGGTTAATATGCACCAACAAAGTTGATGATCATAACAGAATGTGGTGGGACAACCAGAGAAATACATATGCCAAAGGGACAGATACAAAGAAAACAATAAAAAAAAAGAGAAACTTTTCATAACTGGGCCGAACTGTTTTCAATACTATTGTTGATTAAACAACATAATTTTATTAAAATCTGCAAAGACCCACCACCACTTGCAAAAAAAAAAAAAAACTATTAGGCAGAATGGTTGAAAAATGCTTGTCTTTACGGCCTATAGTTATTTGTTTAATACTTCTTTAGATCCACAAAGTTTTGAATTGGCAAAATCAATATCCCTACATCCAAAAAAAGTTATCAAGCATCTTCACTTTATCCAGCAAACAAAAGGAAAAATGTCATATTCGAAACTAAAATCAGTACTCCAAGGGAAATGTTTATGCACATACCACCAACCGAAACTAAAATCAGTACCATTTGATTCAGCATCTGAATTGAGGTTCACAATATGGAAGAAAAAATGGTTAATCAATTACCTACAAAGCTGGGCAGGGGCGGCAACAAAACAAAGCTCCACCGTAGATGTGTCGTTGTCCATTAAATCAGTTCGTGGGGAGGGGCGGTGCTAGGCAGACGGATGAGAGTCGCGAGGTGATGCTGAACAGATGGACGGCGTCGCGGGGTGGCTCTGGGCAGAGGGATGGAGATGCGGGTTGCTGGGCAAGAGAGAAGGGGGATCTTCGCGGGATGCAACCTGGTTTGCCTCATTCAATGAACTCTTGGGGAGTGGCGGCGCTGGGCAGACGGAGGATGGTCGTCGCGGGGTGGCACTGGGCAGGCGACACGGGTGCTGGAGACGAGGGAGCTGGAGACAAGGGATAAACCTAGGATTCGAAATGCACTGACTATTTGGGTTTGGGTAAAACGAGTCTTTCCATCAGGAGGGAAAACACACGTTTTTCGGTGGTGGTGGGCAGAGGAGACGGTGGCAGTGGGCAGAGGAGGTTCAACGCGGGGGCTAAATTCGAATTGGGAAGTAATACTGCCCGCGTCCTTTCCCGATGATCCGTTTCGTGACTTAAGAGCATCATTCTCCTTTCGCAGTGAGTCAACCTCTGTGGTAAGTTTTTTTATTACCTCATCTATTTTTGTAAGTCTTTCCTCCATGTTTGTGAAGTTTCTCCCTAATCTCTAGTTGCCTGAGACCATGTGGTCGTGGATTCGTATATCACAAAAGACATCAACTGTTGAGAACATGTTTCAACGCCACCACCGAACGGTCGCCTGCAACCAAAGAATAAAGTGGCTTGGAGGTTCAAGGGAACGCCTCCGATGCCTAAGTCAGTAATAGTATAAGAGTATATGTATAAAATAGCCAAAAAATCCCCCCTCTTTGTTATCTTTTGTAGGCTATTTATAGAAGTTATTTCCTTGGAACGATGGGGTTCAATTTGTCTTGTGAAATATTTTTCTTTTAGGAGTCTGAGCTAACTTCTTTACCTTATCTCTTGACTTTATCTCTTCTCTTAGTGATAGATTTTCAAAGGGTTTGACCCAGTCAATTTAGTCCCTAACAATTATAATATTATATTTAACTATAGTCTATATAAGTTTGACTATACACCTTTTATATGACTATAAAAAAGAATATATATTATAATTCATTGTGCAATAAAATGTATTTATCTTTTTTATATATATATATATATATATATATATATATCAAAAAGTAGGCTTATATTAATAACTTAATATTATTGTTGATGTCTAAGATTTTATTGTTTATGTTATATGAATAACTTAACTTATATTATATTAATAACTAATTACTATATATATATTATATGAATATTATTGTTTATGTTCTAAAATTAAAATTTATATGTTATATCAAATGTTATAACTTATATTAAGATTTATAAAATTAATTTTATATTATATTAAATGTTATATTAATTTTATGTTATTAGATTATTAGACATAAATAATAAGATTTTGAAATTTGATGTTATATTGATTAATAATTTAGCATATAATATATATAATATACAAAATTATAAAAAAATTATATATATAAACCGATCCGGTATAGTGTTATAAAAAGTAAAGCCGGATTCAAACTTGTTTTGAACCGATTTTGTAAAATTAGAACCGGTATTGAATCAAATTGGTTATACACCGGACCTGATTTGTCAGAGACTCGTACGTACATGCATACATAGACAGGTATACAGCATTAGTTTGAAGGAAGGAAATAGATATCCATTGGTTTGTCCTCATGTACTGTTGTCTGCATCGAGGATCATGATACAACAAACATATACACGATATACAATGCTGCACGTATATATGTCTTGGAAAAGACATTTTGTCTTCGTCTCGAATATTGAGTAGGTTTCTTTGAGTACTGGGTAATCTGACTGGAGTTGCAGTTTTGTGAAATTGCAGCGCCTGATTTCGATTTCCAAAAATGGATATGGTGGGTGGTTTTCAAAATTTAATACGCCAAGCAACCGCTTTTTTTATGCACCGATCCAGTTATTGATTATCCAGTTTACTTTAGTACGTGAATGGTGGGCGGTTTTCGAATTTAGTGAGGGCAGCTTTTTTTTATAGGAATGTATTGTAAAAATATTATGTATAAATTTTTTGTTTTTTTCAGAGGAGGCCAGGATTCATTCCACCACCCATCCCTACCTGAGATGTTAGATTATAAGCAGGCAAGCCCGAGGTTGCATCCTTTGCATGCCACCTACCATCTACCGAGGGACAGATCTCATTGTCCCTCCATGACCAGGCATGCTCCCAGAAACTGCATTTCCGGATGATATCGTCCAATGAAACAGCGAACTAGTAAGCACACATCATCAAGAGCACAAACATAAAAGACACACTAGCACTCATATACTGGTTGTGAAGGTTGGATACTAGTCGTCCCTTCAAAATCTGTACTTGTGTCCATTGGGCAAGTAGGATAGTTAACTCTCTCTAGTTTGGCATACCAGTGCACTGAAATTGATGTGACAGATCTTCAAAACAAGCACAATATAGGGAGATATCTACTAAGGCCGAGATTAAAGGTAGGTTTGGGTAGTGAGAAGTGTTGAGAATGTTTGTGAATAGTAATAAAAAAGTAATAATAAAATATTGAATAATAGTAAAAAGTAGATGAAAAGTAATGAATAGTAAAAAAATAGGTAAAAAATAATAAAAAAATAAAGAATAATAGTGAGAGTACTTGAGTTACTCTCACTTGCCAAACATAGCCTAAGAATAAACAAGAAAAAAACTGCTATTGTTTTTAGTGATAATGTGGAGGTAGCTACCAAGGTTGAGATTAAGAATTTATGGGCTAATTGTGAAACTCAGCAATATGAGAAGTATCTTGGACTTCCACCTGTCATTGGGAATAGCAAAAAAGTGCATTTGAGCCTATCAAACAGAGATTGTGGCAAAAATTACCATCTTGGAAAGAGAAATTGTTGTCACAAGGTGGGAAGGAAATTCCATTGAAGGCAGTATCACTTTCTTCTTCTTTCTAGTTTATATAATGACTTGGAGGGAATGATATCTCAGTTTTGGTGGGGTCAGAAGGGGAATGAGAGTAAGATTCACTGGTTGAGTTGGAATAAATTGTGTCAGAAAATCTAAAGGAGGAATGAGGTTTAAAGATTTAAAAAGCTTTAATTTAGCCTTATTGGCTAAGCAAGGGTGACGTTTATTTTAGGATTAGCAATCTTTGATGCACAGATTATTGAAGACAAAATATTTCCCTCAGACTAGTTTTCTGAATGTTGGTTTAGGTAGGTGTCCATCCTACATATGGGGGGTATTTGGGAGACAAGGAAGTGGCTAATGGCAGGCTGTAGGTGGAGAATTGGAGATGGAAGATGTGTAAATATATGGCATGCTAGGTGGATTCCAGGGCATAATTCTCTAGTAGATGAAGGGATTGTGGTGAGGGATGATACTAGGTTGCTTTCTGTGGATTCTCTGTTTCTAAATAATGACAAACAATGGGATATTCCTAAACTTCGGACTCTCTTCAATCCAAATGTGGTGTTTGATATTCTCAAAGTACAATTATGTTCTACTGTTGGTGGGGGTAAGTGGTTATAGTCTATGAAAGAAATGGTAATTTCAGTGTTAGAAGTTGATATCGGTTCATCTTTGATCAGATTGGTTTTCAATCTGCAGAGTCCTCGAATGTACAAACTTAGAATGTACTATGGAAGCACTTGTGGAAAATGAAGGCACCGAATAAGATAAAAATATTTGCATGGCGTGCATGTAAAAATGGTCTACCTACTGGGAAAAATTTAGTGCAGAAACATGTTCTGACAGAGGCTACATGAAGATTTTGTTTGTTTGATACAGAAGATGTTACTCATGCAGTAATGACCTGTAACTCTCTGTAGGGATTGATGCAAGTGTATTTTCCTGGTTTGGTGTTTGATAGAGGAAATCAATCTATGAGTTTGCACTGAAACTATGTGAAAAGAAAATGCATGATAAGTTACCAGTCTTTTTTGCTTTGGTTGGGAGTTTTTGGTTTCACAGAAATAAACATGTGCATGATAAATTGTTGTTACAACCAAAACAGGTAGCAAATAATGCATTATCTGTGTTGAGAAGCTATGGTTAAGTAAAAAAGAAGACAATGATTCTGTTAATGCATTACTATAACTCCATCATCCAATTGCATAGCTTTCCACAGTTAGCCTCCAGCAGTGTTTTAAAAAAAAAAAGATTTAAACACAACGCAAGGAGCTTTCCCCTAACTAGTCCCCTGGAATGTATGCTCCCTTCCCACACTGGACAATTGTTGAACCATGTCAAACCTGGGATGGTATCGAGTGGATTGTATCCCAAAGGTTGTAGTGAAACAAAAGAGAAACTAACCCGAACAACCCTCCCCATAGCAAGTAGGGGCATACAAAAAATTGTAAATTGTTCAGATATTAATTAAATGATTTAATTTTTGAATTCAAATCAGCTTATGCTTTTGAGACGATTGATGATTTAACATTGTATTAAGGCAATGATCTTGAATTCCTTTCACTCTACTCTTTACCCCATATCCTTTCTTTTCCTCAGCCTTTTACCCCATATCAGTTCCACGTATTGGGTCCATTTGTTAAAGGGAAGTTTAGCCAACATGTGAGAGTGTTGAGAATTAATTAAATTATGAAATTCACCCTTTTCAACAATATATGGCATCGCACAAAGACAAGAGGCTTCAATAGTAGAACTCATGGATCTCTCTAGTGGCTCTTCCCAATAGAATATCATTTTCCTTAGAGTTGCCAAAGACTGAGAAATTGACACATTTACATATTTTTTCAATTTTGTGTATAATTGTAGAGTGAATGGAGGATCTTATACGATTTTGTGGTCACTGTCCAAGAAGGGGAGATTTATTGTATAATACTATAGGTCCCTTACGAAACACTCTACAAGAATGTTCTCAAGGAAGAACACATGGAGGACTAAGACCCCCTTAAAAGCCTTTTTTTTTTTTTGTATGAATATCTTCATTAGGGAAAATTCTCAGATAATGTAAGAAAACGCTAACTTATTGTGTTGAATTGGTGTTATATGTGCAAGAAAAGTGGAGAGTATGTGTATTATCTATTACTGCATTGTGACGCAATCATAAGTTTGTGGAACAACATCTTTTTGCTAGAGCGGGGCTCCATTAGGTGATGCCACAAAGGGTTGTGGATTTTTTTGCTAGTTGGCAAGGCATCCAAGATAACTCTCAAATTGCAGCTATGTGAAAGAAGATACCGATCTGTATATGGTGGTGCATATGAATGGAGAGGAATGGTCGAAGTTTTGAGAATCGTGAACAAACAATATATGAGATTAAAACTTTATTTCTTCTTACTTTATTTCATTGGTTGATTGTAATAGACTTTAATGGCATAGACGTACATAATTTCCTTGTATCTTTAGACACTCATGCATTGGTATTGTTTTTGAATATGTCCCGTGTACTTTGTTTCACATATTTTAATAAAATTCTTATTTACTGATAAAAAAAAGTAGCTTTTAAACTTATGGTATAACTAGTAACATAACTAGTCCCATACATATGCCCACACACTCGCACGCGTGCGTGCACACGCAGAGAGAGAGAGAGAGAGAGAGAGAGAGAGAGAGAGAGAGAGAGAGAGAGAGAGAGAGAGAGAGAGAGAGAGAGAGAGAGCCATCGCTTCCAAGGATCATATCTGCTTATAAAGACATGCATATTGATTAAGAAATAGTTGAATTGAGTAGAATTATATGGACAAAAGTGATACAAAATCAGATCAACAGACAATACAGCAAGATTTATAGTATCGAGGGTTTTTCCTGTACAGAATGAACGCCTTAATCTGATTCATGCCACCCATACAATCACTTCACAGAAATGCACATTTACCATGTAAATAAACATTTCAGGAAAATAATCTTCCTTTTATTTTTTCCTGAATGATGAGAATTTATTTAACTAAAAGCAAGACTAAATACTCGATAGCTAAGCCAATAGATAAATAGACGAAATTTCAAAATGTTTATAGCTAAGCCAATTAGATAATAGATAAACAGATAGCTAGAAGGTGCCACATACTCGAGCATGCATCCTAGACAGGTGGTCATATGCAGGAGTTTTTGGAGAGAGATGAACGACATTATTAAGTCCAGTAGTTTCAGTACGGTAAAGAACAAACTTAAAATAAAAATAAAATTAATATGGGCAAAAAAAAAAAAAAAAAATTAATACACAATTATTGCTTTCGTGTAAGATTTAACTTGTGACCTCACCCTTCACCCTTACAATTTTTTTTTTTTAATGTTGGAAAACTTCTCCAAGACAGAACCCTTCGAACCCACACCTTCACCCTTACATATAGGGAGAGGAGATGCCATTTGATCCCAGAATCATTGGCATGCATATGCACATAAGTTCCTTGAAACCTTTATATATATAGGCGAGAAGCGGGGGAAAAACTTACTACTTGTGCCCTTGTGTATATGCTGCACATCTTGTTGCCAATGTGGAAGATTTGCAAGTGTTGACCACTTTTCTTGTGTGGGATGGCCTTATGAAACAACCATGAATTGTAATATAAGATTAGCAACATAGAAAAGGAGAAAAACCGTTCCAACATGAAAGTAAAGAGAACAAATACCTAAGACCTTGAATATCTTGTCAAGTTGATCAAGCTTCACGAGTGGGAATATACAGTGTATCCAGTACAGAATAGGAAATTACAACTTGGATATGAAAAGTCAGTTAAGGAAAGCTAAACTTTGAAAGGATAAGGCATCAACACATTATACCTGGAAAGGATTTGATGTGGCCTTGACTTCTGCACCTTGAAAAAGTGGCTTCAAAGTCACAAGCTCAGCCAATATGCATCCAATGGCCCACATATCTAGTTACAATATTAAGGATTTACTGCTTCCTTAATTTTCTATAATCATAAGCCAGCATCA
This sequence comes from Juglans regia, assembly GCF_001411555.2. Taxonomy (NCBI): domain Eukaryota; kingdom Viridiplantae; phylum Streptophyta; class Magnoliopsida; order Fagales; family Juglandaceae; genus Juglans; species Juglans regia. The sequence goes on along the minus strand of NC_049901.1, from coordinate 11,000,624 downwards.
ATATGGCAAAAAGCTTATAATAGAATTCTTTCTAAGCAGTTTTCATCGTTCACTTCATTTATGGTGTATTAATTCTATACTTCCTTCCAAGTCAATCTTGATGACCCGTGTAGTACAATCCCTTGCCCTTTAAGTCAAAGAATGATGTAACATATCCTAACAAACTCTAACGGGTTGGCCGAAGTGGTGATGACTTTGGTATTGGAGTATCACTCCCTTCAAAATTTAAAGTTCAACACTTTTTAATAAAAAGTTAACGATTTAACCAGTTTCGTGTAGGAAAACTTTTGAAGATGCAGTGTACGGAATCAGAGTTTACTTTGCACAGGTAAATCCGAAGGACTCTGCTTGGAGAGGTTCCCGATAAATTAAAAAAGAAAAAAACATATCCTACCATTCCATGCAATCAACAATAGTATAAATGATCATTTCTGGTGTAAGTATGCATAAGCGCATCAACTCAAACATCATCAAGTATCATTCTAACCAAACTCAATGAGGCACATACAACATAAAAAAGCACTGAGTTATCGTGGAAAAAGTTGAGCATATGTAAATATCTCTTTGCAGCTTTGCTCAAGCATACCATATGGGCTTGCAAAAAGTAGAAGGTGAAATATACTGTCAAGGATACGACAGCACTTGTATAGTGCTTCGCCCCAAGGAGCAACTCATGTGCACGATACCAAATAGTTACCACGACCTGTCAGAAATGATTAATAAATAAGCTTGCAGGCAGGGGCGGCCCTACGTTAGTTGGTGGTTGGGGTAGCCCCCAAAAATTTTCAAAAATATATTTTAATATATAATTTTTTTAAAGATATTTTAATATAAAAATAATTTATTTTCTCAAAACATTTTTAAAAATTTCATTTATTATCTAATTATCTAGATTTTTTTTAATTTTTTAATAATTTTTTCATACTTATACCTACTTTTTGTCATTAATAAAATCTCACATTCTTATTTTTTTTTTACATCTCATGAGAGACAATAAAATATATTAGTCTCTTTTTATAAACTATTTGGTAAATTTACAACCTTATTTTTTCTATTTATTTATATATTTCCTTTTAATTCTTCTACTAACTAGGTTGTTTGGATTAATTTTGTTAGTAAGTACATATATACTACTATCGAGTTAATAATTAGGAGAGAATGCAACAAATCTCACATACCTATTTCTATATATATTATAAAGATTTTACAATATTCAATCTTAGATTTAACAAAAAAGTTTATCTTTGTTTACTTAATTTTTATGATTTGCTTCAAAAAATCTTACATGACTATTTATATCTTAATTTTTATCTTTCACTTAAGTTTGATGGAGCTCAAGTGAGAGGTTTAGATGAGTGGCTTTAATAATTTAGTTTGTCCCTAGATAACAATCTTATATGGTTAATATTAAATGTCGGTGACACACCTTGCTATCTTAAATGTCGGTTACTGTTCACCTATACATACGACACACTTTGCTAATCACCCCCATGCACCAAATCCTAGTTCCGCCCCTGCTTGCAGGAAACTAAAGGATAATAAGAACATAAAAAATAACTTTTTAAACAACTAACCTAATGGGGACTGGGAAAGCATAGCACTGTTCTTCTGGGCTGGGTTTTTTCCCGGTCTAGTCCGGAACCCGGAAAACTGGATTCCTGTTTCGGGTTCCGAGTTCCGGCTCGGATCAAAATGGATCCGAAACCCAGATTGCAAAACCCGGACCAACACAGTCTGGGTACGGGTTAGGGACCCCAAATACCGGGTCGAGTCTTTTTTAAAAAAAAACCCCCGTTGATTGGTAAACCCCCCCGACTCACTTCTCTCTCTCTCTAGTCTCTCGCTCTCTCTCTCATTGCGCTGCGGTAGAAGCAAAAACCCTAGGTCCCTAGCCACCGCCGCATCTCCTTCGCCGTCGACCTTTGCCTCTAGGTCGTTGTTCTGGTAAACCCCCCCCCCCACTCATCTCTCTCTCTCTCCCCCCCCCCCCTTGTAACTATGTTTTTGTGCGTGAGTACAAAGTCATTGGGTGTGTGAACTATTTATCGTTGAGATGGGTCGTGTGGTGGTGGATGGATGCTTTGACCATCTGTTTGCTGGTGGCCGTGTGGTTTTTGGAATGTTTGAATTTTTTTTTTTTTTAATCTGTATCGGGTATCGACTTGTTTCTGGATTCGTTAATTCTCTATTTTAATGAATCTGTTTAGTTGTTGGGAAAGTTGAAGGAAAAAAGTCCAAATTTGTTTACTTCGTTCTTTTCACTCTCTGTATGTACTCATCCATGCCATGTTTGAGTCCAAGAGAAATTTTCATAAACACCACAGTTTGAGTCCAATGTATCTAGAATTCTTGATGGTCAAGTCAATGGCTTTTTGAGCTTAAAAATCCTTCTTTCATCTTTGTGTTGATATTTTCTAAGCCTTCTTATTTTTATGCCACCAATAAAAGGACAAATAATTTATTTGCATGAATAACTAGGAGATGAGCAAATAAAAGAATTTAATAAAGTAAAGGCTTTTATTAAAATAATAAAAAAAAAGAATCCAAGTACAACTCGAAACTCGGATCCACCCGAGTTCCAGCCCGGGTCTGACCCGGACCAATGTAGTCCTGGTTCCGGCCTGGGTATACCAGGATTCCCGGGTCGGAACTCGGATGAACACTCCTAGGAAAACACCTTAGTTCCAAACACTCAAATTTTAAATTAGAAGAATATTTGCAAAGTGAAGAATCTTTTTTATTTTACGTATGTGTGTGCACACACTGAAGAAACAATCACATTTTGCAGATCATAATTTCTGCAAATGCAGTTGGACCCAAGAAGCTGAAAGCTTCAATAAGCACCACTTGCTTCCAGCATTTTCAGCTTGAAAAGAAAACACTAGCAAAATATAAATTACAAACAGTCAAATGCATGTGACAATCATCACATGATCCTTGCTCCAAGAGGGCTGACAGCACTAATACATGAGAAAGTGCAGTGGAAGAATATGGGGTCAGTCTGGCGAGATACATCCATTGTCATATAAATTTACAGCTAAATTTTCAAAATTCATAATTGGAATGCCTGGTTTCTTCCAACAAGTTCCATCTAGCTCAGAATGCCTCAACAGACGCACACCACAAAGATTTTTCTATCAGATAGATGAAAGATGTAGATTCCTCCTATGAAGCATTGTTAGCCCAATCTCACTATTACTACCTCTAAAGAGTCTTCTTAAATGTGTTAGGCTCTAGGGTATATGGCTTGTTTGTCCAGGCTAACTATTACTGCTCCCCCTAGTGACCATTAATGGTCAAAGCCATATATATATGGCTTATTCTGACAAGATGTACAAAGGGTAGACCAGGTTTGTTGATCCTTTCTTTGCACTATTGAGTGCTGCCTAAATTCTTGATCAGATTTAGTGTGGAGATGCCCAAAACTATCTCGACCGTCTGCATCAGAGATCAACTCATGAATCCACAAGTATAAGGTCTGATCAAGAAGAGAAAGGCTCCTCAGAATTTCTTTGGGTGAAACTAATAAAAATGGAAGAGAGAAATTTCAGTAGGCATCAGAGCTTCCCTTCCAATGACCCTCTTTATTCTTGTAGACTGAGGAAAACATACGTAACATTTTGCTTATCTACATTAAGACTTTTTACTTTCATGAACTGTATCTTGCACAGTGCATGTAAGAGGTCTGCCTATTTATTCATTTTGATGACATTTCATTTCATTATAATAGATATGAGAACATTACATGAAAATACAAACAATGTAGTGCTAAAGGACACAAAAGAAGCTTCCTACCCAATTGTCAGATAATGGCTTCAAAGGAGTTTGCAAGTCCAAAATCAGCAATTAATACAACACCTTGCTCGTCTCCCTCACCCATAACCTGTTCACAAAGGATTCATGTAAATTTGGCAGCATGTATGAAGGCTAATATATGCACATACAAGCTCAGTTCACAAAGAAATGACAAAAGTTTAGGATGTAAAGTTATTCATCACATAACAGAGAAAAGTGGTCAAAACATCACCAAGAGATTCGATGGCTTCAAATCTCCATGTATGATCCAATCACTGCAGAAAGTTCCACAATATAAATCCTTCCACGATGATGAAATCGCAATGCAACTAAACAAAAAAATCAGTGTCGCACAAATAGACCTTACCTGTGGAGATAGTTCAGTCCATTGAGCAGCTCCCAGAGTAATGATTTAACTGTGTAGGGGCTAATGACATGGTTAACCTTGTCCCTATGATGTCTAATAATTTCCTGTCATGCACTGTACATAAATGGTGTTATTATATAGATAAAAATGTCAACTAAATGAAGCTGATAATTTTTATTCTGCATAAAGAACCTCAGATATATATATATATATATATATATATTTTTTTTTTAAAGGAATATTGCTGCTTCACCAGACTAGCATAAGATTTTAGAGTTTGTTTGGAAAAAGTTTTCATATCAAAATTCTCATCTCATCTCCTTCTCAAACATCATTTTAATACAAATACTTTCAAACTAATTATTATAACATTTGCAAACTAATCATTACAACTTTTTCAAACTTTCCAATAAAAAAAAAAAATCGACTTTTTCAAATCTCTAAATAAAAATAATATTAAAAAATTATATTCTAATAATATTTTAATTTTATAATATTTTTTATTCAATTTTTATCTCTCTTTTCCCAAAATCCCATAAAACTCAAAATATCTCACTACTAGTCACACAAACTATCTTACTACTATTCACAAAAATCTTATCTCACAAGACCATGTAATGGACAGTAAGGAAAACTGAATCGTATCATTTTAAGTTTTCAAATGTCCGAGATTAAAATGCATCATCTTGGAAATGTAAGATGTTCATCACAATAATGAGAATCAAGTGATATAAACTAATTCTTTTACAAAAACTAAATTCCTGGCATGGCGAGGGCAGAGATAAACATCATGTCACAAAAAGTTGAAAACATTACATGAGCTTGTCTAAATACCTAAAGAGTAATGATACACACACAATATTTTTTATAATAATTTTCACAACACATGATGTAAAATAAGGGTACTTTTGTAAAAGTATTGTGTGTTAATAATTTTTCATATCCAAATCAAGCATAAGAAATGCTATAAATTTACAAACCAACGACACAACTATTTACGCAACTACAATTAAAAGAAACTCGTACTCACATAAAGGTCATATTCGGCTTAGTCGAAAGCTAGATACAGTGACATGTCTGCGTGATTGATGTGAACATTCATGAGCTTCACAACGTTCTCGTGTGAGATCTCCAGTAATAACTATGTGAATGGAGTAAATCCCTTGGGTCGGGCTAAAAACAAGGCCAAGGTTAGAGCCCAGATGCAAGGTCTGAGCTGGGTCAAACAAATTAGGAAGTCTTGGGTCTAAACCTGGGTATGAGGCCTGGGTCGGACCATGCTTGCGTCAGGAACCAAGTCGGAGGATACATGAGAGGCTTAAGGAAGAAGGAACATCGGATTCAATGCGAGTCGGGAAATGTAAGGCGGTTCACACCAAGCATTAATGAGATAGGAGGAACCCAAGGCAGAAAACACGCCGCATTCAATGCGGCCCAGAACAACATTCAATGTGACCCAAGGCCCAAGCAACACACAACGACCCTGAGCACTTCATAGCTTGGTGAACTGATGGCACAAAGATAGCTTGGCGAGTAGACAACATGAACATATTATCTCTTGCTATACAACACTCAACTACGGTGGAGATCAGGTCGGCAAGTATAAATAAACACTACCTGCAGCAAACAAGTAGGTTATATCTTACACTCTCATCTTCACTATTACTCATCTTCATCTTCTACACCATAGCTAACTTAAGCATTGGAGAAACAATGGACCCCGAGGTCCCCCCTTGTTAGTGTGTAGGTGACCGCTCGAGCACTGTCAGCATAGAGTTGCCCAGGCCCGCGAAATACGACGTTAACAAACTGAGCCACCCCAAAAATAAGTACATATGTACCTAAATGAAATCAAAAGATTTCGTGCTACTCCATTTGGATCGTAAGAGAAAATTATGAAAAGTATACAGAATATTAAAGATTTCGTGCCACCTCCCAAGCGTACATATATTTTGCTCCCCAATTTGCAAACAAGAAAGGAAGGAAAGTTTCAAACCAAGAAACTTCGTGGGATTAATTTCCAAATATGAAACCGTTAGCTTTAGCTTGCAAAATCATCTAGCATTCAATATAATTGTCATTTCCTAAATGCAGATTAGCAAGAATAAGCGACAACAAGACCGAACTATGGCGCTCGAGGTGTGGGACAGACTAGAAGAATTTGTGTTCACACTCCCATTCTTGGCATTGGGTTGATGGGAGTGTTGTGATCTTATCTGGCAGATGCTGGAAGAAGCAACTAGTAATTGCGAAAGATGCTCGTCGTGTTGACATTCTATGTTATAGGATATACTTGACGTTCGAGGGGTGAAAATTGAAAGTTGAACATTTTGAAGAAGCAGCTAGTAATTGCGAAGAATGCTTGTCGTGTTGAAGTTCTATGTTATTGGATATGCTTCACGTTGGACGGATGAAAATTGAACCTGTTGAATAATTCATACTCTTTGTATGAAATATTCTCATTACATAATCTTATATATATATATATATATATTATTCAATTTTAATTTTTTTGGCTTATAAACTTGGATTAATTTGAAATATGACATAATTATATGATGTTGTATATAGAGAGATATTATCAAATGATATGAAGATATCATTGATAGTTAGAGGATATATTTGAAATGAATAAAAAAAATATTAAAAAAAAATATTTAAATGATATAACGAAAAAATGTATAAGTTGATGTATAGGATATTACAAAAATGAATATGTAAAATAGAAAAAATAAGTTTTAATGATGTATTTTAAAAAATGAAATAAAGAAACCATTGGAAATGCTGATGACACCTTTTTTGTTTTAGGTTTGTAGTGCTTTCACATAGTATTTTGGATTGAATTTTATATGGAGCACTAGTTGTTTTGTCAAAACCATGAGATTTTGTATTTTGGGTATTTGTAAACGAGGGAAAGACTTGGCCCTTATTTAGCAATATAGATGAGATGAGATATTGTCAACACTTCTCATAATTTTTTTTTTTAAATATTATTTAAATATAAAATAATTTTAAATTTTAAATTTTTTGACATTTTATCTAATAATTACCTAATCATTATCCAAACACAAAATTCAATACAATTTTTTCAAACTTTCAAATAAAACATAAAAAATAATATAATTTTTTATTCATCTTTAACCTCAGCATTTGGGTCTTCTCGGGGTTGTCAAACTCACTGTAGCTCAGCTGGGATCCAAAACCCAAATTGGGTCAGCTAGGCCCACCACAAAAAATGTGTCTCGAGAAGTGTATTTTATTTTTTTTAATATATTTATTTTAAAAGAATTTACAATATGTTTAAAAAAATGCTTCTTGAATTGTTAAATAAAAAAAAATAGACTTGCTAGGTACAATGTATGTATGAACACTCACATGATTTTTTTTATTATAAAAAATAAAAGAAACAAAATTTTGAGAGAATAATAAAATTTTTTATTTTATAAAAATTATTTTTTATCTTTCATTCATATTGTTTCGTTAAACAAATACTTTATATTTAATATTAATACACGATTTAGTGCGTCGGGACCATAGAATTTTCCAATACAAAAAGCTAAAAAAGAAGACATTTTTTTAGTGGGCATCGCATCAGTAGGTTGCTTTATGGGTCTCACCTATTATTTCTCCTTCCTTCTCATTCACTCAACTTTACAACATGACAGTGAGAACTAGTTGCTATATATATATATATATAACAACATGTGTATTCATCATTAGTCAATTATGTTTTGGATAATGTCTTTTGATATGAGGAAGAGAGGAGTAATGCTACATACAGTCGTGGAATGCGCAAACGCCGTGCAGTCGCTTTGAAAAAAAGTGGGGTCCACTATTAAAAAATTAATTTCTTTTCAGGTGGGTCTCTTATTTATTCATTTTTTTCAAAGCGACTGCACGGCGACTGCACGCTCACGACTGCAAGTATCATTTTTTGGAAGGAGAGAGATGGAAATTGTAGAGTAGTGGACACGTGACAATCAATCCACATCTTATTAATTGGTTCCATACAAAAAAAGAAAAAAAAAAAAAACAAAGAAAGAAACTTGCTTGATTCTTCCATTATGACTACTATATAGTCTATATTTGCCAATTACGTGCTGGAAGGTTAATTTTATGTTTTTTAATTTAATATTTTTTATTTAAAAAAAAACCTTGTAATATATATTTGTAAAACTACTTCAAAACAGCAAGTCTTGATGCATCAAGTTTTATATATAGTTATTATCAAGTGCTATAGTTGCATTTCATGAATTGACTTTTCCTTGATGAGCTCGAAAGGAGATTTTTTAATAAAATAAATAAAATATCTACTTAAGATCCAGCAATTTAATGCAATCGTGCTTATTTTATTTAAATAAAATAAAAATAAATGAGACCAGTTCTTCTCTCATAAAGTAATTTGAATAGTGCTAGATGTATTTATATTTTTATTTATAATTTTATTTATAAAATTTATTTAGTTAGTTTTTTATTTTTAAATTTAAATTTTATAATTTTCATTATATTAATAATTGACATGCGAAAAATTGAGTTTTTTGTAGATTTTTCTTAAATATATTTAATATTTTTTAAATAATTTATGTAGAGTGTTTTTTCTAAAAATATAATTATTAAAAAAATATAAATAAATAAGGACTACTTTAATAGAGTACTTTTTTAGCTTTATAGAGTAATGTTAGAGAGGAACCACTATAGCAGTACACATTTTGTACTCATTGTATAGTTGCTTCTAGTTGATTATTCCCAATATTCACTTAGAGAGATGTGTGATCTACATGATGTCACATCATGTGTATAAAATATATGTTTTTAATAGTAACTTTTATCTATATTTATTCTTTAAAAATTGGGAGTTATGGTCACCGAACTTCTGCCTTTGTCAAACTATTTACAAAATAGAAACATTTTAGTTACAAAAAGATTACACAAAAATAAATTTATAAATTGACGTAGTTTGATACAATACGTCAAATTATAAAATTATTTTTATTATAAAATAAATCTAACGAATTATATAAAATTATCTAAATTTATAAATTTATATATATATATATACTCTGCTTGTTTACTTCTCTTTACAAATATATTTTTAGCTTAGTACTTGCGCTATATTTCGATCAGCATGATGCACAGTCTGTTACCGATATTGGCCGGACTAATCCGCGTTGGATGCAACGATAGCTATTCTGACTTTTGTCGATACGTGGTTTCTCTCGATTAATCATTTGGACGAGGACCAATCTCCAGTCTCCCCACGAGGCACACACCACTCGATCGCCCCCTCGGCTCTATAAGAATAACAATTCTGTTTCAAACCAAATTAAAGATCGGGCGAGCTCAGATTCTGATCTCACTATTCCATCTCTCTCCATGATCATGAAGTTTCAGCAATGGATCATGGTCATCGGCGTAATCTGTACGTCGTTCTTCCAAACCCTCATTCCAGTGGAGTCTCTTCCCGTAGCTCACAAAATCAAAAGTCTGCCTGGCCAGCCACAGGTCACTTTCCAACAATTTGCTGGTTTCATCACCATTGATGAACAGCAACAGAGGGCTCTTTTTTACTACTTTGTTGAAGCTGAAGGAAACCCTGCCTCAAAGCCTCTTGTTCTCTGGCTAAATGGAGGTAGCCTAGATTCTTTTTAACTTTCATCACCTGAGCCCAGCTCATTGAAAGAACCTCTTTCTTTCTCTCTATAAGTTGTTTTTCATTTCCTAAATGTTTTGAAACAAAAATCTGATCTTTCTGAGTTTTATGAAATTAGAAATATATATTAGATACACTCCCTTTGGTGTGTGAATGAGTTTGCTTTTTTCTCTCTATCTTTCGTAGGGCCTGGTTGTTCATCTATTGGAGCTGGAGCTTTTATTGAGCACGGACCCTTTAGACCAAGTGGAAATAATCTTGTCAAGAACGAGTATAGTTGGAATAAAGGTCTTTACAACTTCTTTCTTGCTTAATTTCTTTCTTTTTTCCCCCGTCTTTGTGCGGGAACCACAGCATGTCTGCAAAGGAAATCTCACCAGATTAGACAAAGCAATGAGAATAAGTCGAAGTCTTATCCACATCAGTCCTTTTTAGCACGTGAAAATAGTTTCATGTTTTACTCTAATTGGATGAGTTTATTTATTTATTTATTTATACTAAATGAAAGAATTACTCACTTTTTAAGTACATCCTATTTATTTAACAGAGGCAAATATGCTGTACCTGGAGTCACCAGCTGGAGTTGGTTTTTCTTACTCATCTAATGAATCATTTTACAGCTATGTGGACGATGAGATTACAGGTTTATGTTCTTTCATCATCTTGTCCTATTATCATCTACCAATTAGTCAAATTTGTAGCTACTGAATCTGTTTTGAGTGTCTGGTTATGCATATACTTTCAGTTTCTGATGTTTACAGATTATCTATCAAAAACAGAATACAGACATGATAGCTTTGATCTGATAATAATAAAGATGTCCAAAACTAGGATTATCCTTTCACATTTAGAATATTTTACAGGTGAATTACAGCTACGAGAGGATGTTTATCAAATAACAAGCTTAGACATGCATAGACATTTCGAAACTGACACTTGGGTCTGCTTTTCTTCAGCACATGACAGTCTCTTGTTCCTGAAACTCTGGTTTGCCAAGTTTCCAGAATACCAAAACAGAGATTTTTTTATCGCAGGAGAGAGCTATGGCGGTAAATTTCTTCCCTTTATTGTTTGTTTGTCCCTTTTAATGAAGACCATCCATTATCATCGGCATGATTGTTCACGTGCGTGCGGGCATTAATTGCTGTGAGAAAAGTACGATAGAGAGCACATCGTAGATAAGATGTTGAGAATTAACATGGATCATTCAATACGATATGATGACTAGGTTGCCACGCTATGCCTAGTTTTCGAAAGTGAGATAATTCTCATTTGATAAGCCTGTGTGTAAGAGAGAGATTAATTAACCATTAATGCTAGATAAAGGTCTGCAAGTCCCGACATTTCTTCGGAAAAAAAATAGAATCAATTATTAAAAAAATAATCTTTTCATATGAATCTTTAAATTTATTTATTTAAAAAATATATATATCTTAAAATTATAAATATCATTTCTATTAATTCAATGGCCTTGTTGTTTGTAATAGGTCATTATGTTCCACAACTTGCACATCTCATTGTTCACTCCAATGTGAAGTTCAAATTGAAGGGGATCGCTGTGAGTAGACATGATGGAAATATGACTTCTCGAAATAATTCTCTGATTTTCACAATGAGAAAATTTTTGTTAATCTCTAACGAAAACTACTGCGCAGATAGGGAATCCTCTTCTGGAATTCGCCACTGATTTCAATGCGCCGGACGAGTATTACTGGTCTCATGGCTTGATATCTGATGCTGTTTATAGCCTTCTCCGTAAATATTGCAACAGTTCTCAGATAATACGAGAGGCCATAAATGGCTTTCTCTCTCCCGCCTGTGCTGCTGTATATACCCAACGTTCAAGAGAACTTTCTCGGTCAATCGATACATACTATGTCATTGGTGATGTTTGTGTGCAGGCACCTGGTCAATCTCAGGTGGAGGCTCTGTATCACCCTCTAAAATCTAGATTTGAGACTTTGTCATATTTTCATTCACTCTCAGATGCTTCCAGTCAACAGGTGAATGAATTAGTTCCCCAAAAGATTGCATTTTTATATGATCTTGTTTCGATTTCAAACAGTCTTTTCATTTCTCCCTCTGCTAATTACAGCCAGTTAGGCAGAGCAAGGAAGATGTCTGCGCTCAAGAAAATACAGCCAAGTATTTGAACAGGAAAGATGTGCAGCAGGCTCTCCATGCCCGGCTCGTTGGAGTCCCAAAATGGGTTTTATGCAGCAAGTAATAACATGCACGTCTGTTAGTAATTAATTATAATATGCATGAAACGGGTTATTGCAATCAGTTCTTAGATGCTGATCTGCTCTACTATTTTTTATTGCAGGGTTCCAAAATATGATGCCAGAGACCGAGAGATACCTACGATTCCTGTCGTAGGATCACTTGTCAGGTCTGGCATCCGGGCATTGGTTTACAGGTATCAATCTTTAAAAAGCCCTTAAACGATCGAATTTCGAGCTCCTTATTGTCGTACTCCATATGCTTGTTCCGCTTATCTATAATGGATATGATTTGGATAATATTTGGCAGTGGAGATCAGGATTCAGTTATCCCATTTACCGGGACTCGGACACTCGTGCATGGATTAGCAATGGAGTTGGGACTGAAAACAACTGTACCTTACAGAGCTTGGTTTGAAGGAAAACAGGTGAAAGTGTTCATGTCTATATCTCAAAATTCAAACTTTCTAAAGAGTAGTGTTGCCAAATGCATGGTGTTCTTATAATAATTTCCTGATTTATTATTATGGCAGGTCGGTGGTTGGACACAGGTATATGGAAAGATGGAGCTATCCTTTGCCAGCATAAGAGGAGCTTCTCACACAGCTCCTGCCTCTCAACCAGAGAGATCATTAAAGCTCTTTAAGGGGTTTATTGCAGGCAAAGCACTGCCAGCAACATGATCAAATACTAAAAGAGACATCTTTACTCTCACTAATAATTATATTAAGTTCTAATAAGAGCTGATCATTGTTGTTGTATGGCGGATGCATGTAATATTACTATTGAGGAATGCTTCGTCCACCGGTGGAATCCACCAATGGTTTTTATTATTATTATTATTTATTTAATAATTAAGAAAGTGTTTTTAAACGATGTTGTGAACTTGTTTTTAGATGTTGAATGGTATAAAAAAAATGTATAAAAAAGATGAAAAAAAGAAAAAAACCATTTGACCTTGTCGGTAGCATGCATCGGTAGATTCTACCGGTGCATGTAGCATCACTTCATTACTATTAATTTGAAATTCTTCTATGGATGCAGCATTTATTCGCAAATCTTCTCAATACAAATATCAGTTGAAGTCTTATAAAAATGAAAGGATAATGAGAATGACATTCATAATTTTTTTTATAGCCCAAGTTGGATTCGTAATTACTTTATTTTTGCAATATTCCTTCATAATTAGGAATAAAACCTTGTATTTCCATAATTAACTAATGAATAAGCTTTATTTATACAGGAGCTTTACAAAGCTATTCAAGGAAATAAATACAGCATTTACAAAGACATTTAAACTTTACAGAAATCTTGGCTATTGACTATACAATGATTTTTGATTTGCAACAGATCAGGAAATTATTGACAGCTTGATTTTAGGATAGATTCTAGATGTTTCACTTGTGCTTGATTTTGACAATCTTCCTTAATACCCCCCAGCTCTATAAGAATAACAGTTCTGTTTCAAACCAAATTAAAGATCGGGCGAGCTCAGATTCTGATCTCACTCTTCCATCTCTCTCCATGATCATGAAGTTTCAGCAATGGATCATGGTCATGGGCGTAATCTGTGCGTCGTTCTTCCAAACTCTAATTCCAGTGGAATCTCTTCCCGTAGCTCACAAAATCAAAAGTCAGCCTGGCCAGCAACAGGTCAGTTTCCAACAATTTGCTGGCTTCATCACCATTGATGAACAGCAACAGAGAGCTCTTTTTTACTACTTTGTTGAAGCTGAAGGAAACCCTGCTTCAAAGCCTCTTGTTCTCTGGCTAAATGGAAGTAGCCTAGATTCTTTTTAACTTTCATTACCAGTGCCCAGCTCATTGACAGCACCTCTTTCTTTCACTCTATAAGTTGTTTTTCATTTCCTAAATGTTTTGAAACAAAAATCTGATCTTTCTGAGTTTTATGAAATTAGAAATATGTATTTAGATTAGATACACTCCCTTTGGTGTGTGAATGAGTTTGTTTTTTTCTCTCTTTCGTAGGGCCTGGTTGTTCATCTAATTATGCGGGAACCACAGCATCTCTGCCAAGAGAATCTCACCAGATTAGACAAAGCAACGAGGATGAGGATAAGTCGAAGTCTTATCCACATCAGTCCTTTGTAGCACGTGAAAATAGTTTCATTTTTTACTCTAATTGGTTGAGTTTATTTATTTATTTATTCTAAATGAAAGAATTACTCACTTTTTAAGTACATCCTATTCGTTTAACAGAAGCAAATATGCTGTACCTGGAGTCACCAGCTGGAGTTGGCTTTTCTTACTCATCTAATAAATCATTTTACAGCTATGTGGACGATGAGATTACAACTAGTCGAAACACCCTCTCCACCTCCACCCGACCCTCCCAGCTTATCCTCACGTCTCAAGTGATTCTTCACATACGGCTACCTCACCAACACTTTCAACGTCAAAGTCAGTCCAGCCCAATGCAGTAGTCAATCCTCCATTGTGTTCTCATCCGATGCAAACTCGACTCCAAAATAACATTAAAAAACCCAAGCAGTATCATGATGGTTGTGCGCTATCCTCTGCCGAGAGCATTAATGGCTACTGGCGACTTATCTCTGGTTGAACCAACCTCCTTCACTCGTGCTACTAAACATGTAGAGTGACGGCAGGCCATGAATACAGAGTTCAAGGCATTGCTTAAAAACGACACTTGGTCACTTGTTAAACCACACAACAACATGAATGTGGTGGGATGTCGCATGGTCTATAAAATCAAAAGGAAGCCGGACGGCACAATTGATCAATATAAAGCCCATCTTGTGGCTAAAGGGTATAATGATATAATCAACAAGAAGGACTGAATTTTCAAGACACATTTAGTCTCGTGGTCAAACCCACTACTATCCGCCTAGTACTCTCTCATGCCGTGAGTCAACAATGGTGCATTAAACAGCACGACATCACTAATGCCTTCCTCCATGGATTTCTTAATGAGGAGGTATATATGCAACAACCTCCTAGCTTTATACATCCTCCATATCCCGATCATGTATGTAGGCTTCATAAGGCCCTTTATGGACTAAAACAAGCACTCAGGACCTGGTATTCTTCCTCTCTCAGCACAGATATATTATAAATCTCCTGCACCATACAAACATGATTCATGCTAAACCAGTTGCCTCTCCAATGTCCACTGCTCATAATCTAACCATACTTGATGGGGATAACTTTGAAGACGAAACACTCTACAGAAGCACAGTTGGAGCACTTCAGTATCTATCATTAACAAGAGCCAACATTTCATTTGCCGTCAACCGAATCTATCAATTTATACATCGACTAATAATAGTTCATTGGACAGCAGTAAAACGCATATTGTGTTATCTGAAACACACAGTCGATCATAGCATCCTTATCCGACCAAGTCATACCTCACAACTTATAGCCTCTTCCGATGCGGATTGGGTAGGTTCCCTTGAAGATCAGCGATCAACCAGCTATTGCATCTTTTTTGGTCATAATATTATGACTTGGAGTTCCAAAAAACAAACCACAGTGACACGGTCTAGTATGGAAGCCAAGTATCGAGCCATTGCAAATACTACAATTGAACTATTTGACATAATATCAGCGCCACCTATTTGACAGCTAATCCGAGTTTTCATGCCCGTACCAAGCATATAGAGCTGAACTATCATTTTGTACGTGATCAAGTGTCAAAGAAGTTGTTGGATGTCCGATTCATCTCTGGGAAGGATCAAATGACAGATGTGTTGACAAAGCCTCTACCTTCACCGCAGTTTACTTTGCTCAAAGACAAGCTTCACGTGGCTTCTGCCCCGCTTTGCTTGAGGGGGCATGTAATTGATAATTAGGGGTGTAAACTCAAACCGGAAAACCGACCGGACCGGACCAAACCGGATCGGTTTTACTGGTTTTGAACCAGTCCGGTCCGGAACCGATTTTTAAAATGTAAAAACCGGCCGGTTCCGGTAAGGTTCCAGGATTTTTTGGACCGGACCGATTGGATCGGACCGGTTGATTAAAAATAATAAAAAATAATATTTTTATATATAAGTTTTATACAAAATATTTTATATATATTAAATATTAATATATATAATTTTTATATATAATGTATAATTATAAATTTTTATGTGAAATTTTATATATAACATATATATTTATATATGAAATAATTTCTTATTATAATTTATAAATTATTACATAAAATGTTAATACTAAATCACTAAAAGTTTATAACTAATATTAATATATAACTTATAACTATACCAATAGTCTAATATTAATACTATTATATAGTCTAATATATTAATAAAAGTATAAAACAGTTTTTTTAAAATCAATTTTTTTTTTATAAACAAATTTTTAATGACAAATTGTGAAATTTACATTTTAAAAAAAGCGAAAAATTGGACCGTACCGAACCGGACCGGTTTTTAAAATGTAAAAACGGCTGGTTCCGGTTCTGAAATTTTTTGGACCAGACCGAACCGGACCGGACCGATTGATTAAAAAAACTAAAAAATAATATTTTTATATATAAGTTTTATACAAAATATTTTATATATATTAAATATTAATATATATAATTTTTATATATAATGTATAATTATAAATTTTTATGTGAAATTTTATATATAACATATATATTCATATATGAAATAATTTCTTATTATAATTTATAAATTATTACATAAAATGTTAATACTAAATCACTAAAAGTTTATAACTAATACTAATATATAACTTATAACTATACCAATAGTCTAATATTAATACTATTATATAGTCTAATATATTAATAAAAGTATAAAATAATTTTTTTTTAATCAATTTTTTTTTTATAAACAAATTTTTAATGATAAATTGTGAAATTTACATTTTAAAAAATCCGAAAAACCGGACCGGAAACCGGAAGTACCGGTTTAGGAGGGTAACTGGTACGTAATCGGTTTTGAAAAATACAAAATCGGTACATACCGGTTCGATCCTAGATTTTATCTAAAATCAGACCGAACCGAACCGATTACACCTCTAGTGATAATGGCATAATGCTCCAGACCAAGTCAAACACAAAAATAAACATAAATTCGAGAAGATCACTCCTAGAGATATATAATATGTAAATTCAAATATTGAAAGAGATATGGATAAGTAAGGATCATTAGCTTGTTATCTTGTTATAAATCAACTACATTGTTTATTAATATAAACAAAGACGCCTCCATACGATTACTGGAAATCAACTATATTGTCTATAAATATAAGGCGAAGACGCCTCCATACGATTACTATAAATCAACTGTATTGTTTATTAATATAAGGCGAAGACGCCTCCATACGATTATGTTTTATGCAGAGTCTGTCACGGATATTGACCGGACTAATCCACGTTGGATGCAACGACAGCTATTCTGATTTTTATTTTATTTCGTAATTAAGAAAATATTTTTTAATAATTTTTTTTTTACTTCAGGATTAAAGAAGTGTGTTTTTACTAATATTATAAATTTATTTTATTTTTTTAAAATATTAAAAATTATTAAAAATATCTATATAAAAATAATTATAAAAAAAATACATAAAAAAACAGATGGTCCCGCAGCGGTGGCTCTAGCTACTCTTTTGTCGATATGTGATTTCTCTCGATTAATAATTTGGACGAGGACCAATCTCCAGTCTCCCCACGAGGCACACACCACTCGATCGCCCCTCCAGCTCTATAAGAATAACAATTCTGTTACAAACCAAATTAAAGATCGGGCGAGCTCAGACTCTGATCTCACTCTTCCATCTCTCTCCATGATCATGAAGTTTAAGCAATGGATCATGGTCATGGGCGTAATCTGTGCGTCGTTCTTCCAAACTCTCATTCCAGTGGAGTCTCTTCCCGTAGCTCACAAAATCAAAAGTCTGCCTGGCCAGCCACAGGTCACTTTCCAACAATTTGCTGGCTTCATCACCATTGATGAACAGCAACAGAGAGCTCTTTTTTACTACTTTGTTGAAGCTGAAGGAAACCCTGCTTCAAGGCCTCTTGTTCTCTGGCTAACTGGAGGTAGCCTAGATTCTTTTTGACTTTTCATCACCTGGGCCCAGCTCATCGAAATAACCTCTTTCTTTCTCTGTATAAGTTGTTTTTCATTTCCTAAATGTTTTGAAACAAAAATCTGATCTTTCTGAGTTTTATGAAATTAGAAATATATAGTAGATTAGATACACTCCCTTTGGTGCGTGAATGAGTTTGTTTTTTTCTCTCTCTTTCGTAGGGCCTGGTTGTTCATCTATTGGAGCTGGAGCTTTTATTGAGCACGGACCCTTTAGACCAAGTGGAAATAATCTTGTCAAGAACGAGTATAGTTGGAATAAAGGTCTTTACAACTTCTTTCTTGCTTAATTTCTTTCTTTTTTCCCCCGTGTCTTTGTGCGGGAACCACAGCATGTCTGCCAAGAAAATCTCACCAGATTAGACAAAGCAATGACTCAATGAGGATAAGTCGAAGTCTTATCCACATCAGTCCTTTTTAGCACGTGAAAATAGTTTCATGTTTTACTGTAATTGGTTGAGTTTATTTATTTATTTATTCTAAATGAAAGGATTACTCACTTTTTAAGTACATCCTATTTGTCTAACAGAAGCAAATATGCTGTACCTGGAGTCACCAGCTGGAGTTGGTTTTTCTTACTCATCTAATAAATCATTTTACAGCTATGTGGACGATGAGATTACAGGTTTATGTTCTTTCATCATCTAATAAATCTCTAGCTACTGAATTTGTTTTGAGTGTCTGGTTCTTACATTATTCGATGATTATTCATGTCGAATAATACAGTTTACATGCATATACTTTCAGTTTCTGATGTTTACAGATTATCTATCAAAAACAGAATACAGACATGATAGCTTTGATTTGATAATAATAAAGATACACAAAACTAGGCTTATCCTTTCACATTTAGAATATTTTACACGAGAATTACAGCTACGAGAGGATGTTTATCAAATAACAAGCTTAGACATGCATAGACATTTCGAAACTGACACTTGGGTCTGCTTTTCTTCAGCACAAGACAGTCTCTTGTTCCTGAAACTCTGGTTTGCCAAGTTTCCAGAATACCAAAACAGAGATTTTTTTATCACAGGAGAGAGCTATGGCGGTAAATTTCTTCCCTTTATTGTTTGTTTGTCCCTTTTAACGAAGACCATCCACTATCATCGGCATGATTGTTCATGTGCGTGCGGGCATTAATTGCTGTGAGAAAAGTACGATAGAGAGCACGTCGTAGATGAGATGTTGAGAATTAACATGGATTAATTAACCATTAATGTTAGATAAAGGTGTGCAAGTCCCGACATTTCCTCTGGATAAAAAAAAAAAAAAAAAATAGAATCAATTATTATAAAAATAATCCTTTTAAATGAATCTCAAATTTTTTTTATTTAAAAAAATTATGCGAGATTTATAATTTTTAAAATTATAAATATCATTTCTCTTAATTGAATGGCCTTATTATTGGTAATAGGTCATTATGTTCCACAACTTGCTCATCTCATTGTTCAGTCCAATGTGAAGTTCAAATTGAAAGGGATCGCTGTGAGTAGACATGATGGAAATATGACTTCTCGGATTAATTCACTGATTTTCACAATGAGAGATTTTTTGTTAATTTGTAACGAACACTACTGCAGATAGGGAATCCTCTTCTGGAATTCGCCACTGATTTCAATGCTCCAGACGAATATAACTGGTCTCATGGCTTGATATCTGATGCTGTTTATAGCCTTCTCAGTAAATATTGCAACAGTTCTCAGATAATGCGAGAGGCCATAAATGGCATTGTTTCTCCCGCCTGTACTGCTGTATATACCCAACTTTCAAGAGAACTTTCTCAGTCAATCGATCGATACTATGTCATTGGTGATGTTTGTGTGCAGTCATCTGGTCAATCTCAAGTGGAGACTCTGTATCACCCTCTAAAATCTAGATTTGAGACTTTGTCATCTTTTCATTCACTCTCAGATGCTTCCAGTCAACAGGTGAATGAATTAGTTCCCCAAAAGATTGCATTTTTATATGATCTTGTTTCGAATTCAAACGGTTTTTTCATTTCTCCCTCTGCTAATTACAGGCAGTTAGGCAGAGCAAGGAAGATGTCTGCGCTCAAGAAAATACAGCCCAGTATTTGAACAGGAAAGATGTGCAGCAGGCTCTCCATGCCCGGCTTGTTGGAGTCCCAAAATGGGTTTTATGCAGCAAGTAATAACATGCACATCTGTTAGTAATTAATTATAACATGCTTGAAATGGGTTATTGCAATCAGTTCTTAGATGCTGATCTTCTCTACTATTTTTTATTTCAGAGTTCCAAACTATGATGCGAGAGACCGAGAGATACCTACGATTCCTGTCGTAGGATCACTTGTCAGGTCTGGCATCCGGGCCTTGGTTTACAGGTATCGATCTTTAATAACCTCTTAAACGATCGAATTTCGAGCTCCTTATTGTCGTACATCATATGCTTGTCCCGTGTTAATGCCAGCAGATAAGAATGAAGGAAAGAATTATTCTCGACCCAAGAGACGATTCGGATTTCAATATGATATTCTTCACCTTTATCTATATGATAAATAATAAATGAGTGAATAAAAGTAAATAAAGAGAGATACAAAGATTTAAGGTGTTCGGTATAATGCCTACGTCTACGGGTTGTTTGAGGACGAAATCAACTATAATGGAATTTTTAAATCTCTCATGACCTTACATATCTCACAATACAATAAAAAAATTTAGAAAAGATCATTTGGAATTATAGTGGAGTTTGGCATAGGAAGCTTCTGTCTAAAGGGCTTGTAGAGAGTCCATGAAGAGTTCATCTGTTTTGTGGGGGATCCTCTTATATATAGAGATGTTCAACTTGCTTTGTGAAGTCTTTTCCTATTTGTGAAGTCTTTTCCTATTAGAAATCTGAGCCAATTTCTTTTTAGGAGTCTGAGTCATTTCTCTATTAAAAGTCTGAATCCCTTTCATTTTCTGACTTTATCTCTTAACTTGATTTTTCATTTTATTTCGAGCCTAAATTATAAAATGTTGATCATCCCGCTTCTATAATGGATGTGATTTGGATATTATTTGGCAGTGGAGATCAGGATTCAGTTATCCCATTTACCGGGACTCGGACACTCGTGCATGGATTAGCAATGGAGTTGGGATTGAATACAACTGTACCTTACAGAGCTTGGTTTGAAGGAAAACAGGTGAAAGTGTTCATGTCTATATCTCAAAATTCAAACTTTCTGAAGAGTAGTGTTGCCAAATGCATGGTGTTCTTATAATAATTTCCTGATTTATTATTATGGCAGGTCGGTGGTTGGACACAGGTATATGGAAAGATGGAGCTATCCTTTGCCAGCATAAGAGGAGCTTCTCACACAGCTCCTGCCTCTCAACCAGAGAGATCATTAACGCTCTTTAAGGGGTTTATTGCAGGCAAAGCACTGCCAGCAACATGATCAAGTACTAAAAGAGATATCTCTACTCTCATTAATATTTATATTAAGTTCTAATAAGAGCTGATCATTGTTGTTGTATGGCGGATGCATGTAATATTACTATTGAGGAATGCTTAGTCCACCGCGATGGTTTTTTTTAATTATTATTATTATTATTTATTTAATGATTGATAAAGTGTTTTTAATATGTTGTGAACTTGTTTTTAGATGTTGAATGGTATAAAAACAATGAAAAAAAAAAACAATTTGGCCTTCTGGGTAGCATCCATCAGTAGATTCTATAGGTGGGTGTAGTAGCATCACTCCATTACTATTAATTTGAAGGAAAGTGATAATTGCAGTTGTAAATGCGCTCACAATCATTTTAAAAAAAGTGAATAAATATATGAGATTATATTAAAAAATTAATTTTTTAATAATGAGTCTCACATTTTTTTAAAGTAACTGCATGATATTTGTGTATTCCATGCATTATTCTAATTTAAAATTCTTCTATATATGGAGAATTTATTCGCAAATCCACTCGATCAATACAAATATCAGTTGAAGTCTTGTGAAAAGGAAAGGATAATGGCATTTATAATTTTTTTTATAGCCCAAGTTGGATTCGTAATCACTTTATTTTTGCAATATTCCTTCATAAATAGGAATAAAACTTTGTATTTTCAAAATTATTTTGGTAATAATTGTTAACATGTTAAGCAAATATTATTTCATTCTTAAGCGATCATTTACTTCAGTCAAAACTACGTGATCTTAAAAAAAGAAAATCGCAATTTATTTTAAATTTTATTATTTTCAGCAGTATATTATATTTAAAATAAAATAAAAATAATATATACAAGTTCCAAATGTCTAAATCTGACACAAGTCTTTTACCAAAAAGTGGACCCATCTTGAAAAAGTATGAAATTTTTTTTTTTTTTCTTGATGGAATCCACATTTTTACAAAAGACTTGTTCAAAATTTATATATTCAAAACTTATAACTAACATTACTCTTAAAATAATATTCTATTTTATTTAAAAAAAATTGATATTTAGAAAAAAAATGATATTTAGAAAAAAAAATGATATTTATAAAAAAAAATAATAGTAAACTTCAAAGCTCAAATAGCTTTGCAATTTTCGAAAACAAAAACTCATTTTTACCTATTCCTTGTGCAGTTATTTTTACGTACTCTTTGCACACTCTATTAAAGTGGTTGATTGCGTCATTTTTTTAGTATAAAATAACTGTTTTGGTAAATCACATCAATAAAATATGCAAAAAAAACTATATGTAATAGATCTCTTTAGAAAATGATAGTAGAAGGGATATTTGGGTTCCCCTGGCCGCCCAAGCCCATGACTAATAGCAAGCCCAGAGCCCTTGGCCTAGGGATTAAAAGGGTCGCGTCTGGAAAGCCCAGAAGCATAACCTTATGGCAGATAACTATTATAAGGTTGGAATATTGATCCCTACAAGTGAAGGTCATTATCCTGAGGAAGATAACCCCTATCAAGCAGGAGTTATCTTCCCTCCTGATTAGGAAGGGATCAGAGTCAGTAATCATTCTGATACGTCCAAGTCCTTCTATAAATAACCTACAAAAGGTAACAAGCATCATCTTCTTCATTTTTATATACACTTATTCTCATATTGTTACAACTTAAGCATCGAAGTCTACCTAGGGCAACCAGTGCCGCTACTTCGTTACTACAGGTCATCCGTACGGTTGATAGTGTGAAACATGTCCTTTAAAGTGACGCCATCTGTGGAATCGTTTGCAGACTTAAACGTGATGTTTACATGCCAACCATCACATGATCACATGTCCACCGGGATCCAGAAACAAGCATGAAGGAAGTGGATGTGAGGTTAGCGGAAACGGAAGAAAGGTTGAAGTGATGGAGGTTGTTGAACGACTGTAAAAAGAGAACGAAGAGCTAAAGCGACAGAAAGGTAATCCCCCAGGCCAGAACGAGCAAGCTGAAGGAGATGCACACAGTAAGAAGGAGGTCAATAGCGAAGAGATGAAAAAGAAAAAGATGCACGATGAGTTGCGCAGTTTGGTGGACAAATACGAGGAGATGGCGAAAAGGATGGGTGGTTTCTCTTTCGTAGAGCAGCTTCTCACACGAACGGACCTACCTTACAACGAGGAGGTCATGGTAGTCCTGCTACCGTCTAAATTTAAGGTACCCCAGATCGACCTACACGATGGATCCAATGATCATGTTGATCATCTCGAGAATTTGAAAACTCACATGATCTTCCACGGCTTCTTCGGGGAGGTGGCTTGTCGCGTCTTTCCTTTAACATTGAAAGGAATAGCATGAGGATGGTTTGGGACCCTACGCCCTAGATCCATTAGCAAGTTTGAGGAGTTAGCTAAGCAATTTCTCACACAGTTTTTGGCGAGCAGAAGGCACCGCAAACCAACTGCTTATCTACTAACCATACAATAGAATGAGGGGAAGAACCTGTGACGCCCCCAATCCCCGCTTGGGATGGAACGAAGACTTAGAGCGTCGGGACATGCAATACAAGGTTATATACTCTCGTTCATGACAGTAAATATGCAATGCATCCTAGTATGCAACTAGCAGTATGCAATAATCACAGCAAAAATAAAAGGTTAAGGTGAAAAATATGTCAGAATAACTAAAACATCTCAACTTCATTAGATAATCATCATATTCAAAATACTAAATAGCATAAACTTATATACAAAGTCATAACATTCTCTTCATGCGATCTAAAGCATAAAAAACTTGGGGTATGAACATTAAAATTAAGTTCAGCTTCCTCTCCAAATCCAACTCCTCCTCAATCATGCGAATCCGATGCTCCATCAATCTTGTCCTGGTCGAATCCTGACACAACTTCTATCATTCTGAGTGGAATGATAGTGGTCCCATAAAAGGATGAGATTTACTCGAAATTTTAGTAAGTTAAACAATTAACTAAGATAAAGATAAATCAATCATAAAAAATTATAAATATGCAATGCATAAGATGTAGAAAATCAGTATATATGTCTTCCATCCAGATTCTTCAACATCTTTTAAAAATGTGGTCACACGGATTTTTACTCAACAAGTAATTTTATCATCATTTTTTAAAAGACATAACTTCTTCATAATATTTTATTATAAACTTTCATCATAAACTTTCATCATCATAAATTTACATCATTATCTTAATTAATAATATAACGTGTGGTAATGTCACAGTTCTCCATATGCACTGTGAGTATCTGCATGTGACCGTAGTATAACTTATGTTGAAACTATGTTGTCTATAGACTCGTTCTCAATGCATTAGTAAATAACATAACATTACAAAAATTATAACGTGTACATCCATCAGCGTTAGGTGTCATAACATATTGACTTCGCTCCGGCGTTCTTTAAAAAGAAACCATCCGAAACCTGTTGATTGTTCTTCGTCAACCTGGGGATTACCACTTCATTATTAAACACTCCAAAGTGGATAGAGGAGTTCCACCAAGATAATTCCTCATTCTGGCCTTTGGGGTCTTGACAAAATTATTTTCATTCTATGCTTTAAAAAATATTTTTCATGACATGTACATATGCAGCAAGTTTCATGAAAAATGACATTTATATGCAATATATTAAAAATGGTAAAAATATCACATGTCTTGTATATATGCACTCAATATATCATATAACATGACATATCATATAATATTGATCCACATGTGAAGGTCATTATCTTGAGGAAGATAACCATTACGAAGCAGGAGTTATCTTTCCTCTCGATTAGGAAGGGATCAGAGTCAGTAATCATTTTGATATGTCCAGGTCCTTTTATAAATAACCTATGAGAGGTAACAAACATCATCTTCTTCATTTTTACATATAATTATTCTCATATTATTACTGATTTAAGTATCAAAATCTGCCCAGGACAACTAGTACCATTTTTTCGTTATTGCATGTCATCTGCTCGGTTGGTAGTGTGAAACACATTCTTTACATATAGGTCCTGCTTAGTTTTTTTTTTTTTTTTATTTAAAGATTTGTGATTGTTTAATAAAAAAAAAAAAAACATTTTACACTGTCGAATTCGGTACCGGTGGCTCTAGCACCACCCTTCAGAGGGGGACACGCCCACTACCAGAGCTCGATAGCAGAACAAATCGTGGTGATTGTGGCGTGGAACCAAAACAGCCATAGAATAAATACCACTGCATTTCCTCCACCCTCACTCTTTAATAGCTCTGTCCTCCGGGGCTAGTGATAGTCCCTTATTGCAAGCAGAAAGCCTTGGCTTTGTTCTTTTCGCTGATGGCACAGATTGCTTTAACTACTTCAGCTGCGCTCTTTCCCTTCAATCGTAATTCTTTCCTTCTCCCTTTTAAGATGTCGCGTAATCAATTCTTCTCGTTGATGAGAGGAGAATGCCAAAACTATGCATAATAACTGTTGTGTTCTTTTGAGTTGTCAAAGGAATGGAAGATTATTGTCCATTGATGCAAAATAGTTGGACCTGCTTGACTGATTTTAGATTTTTGCTTTCGGGTTCTCGAATAATGGAGGAAAATGCCTAAAGATTTAAACTTTTCCTCCTCTTCTTGTTTCTTTACAATTTCTCGCAACCAAGCTGATGGGAATATTATTATCCGGTGTCATTTTCCCGTCAATTTCAATTTTGAGATATGTTTTTTGAGTCATTCGTTAATATCAGGTGGAGCAAAGCAATGGACTAATCTATTTCCCAGGTTCTCGAAAAGATACGGGACCAACATCTCGTTATTCATGAGTTATCGGAAGAAAGGAGTTAGATTTGTGGCTTCGGATGCGACAGGGAGGAATGGTGGTGTTCCGGAGATATCTGACGGTGAAACAGCTCCAAGGTCTTATGTATGGCCAGATAAGAAGGTTACTCTTGTGTGAATTTTTATTTTGTAAAAAGTTTAGACAAAGGTTCCTATCATTGCTTGAAGCCATATTGATGAAGTGTAAAATGTATTTGTTACAACATGAGATGACGCTTGTCGCTGTAAGTAATTAATCGTATTAAACTCTGTCTAAACTTCCTTCGGAAATTTTCAGCAAGGATATAGTTTATTACTTTCGTTTCTTTAAGTTTGGTTCTTTTTTTCTTTTTTTCTTTTTTCCATTTTTCCCTTTTAATGGGAAAGGAAGCATGTCATAGATGGATGTTCAGGGTGCCATTAAAGTTGGGCGTGTTGGTGATTTCACTGTCTTGTTGCAATTGATTGGTTTTGGTTTTGAAAATATGCTGAATGGCAATTTAGTTCATCAAGTTTTCTAGCCACTTGGAGCTAGTGTTTCAACCAAAGTTTTCTTATTGCAACAGCTTGGAAGATCAATTAAAAGCTCTTTTATCCCAAAAAATATCATGTCTATTCTAAGATAGTCAACCTAACTTACGCATTCTGTGGAGTAGTCGTAACTTGTAAATAGTGCATATGACTACAGTAGTGAGAGCTTCTATTTGGTTTTTGCTGAGGTTCAGCCAAAAGTCTGGATGATATTTTGGATGGTTGAGAAATGTGAGTATATTGGTCTAGCTCAATTACCTTGTCAAAACAAAAATTTTAGCTGTGAACACGAAGTTCATTCAGTGTAGTCAAAAGTTCAAAATTTTTTTGCAAGTATACTGAGACAAGTTATTGATGTGTTACTAGGGAATATGGACTAAAGATGTCAATTAACACTTTTAATCCCTGGGAACAATATATATACACAAATAAGAACGATATATCAGTAACAAAAACTATAGGGGGCTGTTATGGTAAGATCCCATGGTGAAAAACCGTACAAAAGAAAAACTGTCTGGAAGTCTGAGGACCTTCAGTGCCATACCCTACACCTGAACCAGTAGCTTTTGCACCAAGGGAGAGTGCCCTTGTTCCTTTCCTTAATCCATTGAGGATGGACATAAATGCGAAGTTATACCCACCATTTACTTTGATTATGCCTCTGTTTCTTTTATTGGTCATTAATAAATCTCACTAACCAACTGCTTCCTTCAGTTTGAAGTTTGTATCATCTATCCTTTGGTTTTCCTAGGTTGTGTTATTGAGGGGCAAACTGAATTGAGGTCATGGTTCAAAACCCCAGTTATGGATGATTTACAAAATTAGAAGCCATAGGATCTTTGTATTTTAGTAGTGGCTATTTTTCTAATCAGTTGAAATTTATGTCCGGACACTGTTTCAGAAAGACTAAAATAGACAAGTTATGAAGATAGAGATTATTTTCATCTTGACAAAAAGATCCTATAAAGTCTCACTGTTCCATAAGATTGGCTTTGGACCTTTCCTACGTTACTTAGGTGAAATCACATCCATTTCCCCCCACTTCAAATTTATTTTAAGGGCAAAAAGGGTGCCCCAGCATGTCCATAAGGATTTGTAACTCTTCTACGAACAATGCTTGTTCATCCTCATCTATAAATATCCAGTTTTGATGCCTACTACCCAATGCGTTCTCAAGTTACTTTGTCATCATTGTTGGATGGATTTCTTATGCTCTATTTGAAGTAGACCATGATTTTTTCAGATCTGACCTTTCTTTTTTACCTCAAGCCTTTGGATTGGATGTTACAGCATTAGTAACATTTTTTTTTCCTTTTTTTTGCTTACAGAAGCCTAGGGTGTGTATACTAGGTGGTGGATTTGGAGGCTTATATACTGCCTTGAGACTAGAATCACTTGTATGGCCTGATGACAAAAAACCTCAGGTAAGTTGTGATTAAAAGGCAACATTACATTTAATCACTGGATATGGTTTGCCTTACCTTGGGGGCAGTTGGATCCTAAATGTAAAAGAAACTAGTTCCTTGTGCTCTATTATTCAATCTTACTATTCCCTTTTTTTTTTTTTTTCTTTTGCTTGAAATTTTATTGTGAGTTTTAATTGTATCAGATTAAACCTCATAAGGCAAAAATGAATCATTTCTGAGAATTGAGGACATATTGCGGTCCATAATTATGGATAAAGGGGGGGGGGGGAAATCTTGAAGCTTTGAGAATGTTAGTATGCATACCGTTATGTTGAAGCAAAATTTAGCTCCTTGTTATTCTGTGAAAAATATAATGGGATACTTTTACCCACCCTCGCTGTATTAAGACTAAGTGGAAGGAAAAAGAGAAAGATAATATAAGACTTTTGTAATTTTGCTTTTACGATCACAACATATGATATTCAATTTGTTTGGTAACACCTTTGAAATTCATTGGATATGGAACTAGGTGCTTCTGGTTGACCAGTCTGAACGATTTGTTTTTAAGCCAATGTTGTATGAGCTTCTATCTGGAGGTACGTATTTTGTTTGGGCTAATCATATGTAATTTTCTTTTCATTTGAGCTATAATTATATTAAACGTTCTTATAAATGGTTTCTTAAATAATTTATCTCCTTGTATGCAGAAGTGGATGCATGGGAAATTGCTCCTCGTTTCTTGGATTTGCTGGCAAATACAAGTGTGCAGTTTTGCCAAGACAGGGTAAAGCTGTTACATCCGTATGATCATTTTAGAATGAATGGGCCCTCTGGATCTAGTTTTGGAGGAACTGTGCTTCTTGAAAGTGGTCTCCTTATTGAATATGACTGGTATACTTCTGATACTCGACAAACTTCTTGGCAGTTTCTACCGAAAACTTTTTAATTTTGTTTATTAACCGTGTTTTCTTTATTCTTCCCCTCAAAGATATGATAGGTGTTGCTTTTTGTCATGACCTGCTTGGTTTGTTAGTTTTTTTGGGATCCCTGAGAGACCTTACTGAATAGGTCCTTAATGCCTCTCTGTACTATTTGTGGTGTCGGGTAAGTCTGGGTAGGATCCAATGTATTTTGGTCTTAAGTGTCCCAAAAACATATGAATGGAGAAGCCTGTGTGAATGTAAATACTTCGTTTTGGACATATGGATTTCTCTGTTAGCATGAAGTAGATAGACTTTGTTCGTATTTTTTTAATTAAAGGAGTTTGCCCCTGCTGATTTGACCATTTTTTTTTTTGTTGATAACCCTGGGCAGCCAGGCTGGTTCTTGCTTTGGGAGCTGAATCTAAACTTGATGTTGTACCAGGAGCATCAGAATTTGCATTGCCATTCTCCAACCTGGAGGATGCACGCGTGAGTGTTTGATTGAAAATAAATATTTTCGTTCTCTGAAATCCCTTCGCAAACAGATGGGGTTTCTTTGTTGGAATAAATTGATGTTTGCTGCCTTTACATGTACAATAACCTTGTGGAGCAGAAGGTTGACAGTAAGTTAAGAAGACTGGAGAGGAGGAACTTTGGTAAGTTCTCTCCAATTCGTGTAGCTGTTGTTGGTTGTGGTTACTCTGGTGTGGAGTTAGCAGCCACAGTAGCGGAGAGGCTGCAGAGTAGAGGAATTGTGCAAGCGATCAATGTGGAAACCACAATATGCCCAACTGCCCCCCCTGGAAATAGGGAAGCTGCTTTGAAAGTAAGTCATAGAGTTTGGTTCACATGTTTCTTTGGAGTACATTTGTATAACATTGAATAACGGATTCAGAGTAGTCCTTTTAGCTGCAATATCTTCCTGGTCATAGGGACTGATACATATTTGCTCAGTAATTTCAAACTGAACTCCTGAGAATCCGTCTTTTTCAGTTAGTGACAAACTTGTCTCTTTTCTGTCTGATGGTATAGTTTATTATATTTTTCATTTTTGAGTGTGTTCCAATCTTTTTTGTAAGGTTCTCATTATAATGCAGTTAAATTATATATACATTTCGACATTGTTTTTTTTATTTTTTTCATTTTTATTTTTTTTGGTTCTAGGTTCTTTCTTCCAGGGAAGTTCAACTGCTATTGGGTTATTTTGTCCGCTGTATTCGGAGAGTGGACAATGTGGAAGCTTCAGAAAATATGACTGGAAGTGGAGCAGTTCCTGGCATTGCTGCTGAACATGATCATGAGACATATACATTGGAACTTCAACCCGCTCAAAGGGGATTACAGAGTCAAATCCTGGAGGCAGATTTAGTATTATGGACCGTTGGATCTAAACCTCCTCTTCCTCAACTGGAACCCCATGATAAACCCCATGAGCTTCCCCTAAATGGCCGGGGACAGGCAGAAACAGATGAAACTCTTCGTGTTAAGGGCCATCCTCGCATATTTGCCCT
This sequence comes from Juglans regia, assembly GCF_001411555.2. Lineage (NCBI taxonomy): Eukaryota > Viridiplantae > Streptophyta > Magnoliopsida > Fagales > Juglandaceae > Juglans > Juglans regia. The sequence goes on along the minus strand of NC_049901.1, from coordinate 10,969,959 downwards.
TGGTGACTCTTCTTCTTTAAGGGACTCAAATGGAAAGCTTCTTCCAGCCACAGCACAGGTGTACTAAATAAGTCTTTTCTAATATCCTAATCTAATGGATATAATTAGTCTTTTCTAATAGGTATTTCCTAATCTAATGGATTAATTAACGTTTGAGCTGAAAGGTTTGTACATGTTATACTCCCTTACTGATAAAAAAAAAAAAGATGTTATACTCCTTTAATGTTATTTTTACATCTGGTGAATTGCTTCCGAACACCTCGCAGGTTGCATTTCAGCAAGCAGACTTTACTGGGTGGAATCTGTGGGCAGCAATCAATGACCGTCCTCTTTTGCCATTTAGGTTGGCCGCTCATACACTTTCTAGTATCATACTCGCAAGTTTGCTCTCTCTGTCTCTCTCTCTCTCTCTCAGATTCTATTGATCTAAACTGGCAAATCAGGGCAATTATAGGGAGTGGGGTTTAATGGGTATTGGGTCTACAGACAAGAGAACTTGTTTTGTGGGGGTGATACTCAATAATTTGGTTTGAACAACCTAAGATTTAGAGCAAATATTCAATATTTAGGGTATTTTGGTGATTCACTTGTCTAAGTGGGAAGTGAAATTTTAGGGCATCTCTCTTTTTCCCTAGTCATGCTTTGGAAATGAGGTAGTCCTGCAGAGACAATTAGAAAATATTATATTCTAGAGAAATCTTAACCAATCTCTGTATTTTTGTGCAATAATTGGGACTTCATTGGATTACTTGTCAAAAGAATAATAGGGACTTCATTGGTACTTTTAAGCACGACTCCTAAAAAGTCTTTAGCTTCTGGTTTTGATTCCTTTAATTTTTCATTATTCTCTTTATTTTCAGCATCTTTACCATTCTCCACTTCCGCGAGCTTTAAGATGCAACCTTCCAATTTTTGAACCATTCACATCCCATACTCCTTTACCACTAATTTTATAAGTTAATACTCCTAGACCATAACCAGTCTGTGCTTCGTTCTGTCCATAATCCTTAATTCTACCTATCCCTCCATGAACTGCACTAGCCTATCAAGATTTTCTGAGCAGTGCTCAATATTAGGCTTTTTCCTACATCAAGCAGTAGTGAGCGTGCAAATGTTGGTTGAACTACACAAGTTCTCAGTCTCATGTTTGCCTTGCAAATGGTTGCTTGATTCAGCAATGTTTGTGTAGCCTAAAGTTCCCCCACCCTTAGACAATGTGACTGATTTTCATTTGAATGTGGATTATAGATGTCTTAGCAGTTGATTAGAACTTCACTACATGCTTATGCTTAATGTATCGTCTAATCAATCTGGTGAGAGTTAATTTTGTTAATTGATATTGGAAAGTATCCCATGCTAGAACCACAAGCATTTTTGCTCTGTGTGGCATATTCGATTCTGTATCATGGTAAATGCCCAATCCTCTGGATTTTGACTTTGGGTTATGCCAGTATGCCGGGTCTGGTTTTCATGGAATATGCCTGATTTCAATAGGATAGGTGGCATTCGCTACACATCCATACAGTTCTATCATCTTAAAACATTTCTATAGTTGTATTGCTAATATAGTAATTTTTTTTTGTACGATGTTAAGCTTCTTGGTTGTATTAGTACTCTTATCCGTATTACATATGCTAGCGCCAATTCGTTTTTTGTTTTGAAGAATTATTAATATAAACATCAAATGTATATAACCTGCCACATTTGCTACCAGGTTTCAGAATTTGGGTGAGATGATGACTCTGGGGAGAAATGATGCTGCTATTTCACCAAGTTTCATAGAGGGGCTTACCTTAGAAGGTCCTATAGGTCATACTGGTAATTTCATTTCCTGGCTTCTCTTGCCTCCTCCTTCACCTCTTTGCTCTGTGTAAATATTTAGAACATTGGATCTCTCCCCCGTCTTTGCAGCAAGGAAAATAGCATACTTGATCAGATTACCAACAGATGAGCATAGGCTTAAAGTGGGAATCAGCTGGCTTACAAAATCTGCTATAGAATCAGTTGCCTCGCTACAAAGCAACCTAACAAAGGTTCTCTCCGGCTCATAGACCAGAATGTTGTCTTAACTCTTTCAGGTTGTACAGTATATTTTTGGTTTGTTATATGACTTATAAAACTACATATTTCTCGGACAAGATGGGATTCAAATGTTTATGGCTGGGATACTATCTCTGCCTGGCAGCAGTACTGGAGCATAAATTTGACCAATTTTCTTATATCAATCGGGTATTCCCAAGTATGACATGAAATGAAATCTTGGAAATTGGCCTTCCACAATGAAACTAGGAACTTCCCTTTTTCTCTTTTGTTGCTCTCTTGGAGGTTATGGCTTGATGTATTATGTCAATGAGATGAAAAGCAAGGTTGTAGGTAGGTTCAAGAGACATCGTATCAATTGGAAGTTACCAACAAAAAAGACCAGTGTTCAGGACGCAGGGAGTCAGGAGCCCTCTCCAGGGAGTCACGCAGTGCTCCACAAACTTATTTTTCTTTTGATCAGTGCCAAAATAGTCTAATGACAATATTACAATGAGCCAAACCTAGTCGTAAGTAATATATTTCATGTCTTTTTTGCCTTTTTGAAGAAAGAAGAAATATCTATACACATGACCAATCGTGCTAATGCATCAAAAACCTATATCTGGAAAGACGTATTTAGAATTATTGAGGACAAGATATTAAAGGCTTACTCTCCACTTTAATGAAAGGAGTTAGAATAATGCATGGACGTAGGCTCTTCACGAAGTTCACTTATCATTGAGGACCACACTACTGTCTTCCCAAGTTCCAAACTACTTCCTGTACGTTGAGCATGCATTTCCCACGCCTAGCTAGGCCGGTTTATCTTTCTTTTCCTTTCCTTTTTCTTCAAGGTTTTCTTTACAAAATAATTCTTAATTCTAAACAAACATGAGAAGCTTTGATACAAGGTTTTCTTTTCATCACACCCATGAAACATGATAATGGTGGTGGCGCCAACTGAGAATTAAATTCTATGCTTGCAAATCATTGAACTTGTGCCCAAAAAAAGTGGGAAAGAAAAATTATTGAACTTGTGCACACCATTTCCAAGTCTGTGAAATCACCACTTGTCTTAAAAGCTTAAACTAATGAGAAAATATAGATTTTATTATTTATTTTATATCTTAACACTCTCTCTGATTTGTAGACCAGACTTTCAAAGATATTGTACGTATGCAGAAAGGATTGTATTAAGGTAATGCCGAAATTGTAAAGCCATCCAGTAGTACTGATACAGCAAGTTATGCACTATTGATACGCCTAAGAAACTCTGCAGCATGCATGCGGTTCCTGTTTCAGGAGACATGCACTTTGTCATGATCACCCAGTATATATACAAGATCATCATCATGTCATCAATTATTATTCGTTTTCTTTTGATCAATCAGAACTAAAAAACACAGCGATCCTCGTGAATTAGTTTTGATGGAGAAGGGTTGGTTGAAGATATGAAGATCAGGCCGTATGATTTTGACGGGAAGGTTTCCAATAATTATATTATTGGGTATAACTTAACAATTATAAGCGAGATTAATTGTCTAAAAATCTTGATACCTGATCTTCACGTACGATTAGATCCAAGCTGCAAAGGAAACTTGCAAATTGTACGTGGAGTTTAACAAACAAACATCATGATGATCTGGAGGTTTCTTATATATATATATATATATATATATATATATATATATGCTAGTTCTTGATTTAATTACTGATCTTGGGGGCGGCCGTCTTTTTCATTTTTCAACAAGCTTCCCTTCCAGCTGATCTTATCATCTTGAAATAAATGTTGTGTGCGTAGGCGGTTAATTATTTTGTACAACTATATATATATATATATATATATATAAAAATTAAGTTTGAAGAGATCAAAATGGACAGAATAATGCTAGCTAGCTATATGTTTAAAATAAGTAGCAATAATAAACTACATGCATGCTTAAAGGTAGATCCATTACCATTAATTTAGCAAGTAGAATATATTAGAGGTGGATATCGAGATTCGATATGTGTATATATATTTAATTTCTTACGAGCGTAAATGACATTAAAATATATATAATATATATATTAAATTAGAAGTTTTCTCCAATCCATTATAAAGTTAATAAATATCCATATTTGAGCACGTAATAAATACAATTTTTATTTTTATTTTTATTTTTATTTTTATTTTTATTTTTATTCTTTCATAGTTTAGAGAGTCACGAGAGACGTTTGATTGTGCAAGCTGGCCGGGCTAGCTAGCTAGCTCAACCCAATTTACATAACTTTTTAGTTGTCGTAACTTTGTGGATGAAAACAAGACAAAAAATAATAAATAGGTTAATCTACTCTCGATGCTGCATGCGCGTGTTTATATATATATATACTAGCGGTGGCTTTGCACGTTTGTCACATCTGTCTAATAAAAAAATAAATTATATTAAAAATTTAAATTAATTAGTTAATTTTTTCTTAAAAATGTTCAATAAAACTACATCATTTATTTTTTAAAAATAATTATGTCTACCTAGTATATATATACGTATGAACTTATGTGACTATATTATACTGCATGCACACCAACTCATCTAAAAATGTAAGGATCATTTTTTGCCAATACACTAAAAGAGTTCAAAACTTTTAGAAAATAAGAAAATATATTTATAACTATGAATTATGCAATCGTCGCGTAATTATTTTAAAAAAGTGAATAAAATATATGATCTACATTTAAAAAATTAATTTTTTAATAATAAATCTTACTTTTTTTCAAAACGATTATGTGACGTTTACCTACTTCACAATTGTATGTAAAATTTTTCTTGTAAGATATTACACGGCAAATGATAGGCGGAATAAAAAGTGTCCATAGAAAATATTATTTATTACTGTTTATAAACATTATTCATTACTGTTCATAAACACTATTTATTACTGTTTATAATACTATTCATACAATACGGACTTTTAAAATATAGGTACTATTAAAAATACTATCCGTTAAAAATACTATTTATTACTGTTTATAAATACTATTCATTACTATTTATAAACAATATTCATTTCAGGATACGTACTTTTAAGATATAGGAAATATATATCTATAAATATATATATATATATGAGTAATGCTATATATAAGTCCTAAATAGATAAATTTTATACAAATCTTTTATAAAATAATGGATCCCACTAATAAAGAATATTTATTTTATATTTATTTTATATTTTTTTAAGGTAAGATCCATCTTTTTACAAGAGTTTGTATAAAATTTATCTATTTAAAATTTATACAAATCATCTATATATATATCACGTACGTATAATATTGCACGTCGTACTACTCAATCGTCACCGTCACATGACATAATTATTATTTAAATTTGCTATAATTTAAGGACGGGCCGGGCTACATCAATTATAATGTTGGACTAATATTACTCTTTTTTTTTTTTTCATTTCATAATATAGTATTAGATGATTAGTTCATAAATAAAATATAAAACCACATCATGAGATAATAAAAGGATCCAATCATCTAATACCACATCATGAAATGATCAAATGATCAAATTATTTAATGCCACATTATGAAATGATGAGAATATGATGAAAAAAAAGCTGATGATGAATAAATTTATTGTTTAAGAAATAAATATAAGTTATAAAAGTAAATTAATAAAACGATCTATAACTTTGATATAATATATTAGATTGTATAATTTTTTTTTTATGAAAAATAAATTTGATGTACCGTGCACGGCAGTTAACGTTAAAACTCCTTTAAAATGAACTTCTCTTGTTATTTTCTAACACCTGTGAAAGCGGGTAGTTGTAATAAAAAACCATTATAAGTACAAGATGAAGCTTTTAAGTCAAAATGGTGTTTTCGAGTCAGATCGACAAAACACACCAAAGACCTATTTTATAATTTATTATTAATAAAATCAGAGTCGATTTTTTGTTTTCCCTTATCACTTAATTTCTAGCATGTAATATCTCAGATATTGTGCGTTAAGTACTGTAATTAAAGTTAGTTTTGCTTGGAACAAAAAAAGAAAAAAACAAAAAAGATTAAATTAGTAATTGTGTACGTACGTACTCGTTCTTTTCCTTTGTTTTCTTCGCATCAATTTGACAATTATGGTAGAAGAATATTATTAAATGTTACGTTGTGGGATTAATAGGATTAATTAGCATTTACCCAACAAAGTTGTATGATGTTTTCCAACCGATTCCACAGTAGTACCCCCTCCCAAAACATGAACAACTTCCTCTAATATTGTAAGCTTGCACTCTTTTATATATATATATATATATATATATATGAACAGTCACAAATTGACGTGTTTTCTTATAATACGTTTGATCTATTTTACGATAAAAATAATTTTACAATTTAACGTATCATATATAATTACGTCAATTTATAATTAAAGTATTCCTATGTATCTTTGAACTGCCCTAAAATTGTCATTGCTAGCTAGCTCATGTTAAATGTACACACATCTATAAGCCTAAAGAGTTCCATTATGGTATGTATGTATGTATGTATGTATGTATTATTATTATTATTATTATTATTATTATTAATTGTTGGGAAGCCAAATCTTTCTTTGCGTCCTCCGCCCAGAGCTCTGATCTTTGCTTTCTGTCTATATATAACAACAGCTAGCCATCATGTATAGGTTGTAAGCCCAAAAGAACATCTTAGAATTCTTTCTTAATTAATTATGGGGTTGCTCAAGGAGGAAACCGTCGTTTACAAGCCTGTGGAAGAGGTTGATGTTGGTCCTCACAGTGATCAAATCTATGTTCGAGCCAACGTCAAAGGTTGATTGATTAATATCTTCTTCTTCTTCTTCTTATCTGTTGTTATCACATATATATATATATATATATATATATATATATTTTCATCATGAAGTACTTGGATTCTCAGAATTCTTCGTGTTGGGTTCTCTATATACCAACGCCTTGAAATCGTATTAATTATGAGCTGGAGTAATATATGTGTTGTGGGTTGATGAATCTTGAAGAACAAAGACTCTGCAACCAAAGAGATCGAGGCCGTTTTCTGGCGATACTTGTAAAAAATCATCATCATGTGTTCTCTGTCAGATAATTTCTTTCTCTCTCTTTTATTCAAAAGTACAATCCTGATCAGAGGGCATGCAGTTGCAGATGATCAAACTTAAATTGCAGTTATATTAACTTTGACGGTTCATACTCATGGTGTTCCATTTTTGGAGCCTGAATTCCATACATACATGAAACTTCCTATCTCATAGGTTAAATGCCATGCACCGGTGCAAGGCTTTTATTAATTACTGTTATATACATGATTTGCACATAAATTTCCTAATGAAGTGCATGACTCTTTTACTACATATATAGCTCCTAGAATGGCCGGTCTTCTGGTCAAGATCTTCGCCTGGTTTCTGGAGTCAAGGATCTTTGGGACATTGTTGATGTACATATTGAAGAAAAACAATCTAATTCACAAGGTAAGTACGTACGATAAACTTGCTCTTTCATGGCTTTCTAGCTAGTTTCAGTTTCTGAGGTTTTTGGCATTTCGAGGGAAACCTTTCATCATCTTCCTCTGCATATCAAACCAACATATGAGTTTCGTACGTCGACCAAGCATTATGTTCTTGCAGATCAGAACGGACTACGTATCCCTTTGTAACTCTAGCCCCACAAAAATTTTCAAAACAATATTTTTTTTTTTTTGAGGTCTTTTGGGGTATTTTCATAAAGTAATTCACCCTATCCCGAAATCTTTTTTTTTTTTTTTCTACATGAAAAAATAATAATTTTTTAATAGTAGATTTCACTTTTTTTCAAAGCGATTACACGACAATTGTACACTCTCCGATTGCATATAGTATTACTTTATCATGAAAGTATTAGGCCTCGTTTGGATGTTGAGCTGAATTGAGATGAGTTAAATTTTTTATGAATAGTAGTGAGTTGAGATGGTAGAGTAAATTTTATAGAGCCTACCTAAAATGAGTTTAGATGTATTTGGATATTAAGATGAACTTATAAGACATTTATGAGAAGTTGAAAAATGTAGTGGGTTCCGCGTATAAAAAGATGTTGAGTTGAAAAATATTGTGAATCTCACAAGATATCATGTAAAGAAATTTTGAATTGATATAAATTTAATAATTTAAAAATTATATATTTAAAAATTCAATTCAATTTAAAATTAATTAGATTGATTTGAATTTATCTCTCTACAAGTTTCAAACGGGGCTTAGTTTGTATCGGTAAGGCTAGTGGCTCCTGCAAATTGGGCCTCCCCCATTTATTATTGACAACAGAAAAGAGTGTACGGGGATCGGGGACCAATTTTAAAGGAATTATTGCTGCCAAAACAAAATTAGGTGCATGTACAACGCTTTGAGAAAAAAAATTTTGAAAAAAATTTAAAGTAATGCATTACATTTGAAAAAACATTTCTCTATTAGCCTTGATCACGATAATATAGAGAATATAGAGAATTTTAATGATAAATATTTTTGAATCCTAACCATGATTTTTTAATTTTAATAGTCTATTAATCATTTTAAAGTTTAAATATTTGTGAGATTAGTATTTATCATATTTAACTTATAAAAAATGATATTTACAGTTTTAAAATATATGAGTTAAGCTCCCTCTCTTTAAAAAAATAAATAAATTTAGAATTCATATGAAAAAAAAAATTATTCTTTAATGGAAAATGCTAGATGTCCCGCTGGAGGCTCCCGTTGGGCTCTAGCATTTTTTTTATATGTGTTTTTTTTAATTTTTTATATAGATATTTTAAAAAAATAAAATAAAATAATATTATTATTAAAAAATATTTTTTTAATCACGAAGTAGAATAAAAAATAATATTTATTCTATTTCGTGATTAAGGAAGTATTTTTTAATATTTGTTTTTACTTTTTGATTAAGAAAGTATTTTTTAATAATATTTTAAATTTATTTTATTTTTTAAAAATATTTTAAAAGTGTAAAAAAATCTATATAAAAAAAATTAAAAAAATACACATAGGAAAGTACATGCTAAGCCCAGTGGGAGCCTCAGCAAGGTTGTAGCATGACCATTTTAAATATTTTTTTTTTAAAAAATGATATTATTAAAAAATACTTTCTTAATCATGAAGTAAAATAAAAAAATATAAAAAAATATTTTTTATAATTTTTTATTTTACTTCGTGATTAAAAATATATTTTTTTTTACTTTCTGATTAAGAAAATATTTTCTTAATGATGTTTTAAATTTATTTTATTTTTTAAAAATATTTTAAAATATTAAAAGATTTATATAAAAAATTAATTAAACAAAATACATGTAAAATAATACTACACTCCAAGCGGAAGCTCCCAACGAGAGCCTCCAGCAGGAGTTGTATCATCACCCTTTTTTAATAATAGAACTTACTTTTTTTTTAAATAATGAACAGGACTTGCACACCCTATAATATCATTCTTTAGCATTACTCCCAACCGATAGCTAGCAAAATATATATATATTGAGCATTTAATACTGCCAAACAATTCATTCGAACAAGTTCACTTCGTGTATACCTTTCTTTAATTCGCTCTCAACTCTGTATATATTTCAGTCAAGAACTCCAAGAAATCTAAATTTTATAAAAAAATATATATATATATAATTTTGTCATATTTTTTTTAGTGTTCTCCTCTCTGTACGTGCATGTATCAAGCCGGGTGAACAAATCTTCCATGGTAGCTAAAATGTTCCGTACTGAGAGTAGATATAGGGTTTTCATGAGTACTTAATGTACATTTGAACTTTGAACTTGTGGTTGAGATGATAAAACCTTCTATACATGAACGACTTTTTTTTTTTTTCTTTTCTTTTAAGGATAAATTTGGATATTGAGATAAAATAAAATAATTTTAGATGAATTGAATAAAATATTATTAAAATATTAATTTTTAATATTATTATTCATGTTTTGAAGTTTGAAAAAATTGAATTAATTATTATATTTTATATAAAAATTTAAAAAAATTATAATAATAAAATTAAATGGGTTGACACTTGAGAGACTTTTTATATTCAAACAGGATCTAAGTATCGATGCAACGTCTTGAGGAAGGAGATCAAAGCTGATGAAAATATTTTTAGAAAATAACTTATAAAAATAACTTCTCTTTATATAAATATCTTATTTTAAGACATAATTGTATAAAAAATTATTATGCGTGTATCATTACTCTCATGACGTGCCATTCGTTTAAAAAGTGTGTTTCAACTTTTGCAGTTCATAACAAATGCAGAGATAGAGGAGCCACCTCTCTTCGTTCCATCGCATCCTTTTGAAGGTAAAAAAAAAAAAAAAATGAAGCAATGAACCACAAATTTTTTAACTAATTAAAATAAATGAGTTTTTCTCGGGAAAGCAGGATCGATCTTTTTGCTAGCTAATCTCAGCTAGCTTATGACTGCAGATGATCATCTGAAAGATCAACAGGAAGTTAAGTACATAGATTCTGATTTGTCTCCTCCAGAACAAGTTCAACAGGCAATGGATTGTTTGCCTCATTATTCATCAGAAAATACAGTTAAATCAGATTCTTTCCATCGCTGGACGATATTGGACTATTCAAGAGCCTATAGATCTGGAGAAATAACTCCCCGGATGGTATGCTGCGCGCCAACTTTAACTAAATCAACATTACACATGAATTGAAATCCTGGAAAGAGTAGTGTTTTGAGATCGTATGCTGTCATGAATTTTTTCTTCTGCGCCTGTGCGTGCATGCATGTGTGCATGGCTGTAGCTAGCTAGCAACTGTATATGCATGCCCTTTCTATAAAATAAATATTTTGGCAGACCGCAGACCCAGAAGATTTGATCGAAGCATAAATTAAGGCCGTTCGTCATGTCATGTTACTGAATTCTAGTATATTACGTACACTCAAAAGCGATTGACTTTTCCGACGATTGTGCAGGTCGCAGAGCGGTTTATAAAAGCTGTACGTGAATCTTGTAGTCCTCCATTGCAGATGTCATTCTTTATCAACTATAATGTTGAAGACATCCTAAAGCAAGCAACCGAATCAACACTTCGTTATGAACGAGGTATTCGCCAAACTGAATCATGAATGCTCCAACACTTGATGAATTAATGCGCGCTCATTATAAGCATGACTCCCCAGCTACTGCCATAGTACTTGAACAGTACTGGAAATGCTAGCTGCTGCTTTTAGGAACTATTGCATATATATAGAACATGTTTGAAGTTTTATATCTCTGCATGCATGCAGCAAAACCATATCTATATATGCATCTTCACCAGAATAATAACATTAGGAAGTGCATGATCTATTCTTCATCTGATCATTTATCTCATTATCTATATACATATGGTCATGATCTCCAGGACAAGCAATATCCTTTCTAGACGGGATCCCGATTGCTATCAAGGATGAAATAGATTGTTCTCCATATCCTACTACAGGTAAACTACTGCTATAGGTATGTGTCAGTCAAGCCAAAAGTAAATTAATATTCTCCTAAAAGTAAATTAAAGTTGGTTTTTCCAGGAGGAACAAAGTGGCTACACAAAGTTCGATCTTGTACGGATGATGCATGTTGTGTTAAGCGCCTCAGATCGTGTGGTGCGATACTTGTTGGTAAAACTAATATGCATGAACTTGGGGCCGGAACAAGTGGGATAAATCCTCACTATGGGTACGTACGTAAGGACGTGTGTTTTCACCTTTTTGCAATTCAATGCCTCAATTTTTAATCTTGCAAAATTAATGCCTAAATTTTAAAAAAAATTGTGATTAGGTACCTCTGTCAGTCTATTGTTAGCAAAATTAATGGGAGGTCACGGGTCATGAATTTTTTTTATTAAATGACACATAGCAATAATATCCACGTGATCAACCAATCAAAGACAGATACGTGACATATTAGAGATTGACAGAAGTAATTAATTATAATTTTTAAAAATTTAAATTTCGATGTTACAAAAGGATGTTGAAGTGAGTTGAGTTGAGATGATAAAATATTATTAGAATATTATTTTTTAATATTATTATTATTTTGAGATTTGAAAAAATTAAATTGTTTATTATATTTTGTATTGAGATTTGAAAAAGTTGTAATGATGAGTTGAGATGAGTTGAGAGTATTTGAGAAACCAAACGAAGCCGCGAGGCAGCTTGATCATATTGCATGCAAAATCACGAAGACTCAGTACTGATTTTACAGTTAGCTTTTCAGTGACTGATTGTTTCGGTATAAAAGAGTCTTTGTACTACTTTGCTCCATATATAGATCAGTTATTTTTCAGTATCGAATTCCTTAATTAGCCTGTTCATTTCAGAATCATTGATGACTTCATGATGATTTATGACTGCTGCAGGGCCACTAGAAATCCATATGATATCAGCAAGATCTCCGGAGGTTCTTCCAGCGGATCTGCTGCTGTAGTGGCTTCAGGATTGTGCCCTGCTGCCCTTGGTGTTGATGGGGGAGGTACAGCTTGCTACTTCAAAATATTCCTTTACTGAGAAGCAAATTAAAGTACTCCTGCATGCATGTTTCCCCTTTCCCGCATTTGCTGTTCTGATCTGTGTGGATTCTATGTCAATGTTTATTTTCTAAGAATTAATATATAGCAGAACCATGATCCATATATATAGATGATTTTCCACACCCTTTTTACAGGAATAATTATGCTAAACAAAACATTGAACTCCACTGATCACATGGATAATGGCTTCGTAGTGGGTTCTTACACGAGGATTCCATTTTCTATTTTCGTGTATATGCGTCAATTAAACAGTGTTGGGATGCTATTATTCGTTGGTTTGCTTGGACCTTTAGGCTTTAAGATCAGTCCTCTTAAGTGGCTAAACACATACCAAGAAGGAAAAATATAGAAAAAATGGTGATTGGTGAGTAATAATGCAGAGAAGTAAATGATCTATTCTGGAGTCCATAATTAAATGGCTGATCCATTCTGGTTAATTTCGATGTTCAGTGTTGATATAATATTTCTCCTGGTTGGACTAGCATTGGCAATAAACTTCATGCTTGTTGTGACTCAATCATGGTCAACTTTAACTATTTTCTAACCCCAACCACTGACATAATCTAACTGATTTTCACCTCTGAACAGTTTAAATTTATTATAATGTAAATGAAGAGTTTATTTATTAGTAAATTACAGATGGAAAATTATTAGCTACTCAGTACGGATGACGTGGTGCTCATATCCTATCACAACATGTCATATAATTAAAATTACTTATGTCAGTACGTATCACAACATGGCATGAGATCCTATGAAAGGATAAGAGTATCACGTGTATGTAGTTCAGGAGTGCCTAGCTTGTCTGAAACCCACAACCTCACCCTACAACCTGCCTTTTAAGTTGGAGGAGGTGCTTTGTGAACTACAACTCATTGGACATTAAAATTCTGTATGACACAGTTCTGCATATCATGTGTATAATATTAAATAACTGAATTCTTCATCTGTGTCTTTGTCCAGGATCTGTGCGAATGCCTGCAGCTCTCTGTGGTGTTGTTGGCTTGAAACCAACTTTTGGGCGCATACCTCATTCTGGGTGAATATAAACTTTTACATGAATTATCTTCTCTATCTCTGATCTCTGATCTCTCTCTCATGTAATTTGGAAGTTCTATGAGTTTTTTTTCAGTGTTTTTCCTCTAAACTGGACAGTGGGGATGGTTGGAATCCTAGCAGGCACCATTGAGGACGCATTTATTGTGTCAGTATATATTTCTTATTTATTTGTTCATTTGGCTGTGGCTTTTCATGTTTCCTCTGTTGGTTCCTTAATTATATGGGTTTGATGGTAGAAAAGTGCTGCACAAAGATTTTACAAAAACAAAATTATAAAATGATATTGTTTATAAGTCATGTGATATGTTAGACATGTTTTACGATAAAATGTTTTACAATCTAACGTATCATATCAAGTTGTGTCGGTTTGAAAATTTGTTTTTGTAAGATTTCCGTGTAGACCAAGCATTTCTTTAACTTTTAATATTTACAGTTATGCAGCTATGAGTGGACGACTTCCATCGGATCAACCCACAAGTTCTGTACAGGTAAGAACATGTTGCAATCGTTTGACAATGTAGATTCTTTTTATATTTTATGCATTTATCCAAACCTATTGCATATAATGCTTTCTTTCGAATTGATGTAGAAACATGCATACACTCATTCGGAATAGACTCAAATGGGGACTTCTAAACTAAAAGATAATCTAATTGAGCTTACATTTCTCAAATGTTCGGGACAATGCCATGGCCTTCTTCTTTGCTTATTTTTTTACTAATAAAAGCTGTGATTGTGAGGCAATTCAATTATCGTACACTTCAAGTTTTAGATTGCATCTTTATCAAATTGGCTTTGCTATCTATGTTTCTATCTAGAATTCTCTTTCTACGTTATTCCTCCCTTCATTAAATTAACGATGGTTTCCCAAATGAATCTGAATTCTGACCTTTTTCTTTTTGGAAAACCTTCCAGCCAAAAGTGTATTTTCCATTGCTCAACTCAACTGAACCTATCTCTGATGTCAAATTGGCGAAGTATGAGGAGGTTAGTACCCTGTTTCTCAAGCTTATAATATAAAAATCAATAATAGATAATATTAAAGTTGATGATTCATTAATTTATATTGAATTGTTGTTTTCTCATATTCTTAATCTTAAACTCAAACCACTAATTGGGACAATTAGTGGTTTAATGATTGCAGTGACGATATAAGAATATGCTGTTCTCAATCACTTGACAAGCTTAAGAAGCACTATGGTTGGAAGGTATTAGCAATCAAATGCTCCCTATCTTATAATTATCTATTGAGTTGCTGCTACTGAATAATGCCCTGTCTGCACCTCCCTATCCAATGTCAACTTCCCTCTTACAAAGATTCATATTGTAGAATAGGTTTTTTGCAAGAAAGTTAAATTCTATACTTGTCATGGCGACTATAGTCAATACAATAGTCATTCATTCACTCTGTTCTCTTGTCTGTAAGGTTGTAGACGTGACTATCCCGGAGATAGAATCGATGCGCCTTGCACATTATTCTACAATTGCATCTGAGTGCAGCACTTCCCTTAGTTCTCATCTAGAAAAGCTGTATGTTGTCTTCAGCACTGCATTTTCTTCATAGTTATCTTTTAAAGAGTGAGAAATATAAAAAGAAAAAGGCTGACATTAGAAACACATTAAAGGGATCCTGCAGAATCAGGATGGGATATAAGGGTAGGACTTGGCGTATATGGTGCTTTCAGCAGCAAGGAGTACATAAAGGCACAGCAAATTAGGTAAGTGTTTTTTACCTAATTTTTTTTATTAATTTAAATGACATGAAAAGGTACCATAAGTAGAAAAACATGGTAGTCATAAAGAATTGATCAGCTATACAAATATCTGAAGCTGCAATTTGCCAATAACAACGAATCATAGAAGTGTGGAGATAAAAATTACTGAGCCTTCCTGGCAATTATTTGCTTTTTTGGACTGCTTAAGTTTTCTAGTTCACATATCATCATCTCTGCTTACAAATTATATCTGACAATGAAGCTATCTGGTTAATTGCATCAGTGATGATATGTTCTATATCTTTGTCTCATATCTACTTTGTAAATAAACTAATGTCAAGTTGCAACATTCTTCAATTTTTTGTGGAAATGGCACAAGGGCTCGAAATTAGTTGCCAAAGCTTTCCAAGTGCACAGAAAAAGGCGTTTGGATAGTGAGATGAGATGAGATGGTTTTAGATAAGTTCAATAAAATATTGTTAGAATATTATTTTTTAATATTATTATTGTTTTGATATTTGAAAAAGTTGAATTATTTATTAAATTTTGTGTGAAAATTTAGAAAAGTTGTAATGATGAGATGGTTTCTATATCCATACAAGCCCTTAAAGTTCACGGTAGGCATGGGGTGGATCAGGATTCCAATTCATATTATTTGCCAAGATTCTGTTGCAAATTGGCATGGTTTTAGGGCCTATAACTTATGACTGGACTTATATTCTGGTTTACAAATTAAGAAGCTTTATGGTATGGGAAACATAGGAAAAACCAGGTTCAAACCCATAAGCGTTATAATGATAGTGCTAATTTCCTAATATACTTGTCAGGCCCCCAGTAAAAAGGCTCTATTAAAGTGTCAAATTTCGAATCAGACAGCCTCAGGCTGGATTGTTGGATTTTGAAGTTGCAACCAAATTTAAAAGTTTTTGAGTTTTGAGTGCTCAGGAGAAACAAAATATCGAACTTTAAGAAGTAACTAAAGTTCAAAAAGCTTCCAGGAGAGTCCATGTATGTTTGAGATCATATGGAAAATTTATCTGCCATTGCATGATCATCATTTGACGCTCATATTTACAGCATTTATATTCTTCTGTAAAAGCTTTAAGAAAAATTCTACACATGCCGATTATATTATATGTAATACGAGGAAAGATGAAAATCTTTTTGGTTCATATGCTAATATTCTCGCATGTTAGGTAGTGCTTCTTGTTTTTCCTTTTTATTCTACTAGATAATTTTTTCAATGCACATGCACTTGCACTTATTCCATTCCAGATATTTGAGAAATGTACTAAAACAGCATCTAAGCTGGGTGCTTTGAAACATTTTAGCTCATTATCCTTACTTTGTAGGTATGCATCCACATGATTAGAACTACAGCATTTGAACATTTTGTTCTAATTTCATTCTTATCTGGACACTAGCTTGTTTGACTATCCACAGGAACCGCCAGATGCAGTTTCACATGAAGATATTTGCTCAGGCAGATGTCATTGTTTCACCAACAACAGGGTATTCTTGGCTGCTTTAGTCAGATCTAGTTCGTTTCTCCAAGTTACCTGTTATCTGAAAGTTTGAACTTTGAAGCAACTCCCACTTGATTGCTTTTGTACATTCTAAGCCATGGCCTTCAATTAATGCAAATATTAAGCCAATCATAAGATGCATGACAGAGATTATATTGACAAGAAAAAAGAATTAAAAAGAAGACACCTTTTAGTTTAGTTTTCACCTCACTGTTCCTCCAATAATATCTAATGTTTACTTTCTCTGATTAATGTGACAGTGTAACTGCATACCCAATAAAGGATGATGCAGTAGAGACTGGTGAACTCGACTACATAAATGGAGGTATTCAATGCCTACTAAATTAGTTTCTCAAATTTTCCATTCTACCAAGGTTTTGCATTTGAAGAGAAGCATTTTCAGCATCCATGCACATTTAACTAAATTATGGAAGACAAAAAAGAAGAAACGGAATTGATTAAGTTTGCCACCATTGCAGCTGCACTAGTTCGGTATTCAATAGCAGGAAATTTTCTAGGACTGCCTGCTGTGACCATTCCGGTCTGATCTTATCATCCTTTTTGTCTTTCTGCTATCTTTTCCGGTATGCTATTCTTAGTAGCAAGCTTGATCAATTCTTCATCAACAGGTGGGATATGACAAACTTGGTTTGCCGATTGGCCTGCAGTTTATTGGGAGGCCATGGTCTGAACCAACATTAATTCACATAGCGTCTGCCATGCAGGTAGATTACCAAATATTTACAGTGAAGAAGTTGGTAGTTTCTTTCTGTTTCTCGCTTTTCTTCTATCCTTTGTTATTTATGTTCAGATCAAGGATATTGAATAACTCAGTTTTCAAAAAATATTCACATGCTGCTAACCTTTTTAGATTCTGCTTATGTATACCATCTGTGAAAGGCATTATATGAATGAGAAAATATATTTGCAACCGTGAATTGTGTAATTATCGTATAATCGCTTTAAAAAAATTAAATAAGACATGAGACCCATATGAAAAAAATTAATTTTTTATTAGCAAACCCCACTATTTTCAAAGCGATTACGCGGCATTTACGCACAGTTGTATGTAGAATTATTAAATTTTTATGAAAGGGAAGACTACAGTAATTTTTCAGTGTCCTAACATGTAGAGCTAATTTCATGGCAGGCCCTCTGCATGTCAGAATACAGAAAGCCAGAGGTCTTCCATGATCTTCTCAATAGGGATTAAGTGCGCAGGGAATGTCCACAACATGATTACAGATGGTCACACATATGAGCAACTCTACACTGGATAATGATGTCCACTGAACTTCTCTTTCCTTCCATTTTATTATTTTTTTTTTTTTGTGAGCACTTGTTGAACTTCTCGATTATGCTGTTATGTTTTTAACTATGAATCACCATAGTACGTGGCATTACCCAAAAGGTCTGTATTACTTTTACAATTAACAATAATACGCAACATCATTCGAAAAGTAAGCATTATTCGGTTGAAGAGCTTGCAATCGTATGACCGCTGAATATCTATGTCGTTGTGATCAAATCTTAAACTATCAGACTGTCAAACTCATGTGTTAGGGTCTTGTTATGCCTTCTGCATCTGAAACAGAGGACATATTCATGAGAAAATGATGTTTTGAATGGTAGCGACGCCATTTTTTCTTTTTAAACCGAACCCTGAAAAATCCAAGTAACCATAGGATGAAAAGAAACCTGCTCAAACTACAAATATTACTGCTATCTGAAGGTGGCATGACAGATTTTTCAAGGACCAAAAACCAGATCGGTCGGTTAAATTCTTTGGAATCGCTTTCAGTTAATGATTCTAACCTACTTTGTATGGGGTGTTTGATAACATATTTTGGTGAAAACGTGCTCTCTTAGTGATAATGGGTTGTTGTTTTGATTATGGTGGGTTCTTCTCATGAACAATAAAATGCTGATGCAGTACTTCATGCGTCTTTCTGTGTCTCATTTGAGACCCTCAAGTTCAAGCAAAAGCTTCCGAAAATCTTTTACCATAAAAAAATCACATTCATGAAAGTCGTGGAATCATAGACCAACCCATTTTTTCCATTATGCAGGTGTTACAGATTTTGCTTGGAAAACTCGTTGAAGAGGAAACTTTTACTAGTTTTCCTTGATCATACCCAAAAAGAATAAACAGAATGGCAACTTTCATATAAAAAAAAAAAAAAAGCAAAATTAGAAATATGCAAAGGTCCTACCGGGAGTCGAACCCAGGTCGCTGGATTCAAAGTCCAGAGTGCTAACCACTACACCATAGAACCTTTGATGTCAGATTAACTGTTGTTTATTTATTTAAATAAAGAGATTTAATGAATAGAAGAAATAACTTGAGTCAACTATTATTTGTTGCACTCTTTTCATATTATTTTAAGAATTAAAGATTGAAAACAGTTAATTAATCCTCAGACAGCTTTTAAGAGGAAGACGTGCAATTGGTATGAACAAAAAGATAATCCACAAACTCCAACCGATCTAACGTATTAAACAGCATTACCCAACTAGAAATATACGGCTCAACTACTGCTTAATTAGGTGCTTCTCTTGGTCTTGAAATCACACTGGACTAAATTGGGAAGCCATGGAATATTAAAGTAAATACCAACAGCGTTATAATTTGACCAAAATTTAACTAGATTGCATAAAAAGGGTTGCGGTGGACTCAACAAAGTTACAGTATTTTTAGCTTTCTTCAATTTTACTGGCCAAATCTATTAAGTTACAGTAAGAAATTCATCTCTAGCGTGCTTTCGTTTCACGCTTTCCACTTGAAGCACGAATTCGCCAAACTTCCAATTTCTCAAAGATGATTTAGTATGCTTGGATTTGAAGTTGTTCTTTTTCGATGTTGCTACTGTGTCAAATATTTACCAAGTTGTTGTATCTATGACTAAAAATTAATACAACAATAAAACATTAATACAACCATAAATATTAATACATAAAATAACAAATAAATATTTAAATTATAATTAGAATTAAAATAAATGAAAATATCAAAATCAATATTTTAATAGAATAATAATAAATTTGTTGAGTCTGTTATTTGGTGTTGTTGAAAAATAACTAACTAAATTTATAAAAGTAAATTCTCTAACCAAACTTTGTTGATTCCACTACTAATGCTCTTATAACAGTCACTGGGGTAGTTATTGAATTGGTTCTTAAGGTTGCAGAGGCTTACATTTCCTAACATACGAACCAAACACCAATGCATATTAAGTTCCAATTATTATTTTCCTTTGTTTTTCTGGGTTTGCAAATGGTAAGAATTGAAACCCCTAACCCATGTAGCTCAGTCAGCCTCCAGAATTGATCGTGTGGGACACTAGCCATTCTTCACATCAATGATATTTGAGACACTGAAAAATCAAAACCAAGAGCGATAAAAACAATCGTATTTATGTATAGCTATATCTTCATTGAGAAATTTCTGTTTCCCAAGAATCACCTTCTATGAAAATAAAATCTTGTTTTGTCACAAGCATATGCTAGTGTTTGGTAGTAAAGAACAAATAAAGCAGCTTTACAATGAAAAACTCAAACCTATTATTTTTCTTTTGATTTCTTTCGCTTATCATTCTCCCTGATTTTCATTTCGATTCACACTCTAGGGAAAAACTTTCCAAACCCATTTCGGGTCTCTTCAGAGGCAATAATTGGGTCTACTGAGAATTCCCTTTCATTGCCACTTTTTAAAGACTTGAATCATCAGTGGCTATTTTTATCGATTCAGAATCTTTTTTTGGCAACTTTAGATCGCCAAATTGCAATTTCAATGGTTCTCTGCCATTTTTGAGACCATTAGTTCCCTCACCTGTGAGTTCTAGTGGCTTCTCGGAGTCAGTCAGGAAGTCTTCCAGTGTTGCAAGAGACCTCAGCTGCTGGCCTAGCGATGCAATCGTTTTTTGGCACTCTGCAAATTTACTAGCAGCCACAGCAAGTTCCTTCTCCTGTCACAAGCCTCAAGACATCAAAACCAATGTATTGAGGAAAGTAATTGGTGTATACAAAATTATTCATTTGTTACCCCCAGCAACCAATTGCAAATCAATCAAAGACAGACATGGATTTGGCAAGGATCCCACATCTCTCATGGTCCCAATTCAATTTAGCAGTTTAAGGGTCTATCTAGATATAACTCCTGAAAAATTGTTTAATTATCGTTCAAAAGTACCGTTCAATCAAGAGATAATCGAGGCTGCAGCTTGAACTTTCTTTCCTTTGATAACATTTGGAACAGGTCATGGCCAGCCAAATGAATCAGAAGTCAATCCAATCACAAACTAATAATGTCATTCATAGGCATGGTCCTGTTTCCCAAGGCATTAAAATATATGAAAACTGAAAACTTGAAATTACTTATTTTCAGAGATGTCGTTTTATTATTACTTCGTGCTAAATAAGAAAATGTATTATTTTTGTCCTGGAAAACTGACCTGCTTCATCTTCAATTCACCATCATTGCTTTTCACTAACCGCAGCTCTGCATCACGGTAGATCTCAGCTTCTCTTTTGATTCTTAAAAGTTCATCCTCCAATTTCTGACACTTGGCCACATTTTCAGCAGACAAAGCACGCTCCTTCTCAACCTCTTCTTCTAATGAACTAACTTTCAAAAGCAAGGATTTGACCTCAGATTCAACAATTCTGAGTTGTGACTCTGCTGTTTCCCGCTTTGTTTGGGTGGCCTTTACTTCTTGATCTGTAGCCTGCTTTAATTTGTCCGCGAGAGCTAACTGAGTCTGCAGTTCTACCAATTTCAGCTCTGCTTCTCTTAGCTGACCCCGTGATGTCTCAAACTGCTTTTGACAATCAGTTAAAGCCATCTTAAATTCCTCTTTTTCTGCCACTAACTTCTTCAACTTTTCCTCCAATTCGGCAGTCCTGTCAATCATGGCTTCGAGTTCAGCTTTTATATGGCTTTCACCAGCATTGACTTGATCCACAGCAGGCCCTGTCTCAAGGCAATAGCTACCACTTTCTGTATCTGGCATTGCCACAAGCCTTTCCATTTCAAGGAAATCATCCATGAGATTTATTTCTATTGAAGGAACCATAAGGTTTCTTCTGAGAACCTTCTCATTCTTAAAATGATCAAATTCCGAGACTAGAGTTAATGCCCATGAGTCAGAACGGTTTGGTTCACATTCATTAGGATCCAAGCCACTAATTTTGCACATATCAGTTTCAACTGCCAGTAGCCTTTCCCCACAGTCTGACTGGCTATCTGCAAAAGATTCTACACAATTAGAGGCAGAAAACGACTTGTGATCATTACCAAGGGAAGCTTTACGAGCCATGGCTTTTAGCCTGCGGCACTCAGCTTCAAGCTTAGCCACCTTCTTAATGCTTTCTAAATGTTGTTTGCTGGCTGTTTCAGCAGCTTGCGTGCTCAAGTCTCTCTCCATAATCCTGATTTCTATCTCCTCCAGCCGAGATAGGAGCTCAAGTTGGAGGGCTGAGTTCTCTTTTTCTGCAGCCTCAAGCTTTGGGCGAAGATCAGAACCAACTGAGCCAGTAGTTTCAGCTTTAGCAGCCTGAAGTTGGACCTGAAGTTCAACAAGCTGTCTCTCAAGCTCAGACTTTGCAGATTCCCATTCATGAGTTTTCTTTGCAATGACTTCGTTGATCTTCTGCTCTTTCTCTTCTCTCGCTTGCCTAAGCTGCCTCACACATTCCTTCAGTGCTCCATCAAGATGACAGGCACGATCTTCAAGAGCTGAGTTTTTCTTCTTGGCAGCCTCAAGCTGTTGCTTTAAAGAGAGTACCTCATTTTCAGCCTTCTCCCAGCCTAGCATTGCATAAATGTAATTGAAGAAACTAGTATGTAAAGCACTGGCAAACTAATGTAGCAAGAGAAAATAAATTCAAAATGAAAGCTAAATATGCTAGGTCCCTGAATTTGGCCAAAGTTTCAATCTCATCCCCAAAAAAATTTAACAAGTTTTTTTACTCCCTGAACAATTTAAAAGGTAACAATAACGCCTGTGAGTCAATTGACAATTGAAGTACACGTGGCTGACATAGGGTCAACATGGCAAAATTATAATCTGAAATGAGTGAATGACTGACGAACAGAATAACATTATTGCCCAAAAAAGTATGAACCCTAAAAAAGGATCCCCATAATCTTGGACTTAGAAGAACTATTTAAAATTGGTAAATATCGCCTCCAACTTTAAAAAATTGACTCCCAAAATTTTGTAGCAAAAACTTTATGTTATAACGCATTAATAATTCATTAAAAAACTTAGACATATGATTTAATAAGAAAGACGAGACAAAACATGCTGCTTTGAAATAAACATCATTACACGATGCCATAAAGATCTCTAATTGCTTAGACATTACTCTCACACTTCCCTCAAATATTTTCTAACACAATCTTTCTCTAAAATCCTTTTTTTGGGCATTCAGAATGGTCTGACCCAAATTATCTATTTTTCACACAAGTTCGATCTTTTGTGACCATATGAAATACTTTAGCCTAATTCCCATTATAGGTTTTCTATCATTTTTTTGGCTAACAATGCCTAAAAAAAGTAGCATGAAAATTACAGTTCAAGATGGAATACCTGAGACAGCTTCTTCTGCAACTTTGGCATGCTGCTTTACCAATTCTTCTTTGGCACTAATGTTTAGAAGAGCAGCAGATAATTTCTCCGTTAAGGTCTTCACACTATTGTTAACTTCTTCATCATTGTTTGCAGATTTAGATGTGACTTCCGGTGATTGGGTACTTTGAGATGGATATGCCTTTCATGAGAATATAATTTCAAAAGAAGATAAGATTTTCTCTTTCCACATCATTCAGAGGACAAAACCAATCTAAAACACGCAAAAGGAACAGAACAATACAACAGTTTAAGATCACAAAGGTCATCATCCTTCAAAGGAAAATTAACTGATGCACACAACTCCACATATTTCATATAAAGAAAATCTGAACAACTCATACTGTGAGGAAAATTAAGAGTCAATGCCACAGATTAATCCAACAGGACACTGAATATTATGAGAACTAATTACCTAGAACCAATTAACCAGAGAGCAAACTCAAGTACTAAACAGCCATCTTTTAACTTGCCTCATATACCCATACAGATGAAAACCCTGGACAAACTCAAGACATTAACTTGCTTTTATAATCACCAGATTTGCTTCTGTTGTCACTTTGGTCTAGACAGTTTTACCCATCACAAAACATATACCGCAGAGAAGCATCCAATATAAGTGTTGAGGAATAATCTCACATTGCTTGTGGACAAGGTCTTGGGCATGTTTATAAGGAATGAGCAATCCTCTATTGTAGAACCGATTTTATGAGATAAGTTAAGCCCATAAATTTCTTCATGGTATCAGAGTCTGCCACAGGACGAATGGAGGCCGCCCACACTACTTACCCCGTGACAAGGACCAGGAAAAATACTGGCCTGCACGTGAGGGAGAGTGTTGAGGAATAATCTCGCATTACCTGTGGACAAGTTCTTGAGCATGTTTATAAGGAATGAGCAATCCTCTCTTGTAGAACCGGTTTTATGAGATGAGTTAAGCTTATGAATTTCTTCAATAAGTGAGATAAAAATCATGCACTTCTTCCATTCACCGAAGATGATCTATATTGCTGACTATGGTATACTGAATCGAGTAATAAGGCATTCAAAAAATGGAATTTAACTCCATCCAATTGCAAAGGAGACCAGAAACTACATAGCAGGCACATGATTAGGAATAGCAGGATAAACTTACAGAATTCCAGTAGAAAACTTGATCAACTTATCTTTTAAGGTTTTCATCATACCTCAGTATTACAGCAAATCTGACTCCTATTCTTGGCCACACATTATTCTTTTATGACTATCTTTTGCCAAATTTAACAAAATTCATGTAGCAGTGTATCTTGAATACAAAACCATCATTCACCAGTCAAAATAAAAAAATCAACATCCAATGAAATCGGGCAGTTACGGCTTAAAGAGCCCAAAAAAGTGTTTTTAACTGATTTTTTACCATGACTTAAGGTGGTATTCAAGGAGATGAGCAAGTAATACAAAGACATCAAATGATAGGATAATCACAGTCATAGATAGACATACAATTTTGGACAGCACTATGCACAACAGAGATATTCCAATAACACTTGCACCCCCCACACGCACACATGAAAGTGTTCCAGGCAAGCCCCATATTTTCTAAATTTCCAAGAAACACACACAACTGTTAGTTCTGGAAGTACTTTTGCTTCAAGCCTTAGTTCTGGAAATACTCTCAAGTCAAGATTAGGCTGCAGTTTCTGATGAATTCAGAAGGTTTCTTCATATTCTGACTCGCTTTAGCTAGCCTCAGACAGAACAAAATTCCCATCAATGCAAGTACCCCACCACGCTGGGAAAAAACTATGGACACATATCTTGGTGGGATCAAACGCCACCGGCCGCTGAAGATGATTTGACCCAATGAAAAAAAATGTGGTACACAAGTTACACCAACTTTTCAGAGTTATTATGAATATCCAAGGGAACGCTAAAATTAAAATACAGTACAAAAGGAATATCAGTGCCATTAAAAAACCTTCTGCACAGCAACTTCAATGACCTACTATAATATGACAGTGAAGAAAAGAAGAAAGAAGTGAGTCCTAGGGGTTGACTCAAGTGATAAATGCATTGGTATTGGTGGTATGCTCCCTCCAGGCCTAAGGTTCAAACCCTTGGATCCAAACAATTTCTAGGGGTCATCGGATGGGAGAATTTCCATCTGAGTTACCCGAGGTGCACTCACGGGAACTCATTGCCGATGGCTTATGCATCCTGGGATTAGTCGGGACTTTGATCCGGACACCTAGTGACAATCAAAAAAAGAAACGAAGAAAGAGTGGGTTCTGATTTGCTGATTTATGGTGGGCATGAATATTCGGACATTTGTATAACAGGAAACCATGAATATATTTGTGCAGAAAATAAGTCATTACCAAACGAGAGAGAGAGAGAATTGGAAAAGAAAAGATCATTATCTATGTAACGGGAGGACTACAAAATCCGGTCTATTATGGCATAAGATCACCCCATTTTTCCATTCAACTCAGCAATCGAATTCACCAAAATGGATGGCACGGATTCATCTACACCACAATGCTACTATCACCTACCTGCTCGTCAGAGAACCTTTCAGAATGAGAAGATAACGATCCTGAGCTTTCGGTCTCTCCGGGACTCTTCTCTGAAGACTTCCTTCGCCATAGCCAGCTCCGCCGGTCCATTTTGAATCCCAACAAAGCAGCACCTCAGCGGCCTGTTACAGAGACTTCATCTGCAATTTCATAAAGCCACCAACCATAAGTGCTACATCGAGAAATATCATTGCAAAAAAACAATACCAGGGAGAACTAAATCTGAACCTCTGTGCTTGAAATCTTAACGAAGATCGAAAGATTCAAATCTGAGAACGTTTATACCATCCATAACTATAAACCCAGTAGTGTCTAGCAAGTGAGTTTGGTTTGTTTGGGAAATTCACGACTTCCAAACATCGTAAACAAACCAAAAGAAGCAAAAAGATGAAACCATATACTGTTCAAACAAAGAAGGATGGATATTGCGGTAATTATTAGCTTTGCTTACAATTCACTTTCCCAACAAATCCAACCTCCATAAAATTAATTAATTAACCTGGGCTCTTCTAAACCAAACCGGAAAGGAGTGGGTATTTTGAAATGCAACATCAAAATATAAATGGAATACAGGTTGCTTTTAAAATTTTCTTTGAAGATTATTTCTAATGGTAATTACTTGAAACACCATATCAGAACAAACCTCAATCCGCACCTACCAAATGCTCTAAATTTACGCCATACGATATGTGTGCGTGAGTGCCTTGTGTGCGAGCGGGAGAGAAAGTGAGGGAGGACCACACAGTACTGTGAAATAGACAATACCCATTTCAATACATCCGAAAGAAAACTGGGAAACAGCAAGACCCACCTAAAATATCACGCAGAAGTAAGAGACAGAGAATACCCATATCAAATTTGCTTATAATTTCGAAAAAATTAATTATAAACGATTCTTCATATTAACACATTAATACGCGTATCCAAAATATTAAACAAAAAGCGATGCCCCGCGATTAAAGGGAGTGCAACTGAAATATTAAAGAACATTTTAAGCAGAGTTCAGCTGGGTTTTTTACGAATAATATTAGATTGTGATGGTAAAATGAGTTTTATAAAACCTATTTAAGATAAATTTAGATATATTAAAATATTAAAATAAATATTAATATATTTATAAAAAATTAAAAAAAATTATAAGTCTCGAGTATAAATAAGTGTTGAGTTGAAATATATTGTGAATCTCACATGTAAAAAAATTTTAAATTGAGATAAATTTAAAGTGCGTTTAGATGTTGAACTGAGTTGAGTTGAGATGATAAAATATTGTTAGAATATTATTGTTTATTATTATTATTATTTTGAGATTTGAAAAAGTTGAATTTTTTATTATATTTTGTGTTGAAATTTGAAAAAGTTATAATGATGAGTTGAGATGAATTTGATCTCGTTTGTTTTGAGAAAACATCTCATCTTATCTAATCATTATAATTTTCTTAACTTTTAATACAAAATAAAATAAATAATTCAATTTTTTTAAATCTTAAAATAAAAATAATATTAAAAATATATTCTAACAATATTTTATTTAATTTTTTAACTTTAATCTCATCTCATTTTCGAAAACAAACGAGCTTAGTTTTCAAATTTGAGAATTAGATATTTGGATATTAAATTCAGTTTAAAATTAAACTGATCTCAATTTAGTTCAAATTCTAAAAGTAGTTTAAGATTATATTTAGATAGTGAGATGATCTCAAATATTTTATGAATAGTAATAAAAAATAATATAATATTAAATAATAATAAATTAATTAATTAATAATTAAATATTATAAAAATACTCTACCTCCCAAACTAACTAGCCAAGAGTTGGATCACACAAAACGCCAAACAATGTGGAGAGATCTGTGGAATGTCAGGCGCAACGTGTTGGGATTGAAGAAGGAAACGTGGAGAATAATAGTACTCCGTATTTGTTGTTTTAGCCTGCTTCTGTGTAGAAAATAATTCAAAAAAATACAAGTGTAGGGCCATTGCGAACGTGTAGTTAGGAATGCGTGCCTTAAAAAAGTCCACCCCTACGCTTATAATTGCATTGAGCTTCTTTTCTTTTTTCAAACGGAACCTGCATGATTCCCGCCCTTGAATTATGGGACTTGGCTGCAACTGTTTCTCCACAACTATATGGGTACTATCATCTAGAGCTTGACCAGAAAACTAATCAATCATCGGTCTCCAATAAAAACAACTTCTTCCCACAACTTGCTCTGTATATCTTTTCAAAAACATGTTCTACATTCATAAAATATTAGATGGTTCTAAGATTGGCTTATCAAATTATTTCAAGAGAATACTTCTTCTAGACAATCATCAATTTCTGCTTGGATTTTTTTTGTCTCAGTCATTTGATATGCAATATACATTGCATGGAAGGGAGTATCAAAGTTTAAAAAAAAAAAGTGTTTATTCAGATTATTTATGTACCACGTACTTGTCGCGCAACTCATTATAAATATAAAAAGAATCAATAATGAATTGAGTGTGTTGATCAGTGAGCTTGTAAATAGATTTTTTTTGTTATTGTTAATTATAAAGCAGCAAGTTTTTTTGTATATATCAATTCAAATTAGTTTGGTTATAGTTTAGATTTCTTGTAATCTGGATGTCTTCCATGTTTAGTAGGTAGAAAATGCTACATGTCGGTTTATTCGACATCCAAACAACCACCAAAATAAGATCCAAACACCCACAAAAAAATCTCATCCAAACAGCCACCTAAATTAGTCCCAACCACCCATAAAAATTCAGTCAAACAGTCATCAAACCACGCATTCTACACAGAAAATTAATCCTACCATACCATAGACTACCATGGCTAAAAACACTCGATCAAAAAACCAACAGCAGCAACAATTTGATGCCCAACAAGCTCAAATGGACCAAGCTAAGCAGGAGCTCAGTGAGGTTAAGACTGATGTTCAGGAAATTAAGGACATGCTACGAACCTACTTCACCCAACAAAACAATCATCAACCTCCTCCACCTCTACCCCCACACAACAGTGGGTGGCACGGCTAAAGTGCATTGAGAGAGAGAGAGAGAGAGAGAGAGAAAAACCATTGGGTGTTGCCAAACTAAGAATTAAGGAGCAGAGGGATGGAGTTTGCAATGAGGAACTTACGGGGAGGGCGTGCGACGGATCTGGGCTAATGAAGAGTGCTCGAACAACGGTTTTCGTGGTTGTCTAGGCGGTTTCTAACGAGATGCTTGGTAGGTGTATCAGATTATGGGTATGGATCCTCTTATGGTGGTTTTTGGAGTGCAATTTAGCACGGGGTGGAAGAGATGCGATTGGTGGCTAGCGAGTGAAAATAGACAGTGGTAGAGCACTGAGGGAAGCCTCTAAAAAATGTCTTGCACAATGGCTCTAAGTGGCTAAGTCAACGGTGACAATAGCTTCAAGCCAGATGAAGTACGAAGGTATATATAAATGAATGTTGGTTTTGAGTAAGATGGAGGACATATCGGATTGCGGGAGTAGTTGTGTTGTTGCTTGAGACTTTTATGTGATTAAATTGGAGAAGGGATAAATAGATGGGAATCGTCTTGTACGTGTCCAATTCAAATTGTTTCAGTCAGTTTGTAAGAAAAAGACTAGGTGATCACACCGAAAATAGAGGGATAACGAAATGGGTGACATGAAGTAAAGAGTGGTTTATTTGCAATGAATTTCGGTGTAGTTAAAACTAACCTAGGCATGCTTTTCACATTTAGAAATGATTTTATAATTCACTAGAGACTCAGTCCGTAGTGTTTACATCCGATAAAATTAATACAGATTTTGGGTTAAATATTTATAATAATATTCAATAAATAAAACCTCGATATTAAAATAATAATAATAACTAAAAGATTATACTTATTTTACATGTTCCAAATATATGCTTAGTATGTTACAGACTGTGACTTCCAATTCCGAAGCTTTTGGGATTTAGAATAGGATAGAGTTAAATGCTTGAATTAGACCTCACAATATTTATAGGTGTCCAAGTAAAATTTCCAGGTAGTATCAAATTGTCGGTATGTGTTATGAGGTATATTTTATGTGTTTATCTATCTTATCCTAGATAATAAAGACAGAAGAAAATTTTCATTCTCAAACCCGTAAGTGCTTATAAATAAATTGTTATCATTTAAGTGATATGGATGATATGTTTTACGCACTACGTTGATAATAGAATAACTCAAAAAAATCATTTGTGGTCATTGGGGTTTTAAAAAATATAATTTCTCTCACTTATTTGATGTTTAAATTTACTTTATTTAATGTGCATCCTATAGATTAGGGGTGCTACCCGACCCATACAGGTAGGTAGCCACCCCTTTCGCACCCCGTCTCCATCCATATCTCTGATCGCCTGCATCTGCTTACTAGGTGGGCGGGTTGACACCACCACCATTCGGCCACCCCGTCCAACAATAGGTTCTTCACAAAAAATGGTAGAAAATCGTAAATACATCAAATGAATAGCATAAAACCGACAAGAAACATCATATATGTGCATAGATCTTCATATATATGCACAAAAATGCAAATTCAAGGTCATGACCATGACCATGGCCATGATTGTGGCTCATAAACCCCACAAATCCACGATCGCAATCGTGGATCATAAAATTTGCAAACCTACAGGTGCAGTCATGGGTTTTTAACTTACAGATCCACGACAGCGACCCTGGTCTTGGATTGTAGAGACCCGCGACCAAGCTGTGTTTGTATCGTCATAGACTACGGCTTGGCCATGACCCATGACAATGGTTTGGCAATGGGTGGAGAAGAATAAATAGGCTAAGGGGAGGAGAAAAAAAAAAAAGAATAGATGAGGGGGAGAAAGAAGAGGAAGTATAGTAGGTGATAGGCACTAGCATGAGAGAAAAGGGAAGAAGAGAAGAGAAATGAGAGAGAAAATGAGGGGTGGAGGAGAAAATGAGAGGAGAGAGAAAAAGAATTTAGGCTTTGAGGTATTTATATAGAATTACATACATACACACACACACTAGACGAGTGGGTAAGGTAACCACCCCGTCCCCACCCGCATATGTATCTTTTAGTTAGGAACTAGCTCGCACCTAGGGTGGAACCGGCAGCTAGGTCAGGTTGGGGGGCCCACTCCTAGCCTTATTATGGATTACCCACTGGTTGCATGATATTTAATTGAATTTGAAGCATAACATTTTGACATCTTTTAAAAGTGTATACATCTCAATGTTGAAAATATGCTCATTGACCATCACCATAAAAAGAAAAAAAAAAAAAAAGCTTATTTATTAAGTATAATACAAGGCATAAATAAAGAACCAACTAGATTGATTTTGTGGATTAATCAAGATTACATAATGTTAGAAATTCTATATTAGAGTGCATAGCGGAAGCGTTTGTCTGAGGTGGCAAATCTTGGATCAGGTGCGGTTATTCTACAAGCTTTTCCACGGGTATTGTTTGTCCGAAACCATCCTCATTAATAGTGGAGTGTGCCATATAGTAAAACCAGGACAATACTCGCATATTCTACAATCTAAATGTCGGGATAAGAAATATACATATTTTGAAAAAGATTTTCATTTTTTGTATTGGAAGCACGCCACTCTAAGTGGGAGGGGCTATGGCCTCTCCAACCGTAACTCCCGGTTGGCCTTGAAGTCCAGCCATCAAAACTCTTGAACTGACTTTATAATTCTTGTACAATTGAAGGGAATGGGTACTCAACATGTGCGTCTCTTTATTACACATAGCACAAAAACTGAAATTGAAACGAAGGGGCAAAGGCTAAATGTATTTTTTTTCCCACTCTTTAATTCATGAACAAATCCATATGATTGGCGATCATTTTTGCAAGAGACATAAGTTTGAGAAAGATAATCTTAGAAGGGGATGCACTGCAAGTAATTCACAAAATCAAACTTAACACTTCATAGTTCCATAGTTCGGGAGTTATCTTATGGGATGCCAAGTTTGTTCTATCTCAATTTGATCACTGGACTGCAGTCTTTGAAAATATGATATGTGTGTGTGTGGGGGGGAATATGATATAGTGTCACTCTTTGAAAATTGATTTAGACTAATGTGAGATAAATATTAATTTCCAAAAGAGGATTCTTTTTAAATATTTTATTTCATCATAAATGTCAATCTTCATATTTAGTTTTGATCTATGGAAGATGCTATGTAGCCCTTCGAGTCTACCATCCAAGGTTATTGTTAGTGCATTTGATTTTTTTTTTAACTGTTAAAAAATTCTACTACCAATGCATTTATGTGTTTTTTTAACATTGAAAAAAAAAATGTATTAACGGTGCATTTTTGAGTGGCTGAATAGAATTATGTTATTCACAAACTCACATGTAAATACATCTATTGGTATATAGGTATAGAAAAATCAAAATATTAATAATTTTTGTGTAGATGTAGAAGATTTTTATATCAATTGTTTGTTATTTGTGCAATGAGCGATGATAGTGGACTTATAAATAATTATTTTAACAAATAATGGATCATCATAGAATAGAGTATTGATATCGCATTTCACAACAATGTTATAAGATAATGATATTTCTGTAAAGTAATATTATTTTTATAAAATGTTTTACAAAATTATCCCTCATTTAACACGTTGTTATGAAATGTGTTATAGAAAAT
This sequence comes from Juglans regia, assembly GCF_001411555.2. NCBI lineage: Eukaryota > Viridiplantae > Streptophyta > Magnoliopsida > Fagales > Juglandaceae > Juglans > Juglans regia. The sequence goes on along the minus strand of NC_049901.1, from coordinate 10,937,250 downwards.
ATTGTGTATAAATCATTTTACTTATAAAAAAATAGATCCTACTATTAAAAAAAAAAGATGAATTGTTTATATTTTTTTATGATAGGGTCTACTTTTTAACAAAAAAAACTACGCAAAATTTGTACGTTTTAAACTTATATATTTGATTATTCTTTATACATTAACTCGCAAATAGCGTAACTATCCTTATTAGTTTTCGCAGATGAGATAAGATGAGTTGAGATTAAAGTTAAAAGTTAAATAAAATATTGTTAGAATATATTTTTTTAATATTATTTTTATTTAAAATTTAAAAAAATTGAATTGTTTATTTTCTTTTATGTAGAAATTAAAAAAAATTGTAATAATTAATAAGATAAATTGAAAAAAATTGTGAAAACAAATTAGTTTCATATCGCAATCACTCAAATAAACAAATTTAGAATGTGCCAGGTTTATATGACCCTAAATGACAAAATTGACAGATACTCTACCAATTAAAAAACATGCCATATAATACATTACTGTAGGAAACGTAAAACGTCTCTTTCAGCTTAAAAAAAAAAAAAAAATGGAACGCAAACGTCTGCTTTATTTTTCATAAAGATAGATCTCATTATTTTTGTTTAGAAATTGCTGTTTCATTACATTAATTCATGTCCATTCGTATTTCGTGGAAAAAAAAAAAAATCTGACGAATTTTCCATTTTTATTTGTGTTCAAATTTAAAACACAAAGCTCAATTTGAACTCGTTGATAAGGGAGCGGGTGATAGCCACCCCCAACCCTAACCCCCGCTCTCTCTCTCTCTCTATCTCTCTCAATCCCTCTGTGGAATTTGAAGTTGGAACCCTAATTTCGATTTATTCCAACGGCGATTGGATAGAATAGAAGAGAGGGAGAGGAAGATGAGTAGCCAAGTGGCGCCTTCCGGCCCGAGGAGGAACAGCCTGAGTCAGAAACAACGCGGTCCCTCCACCGCCAAGAAATCAGTCTCCTCTGACAACGGAAACGTTTCCAAACCCTCTTCTCCTCCTGCCCCTCCAACGTAAGTTCCGTGGGTTTTTTTTTTTTTTTTAATCATTTCCCGGGAATATAGCGCTTCAAAACACTAATCTCAGTATTGTTTTGAGTTTTAATTTTGGGTTATTGGATGGATATCTAGGTCTGTTGGTGTGGAAAGGACGGTGAAGAAGCTCAGGTTGTCGAAAGCCCTCACGATATCCGAGGGCACCACCGTTTCCGACGCCTGTCGGAGGATGGCTGCTCGTCGCGTTGACGCCGTTCTGTTAACTGATGCGAATGCGTTGCTTTCTGGAATCCTTACTGATAAGGTTTCGGAGGATTTCTGCTGGTCTTGTGCGGGATTTTCCCATTCTTTTAATATTGTTTATAATTTTGTACGTTTGTTGTGATCAGGACATTGCCACTAGAGTTATAGGGGAAGGTTTGAGACCGGAGCAGACTATAGTTTCGAAAATCATGACACGCAATCCTATTTTTCTGACCTCAGATTCGCTAGCCATTGAAGCTCTCCAGAAGATGGTTAATGGTGAGCTTTATGTATATCCGTGATTGTTTTTCTATTATACTTATTTTTGGCAAGTTGGTATTATTGAAAATTTTGGCAAGTGCATGACAAAGCATTTTACTATATTGCTTAAACTGGAGAAATAGATATCAGGGCTTTATATCTCTTCGGTGCTTCAACAAATCTAGGAAAAAGGTGGAGTCGTTACATCTGTTTGTTCGGATAATCAACTGTGACAAGCAAGAATAGAAACAACCATAGCCAGAAAAACAAATGAGCTGTACATTCAGTGTCGTGAGAAAATGCCTCGAGTCTCCTGCTTATACTTCTTAGTTGAATTCATGATTGACTCAAATTTTACGTGAAATGATTTTTATAATATTTCAAATCTCCCCTGGCCTTGGAACTTAATGGTGTGTGAACCTCCAAGAATGATACATAATACCTTTTTGGGTCAGTTGCTCTTATCAGTGTTTCTTAGTTTCCTGATGTGTTTCTCAGTCTTCCAATGATTTCATGTGATATTTCTTTTGTGAATGAAACATTTGTTAAGGACGTCAAATTTCTATGTGGTTTTCGTTAAGGCATAAGCCCTTCTCTGGAATTTTGAATGTAAGCTTATAGGTCTGTATAGCTTAGTTGAATGCAAGGTGACATTTGTTTGGCCTCTTTTTATTACACGGATTCACTTGTAACCGTGATTTGATTTTACTTTTTATTTGATCACTTTAAAGGCTTTTGGTGGTAATTCTTTGCAATTTTTCCTGTCTTCTTTGTTTCTTGTCTCCTGAACCGCAATGGACATGATGTCACATCCCCTGTTTTCCTAGTATAGATAGTATCCTGGCAATTCTCACTTCCAAGTACTTACTGACTAGCAGTCTCTCCTTGCATTCAAACTTTTATTGTGGTCAATTTCAAACATTTGTATTCCATTATGCTGTTTTTTGGTAAATATATTGTTTGGATGGGCCTATTATTTGTAAATCATTTTTTGTTACACAGGCAAATTCAGGCACCTTCCTGTTGTCGAAAATGGTGAAGTTATCGCCTTGTTGGATATCACAAAGTGTCTTTATGATGCTATATCTAGAATGGAGAAGGCTGCCGAACACGGCAGTGCAATTGCTGCTGCAGTTGAAGGGGTGGAACGCCAATGGGGCAATTTTTCTGGTTGGTTGATAATTCACATGTATTGGTATAACTGCTTATGTGCGACTGTCGACTGATGTTATTGCTCTCGTTCATTCATGTATTAACTCTTGCAACTGCCAGGGTTGTTTTCAGGACATGCCCTATATCAGAGATGATAAATTTAAGCTTAATTTTAAATATTCAGTTTAAGTGTAGCCTTTTTTGCTAAAACTTAATACGAACATTTAAATTAATGAAATTTCCGAATGCATATTACTTATGCATTGACTGATTTACTTTAAAATTCAATGATCATAGCATGAATGTAATCTACCTATGTGCACACAGTTGTATAATCCCTTGGCTTGCAAAAGGTTCTTAATAGTTCGGACCTGTCTTATAAGTCTGTCTGATATGTACAAACATGAAAAGGTGCAGTTGTTTGGTGAAATGGTAAAATCTCGAGCTGCTAGCACTAGTGCTTTGGTCGGAGTCTTGAGACCAACCACTTTATTTTAAAACAAAAATGACGAAAAGCTTGCATGCATGGCTGCAAGCATAGGATGCAATGAACATTTTATCTATATGAAACCCAGAAGTAGCTCTATTTTATGTTCATATTTGTTTACGTGGGTTCTGGCCGAAGAACCTACTAGATTAGTAGGAATTTTTCTTGGAATGAGCTTTAGTATCAGATATTATGGGCTCAGTTCCTCAGTAGGAGTCCCTTGGATTACTTGATGCACGGTTTGGTGAGTAGAGTCACGTATCCAGAGTTTACTCTCCAATGATGGTTTCAAGGACATTGCCTTGGTGAGCATCATGAGAAAAAGGTTACAACAGTAATAATTGAGTTCTTGTAACTGAAAAACAAAAGTTTTTAGATAAAGTTCCAGGTTGATTTTTTTCCCCATAAAATCAGGTGATTTTCGAGAAAGTTGTGAAATTCCGCATGGAGCTTTTCTTTTAAGCCAGAAAAAGTTCTATTTGGATTTTCACAACTTTATTTGAAATCGCGTGATTTTATGGTGTATATATTGCATAATTAACAAAACTTTTTGGAAGCTTTAGGTCATGTTTGGTTTCATAATTTTCTAGAAACAATTTCAACTGCAAAAATTTTATCCTAACAACTTTTTAAATCTACCTACCTACTTTCTCAAACCCCATTAAAAATATTTCTCAAAAACTTTTCAGACAATTTCTCCATTATGCTACCTTCTTTCACAAACGTCAATAAAAACTCTAAGAAATTTTTGGAAACTTTAGGTCATGTCCTTGTTCCTTGTTTGAATAGGAATTGACTGGATCAGAGGTTTATCGTATAACCACAAAATTCAATGTTATGAAGACCGCAACATATGTTTTACTAGGTATCTATAAAGTTATATAGGACTGAACTTAATTTTTCCTATTACCATCTGTTTCAGCTCCACATGCTTTTATAGAGACGTTGAGGGATCGGATGTTCAAGCCTTCTTTGTCGACTATCATTGCTGAAAATATCAAGTACTCTCTTAAGCTTTACTTGATTATTTGTTTGTTAAGGAATAGAGTATTTCTAGGGATTTTCTAGTGTTACCATTTTTGTAGCTTTATATGTTTTCAGGGTTGCAGTTGTATCGCCATCAGATCCTGTGTATGTGGCTGCAAAAAGGATGCGTGACTTGCGGGTAAATTCGGTTGTTGTTATGACGGGGAACAAACTTCAGGGGATACTTACGTATGTCTCTTTCCTTGATAGGCTTTATCTTTAGATGTTTTTTTTATGGAATATTTTGGGTCCTGAGATGTCTGTAGTTATGTATGCAAAGTTGTAAACAGAAAATTTACATTCATATGTTAGTAGTATACAATTATGTAGTTACCTTGCGGGAAATGCCTTGCCAAGGGCCCATGCAGCCCCAGGATTAGTTGGGGTTTTATTCCGGACATCCGGTGCCAATAAAAAAAGAATGTAGTTATGTTTGTTTTAAGTCATTACTTCACAAAAAAAAGACACATAAAGCATGCCTTTTATGATCTTGTGGTTTCTCATTTCCAACAACTTGTTCATGTTACTTATTGAAAAAACTGGATTATGTTGGAAGACGGCAGTCACACCACTGTTCTTAAATCTTAGGTTTTGGGTGACGTTTAATGCGTCTTTGAATATATTTTTGTTTGCTTATAATTTGGTTATGAAACTGTGTTACAGTTCAAAGGATATCCTTATGCGAGTGGTGTCACAAAACCTCTCTCCTGAATTGACTCTGGTGGAAAAGGTTTGTTCTGAAATCCTATCATTTACTTGCTTTTTTCTTTTGCAATGTGCAATTAGCACACCTATTTTTATTTTTATTTTTTATGAGCACACCAATAATTGTTGAAGCTGCTGATTCTTAGCACGACCTTACTTGTGATGTTCCTATTGTGGTTGCTGTTTTCTTTCCCTCCCTCCGCTCCATCTAATGTAATTCTCAAGGTAATGACGCTAAATCCAGAATGTGCAACATTAGATACAACAATTCTTGATGCTCTGCATATAATGCATGATGGGAAGTTTCTACATCTTCCTGTTTTGGACAGAGGTGAGAGCATTGGTATTTTAGCCCCCATCTGGAAGTAAGGATAGCAAATTTATGATTAAGGATATATTTTGACTGGTACTTTGTAATTAAAATAGTTCATGACATCTGTTTTGCAGATGGATGTGTGGCTGCTTGCGTGGATGTTCTGCAGATAACTCATGCAGCAATCTCTATGGTTAAGTATTACATTCTTAATCCACAGTTGCATGCTTAGAATATGTTTTCCAGAATATGGTGAAGCTTTTCACCCTTCAATATCAAATCTATAAGAAATTTAAGGTATTGGCTTAATTGATGTAATTTTATCATTAAATGTTTGGCTAATTTATAACCGTAACAAAATGTCAATCAGGTCCTAACAGTTTTATCCGGTGCAGTTGGATACTTGCTGTAATCATTAAGGGGGTTATTGCTTGTATACATTTGTGTACTAAGGTTGCGCCTCTCTGCGCTTTTAATGTCCGAGTTTTATTTAAAAAAAATCCCTAATCAACTTTATCAAATGAATGTTGTTTTAATTAATATTGGTGGAACATGTTGAGGTGGCCTTTTCCCTGCAAAATTATGTCATGTGAAATGATATGGTAAGTTAGGTCAGTAATGGAATGCGAATTGCCCCAAATTGAACCCATCAAGGGAATAATATTGATGGAACATGCTAAGGTGGCTTTTCCCTTCAAATTTGTGTTACGCCAAATGATATGGTAAGCTAGGTCAATAAGGGAATGCAAATTGCCCCAAATTGAACCCATTAAGGCCTTCAGAAAATTTGTATCACATCAAATGATATGTTAAGTTAGGTCAGTGAGGGCATGCAAATTGCCCCAAATTCAACCCATTAAGGTCGTCAGACCTCAAAATGAAAAACTATGTTCAGGTCATTAGGAATTTGTTTGTGTTCATGTATCTCGTTCGTTTCACTTTGCCTAAAGTAAGATAAAATCTTATTAAGCTATTTTGTGCTTCATTAGGCTGAAAATGGTTCTGGAGCTGTTAATGACATGGCAAACACCATGATGCAAAAGTTCTGGGATTCAGCACTTGCGTTAGAGCCACCTGATGATTTTGACACCCATAGGTATCACTTTTGCTTCCTTGAGTATGTTGTTTAGTTATTGCGGTTGGTTTGCTAATTAACCATGCTGGATGTTATTTGTAGTGAATTGTCTGGATTTATGGCTTCGGATGGGACAGAAGGGAAGTTTAACTATCCGTCTCTTGGTCTTGGAAATTCATTCACCTTCAAATTTGAGGATCGCAAGGGTCGTGTACATCGGGTCAATTCTGGTAAGCGATTGAGGATAGGATTTTTGTGTAGACTAGAGTCCAAATTTCCTTTGGTACTTTTATACTTCCTCCGACCAGAGTCCAAATTTCCTTTTGTACTTTTATACTTCCTCCGTCACATAATAAACATCTTTTTCGTAAAAGCAAAAAACTTCCGTTGTAAGGAGAACACTTAATGCGTTGATAATTGAAAACTTTTTCTCCTTTCCAAAATTATCCTCGTCTTATTAGTTCTTTGATGAGAACACAAGTTCTAAAGTTGAGTTCAAAATGAAAAGTAGGAATTTTTTGAACTTTATTCGTTTCTATGTGACAGGCAATGTGACATAGACACTGGGAATATATTCTGACGTAAATTGTAGGCATCTTATTGAATGATTTCTGAAAGCACTGGAAGGGGTTGGAATTTGTCCCCTTTTAGCTGAATTGGGAAGAGCATATTCACTAATTTTACAAGCATCCATACACATGGAAGGGGTCACACGCCAACATTCACTAGATACATCTTGTTCATCTTCTTTTTTTCCTTGTTTACTCCCATTATCACATGATAATAGTCCAATTTTCTTTCATTAGGTGTTCTAGGGGTGAAAACCGACCCCTTCGGTTCGGTTTTTGGGCAAAACCGACGCCGACCGAAAGTTAATTTGTGGGGGATAAAACCGGCCGAAACCGTTGCTTCATTTCTCTGGCGGTTCACGGTCGGTTCCCAGACCAAGCTTCCTCAGAGAGAGAGAGAGACGAAGTTATTTTGAAACGACGCTGTCGTTCTACTTAATTTTTTTTTATTCATTATGAATTAAACGACGCCGTTTGGTTTAATACCAAACGCCGTCGTTTAAGTTGTGTTTAAAACACAACTAAGGCTTAAAACGACGCCGTTCTATTTAAGTTTAAGTGGAACGGCGTCGTTTTAAGTATATAAAAAAAATAGTTTATTTAGTCGGCCGGTTCAGCGGTTTGAACCAACGCCGAACTGGCCGATATCGGTTTTCTCTATTTGCTGTCGCACGCCGACCGGTTCTTCACTGGTTTCGGCCTGTTCTGAACTCCGGCGGCCGGTTTGAGTCGGTCTAGGTCAGTTTTTCGGTTTTTTGTACAGCCCTAAGGTGTTCATAGATATTTGTCCTTTACATATTTGTATGAGGGTTTCAACACAGGATTTACAGATGGGGTTGTGGTGGTGTAATTGGGGATGGAAACAACACAGTGGTATGAAATTGGTTATTGAGGAATGCAAGCATCAAGTAGCACGACAGATATGGTGATTCAATGGTGTAATTGGCGACAGCAGAAGTGTACTATCTATGGTGATGCTTATGTTGTATGTAATATATATGTGTGTGTATATTATATAAACATATTTGAGCTCATAATGTTTGCATATTTATGGTTGTGGTTATGTTGGTTGTGAGCTGACAAAAGCAGTTTTGGTGGATGGTGGAAATTGGGGTTAGGTCACTTGTAGTGTAGTGCAAAATTGAAGGGGGTAGTTTGACAATGATTATGAGCACGACAAACAAATGTTGGTGCATTTAAGGCTTGTTTTTTTAAGTAAAAAGTTAGTTTTTGCTAGAACGAGAGCACTTTTTTTAGTTGCTTTTTCAGGCTCTTGAGTGTCAGGAGTATGTTGGAATTGCTATCGTAATGTGCCAGACATGGTTATGCTTTTGATTTTCTTCAGGCACTGAACATTTGGACGAGCTTGTCTCTGCAGTCATACAAAGGATTGGTGCTAATAATGATGGAGATCGTCCTCAGCTTTTGGTGAGCTTCCAAAATTCCATTTTTATACTTTGGGGGGGGGGGGTGCTTTTTACCTCTGTTTGTTCCTATTTTTTTTCCTGGGCAGCTCATTCATCACTTTGTTTATTTATGTTTTTTAGTATGAAGATGATGATGGTGATAGAGTTCTACTTGCAAATGATAGTGATCTTGCTGCTGCTGTCAGCCATTCTAGATCGGCAGGACAGAAGGTGATGGTTTTGGCTTGTGTGGGCCTTGCCATTGGGATCTGATCTTTTGTTTTTGAACTTTTGGGCTTCTGTATTGAAAACAAACTGTCTTCTATCTATTGACTTTTTATTCTCTATGGCTGTTTGATCTCTTTTGGTTGATACATGTTTGATACTCAAGTTTCACTAGGCTGGGATTTTCTTAGACACCAAGATGGTTTACTTTTGTGTTGATTAAATCGTTTAATTTAACCTAAGTTGTTGGTGGATGGAGTAAAAGCTTGCTTGTAGGATAAAATTTGTTCTGAGATTTTGGATGCAAGTAATTTAAAAGACCAACATGCCATGCCCCAGTGTTCTGCTCAATGATAGTTCTGCATTACTTTTTGTATCCCTGATGTATTCTTGCCATCCATTGAATTGAATATGATTGGTGGGCCACAAGGGAGGATATGGCTGTGGGTGGGGCTGAATGGCAAGGCAGGTTTTAGTCAGCAATATATTTTTAGTTCTAGGCTTTGTCAAGTTGAACAAGATGTGGTGGTTAGTAGTTCACATTTTTGTGTTTGGCATTGAATATTTGTTTTTGATCATAGATCCTAAAACAGTAAAAAAGAAAAAAAAATCGCCTGGAAATTGATCTCTGAGTAGTGTTAATCTTTTAGATTTTGACTGTGTTCTTGCTTTTGCAGGTTTTAAGGTTGCACCTAGATTTTTCTGATGCAAGCCAGTTGAGTAGACTAGAGTCAGGCACATCTACTATCCAGGGTGGATCTGGGTTTGTGTCTCTTCATTTAGGCATTTTGGCAGGTGCACTCGTTTTGACAAGTGTCGGTGTGTTGGTCTACCTAAAGCGCTCTAACGTCTGAGGTTATGATTCTATGGAAGATTACATTACATTCTAGGATTATAAACCTAACTGGGGGGGCTTTATTCCAACAATCGACGATCGATGAAAAAGTAATGTTCTCTAAATTACGAAGGAGCATTGCGAATGTGGAAAATGGAGCAGATAATGTTATGTGATGTAATGATACTGTGAAACAGATCCTCTCTCTCTCTCCTCTTTTGGTCCAAGGTGGAAAACAATGAGAATTAAGTCGTTCTCATGTCATGTGCAGTAAGCTCGATACTAAAAAATGCACCATCATACATTACTCAGATGAGTACTTTAGATGTAATAATCATTTTTGGTATGAAATTGTTTCCCATTTTGATGGCATGCACCCTTTGTAACGTGATATTGAAGTTTATATAATACTTTTCACGACCTCTATGATGGGAATGATGAGTGTAGCCTTTAGAATTTTTATATATAATACTCTTATCAATTTGAATAAACTTTTATATATATATTTATATATAGAAGATAACTCGAATGTTGATGGGTATATATTTATATATAGAATTTTTAGAAGGCATATGAGTCGTGTTATTAAAATATTCATACTTTAGGAATATTTAAAATTTTTTCTTCAGATTAATAAAAAAAAAAGTTATAATCTACCTGTCCAAAAAAAAAAAAAATTGTCATTAATATCCTTGATAAAAAATTTATAAATAAAAACAAATAAATAAAATTTATATTTAAATTTGTTTATAAAAGAAACTCAAGATATAATGATTCGGAATTAGTTTAAAAAGTTAAAAAAATAAATGAATAGTTTCTTTCAAATGAACATTGAATAAATTAGAAACCTGAAAAACTTAAAAAAAAAAAAAGTTATGTTATATGTTACACTACTATTCTATTTTTATATTTAGGACTGCACAAAAATTAAAAAATTCGACTCGACAATGTCGACATTGTTTGAAGTCGGAATTTCAATAAAACGGAGTTGGAATAAGATTTTTTTTTTTTTTTAATTTTCTAATCAGAATTAGAATTATGTTCTAACCAACTCCAACTTTATCCTTCGATTCCACACGGTCGGATCGGAGCTTCGATAAGACAGTTGCAGTAGGATATTTTTTTTATTCTCTAGTCGGAGTTAGGGTTGTGTTGTAAATCATTTTCCTGTATTGTAACTAGGGATAACAATATATGACACGATCTATTAATTCAACACGAACACGATACGATAAAAACGAATTAACCCGTTAAGACACGATTTCTTAATGGATTGATAACGGATCAACCCGTTATAACCCGTTTTGACCATTTAAGAAAGTTAAAATTACAATTATACCCTTATATCTAAAAAATAAAATTATTGAGATTTTAATTTCGATATTTTTATTGCTTTGATTATAATTTTGAACTTGTAGTTAATTTTATATTTTTTATAGATATTATGATTTTAACATTTATATAAAATTATGTTAAACTTAATCAAGTCAAACAAGTTAATTTTAGGTCTGTTCAATCCATTTACATAAATGAGTAAAAATGAGTTGACATGACATGATCCGTTATATTAATAGATCGTATTAAGATTTGAGATTTTGATATGATAAACTTAATAAATCGAGTTAAGATTAATTTATATAATATAATATATATATATTTTGACGATACGAAGACGACCAATTAACGGGAGCTAGCACCCCTAATTGAAACACCCGGCCCAGGCCTGAAAAGGTCAGAATTTTTTTTGTTTTGTTTTCCCTCCTCTTCTTTCTTCCTTCCTTTTCCCTCCCCAACCCCGACGGTTTCTTCCCGCCCGAATCTTCCTCCTCCCCGTCTCTCCCTTCTCCCTATTTCACTCCCCATTTACGCCACTCCCCCAAGGTTTCTCTCTACCTCTCTGCCCAACGGCCCTCTCAAAATTTTTTCTCCCAGCCCAACTCCCTCTTTCTTTTCTTCTCTGTGAATCTCGCCGCCCAAGCTCCACCTCAGCGGTTCCTCTGTACCACTCGCCGCCGTCACTGATTTCTAGGACTTCGATTGACGACGATCCTTCCTCACCACTCGCCGTCTCTATTCGAAGGTTCCGTTACCGATGCCTCCGCCCCTGTTCCACACCAACGACGCCTGTGAGTCTCTATTTGGTTGTATTTGGTTCTCATGTTCTTCTCTCTTGGATAACTGCCCTCTGTCACACGTTGCTCTCTCTCTCTCTCTCTCTCTAACCCCTCGGGTTTTTGCCTTCCACAGTCGCATTCCTCTTCTCTAGGATTTAGGCTGTGACATATTGAAGCCACCGGAGACAACCTCTCCAAGGTAATTTTTCTCCTATTTTGTCCGATTTCTTTTGGTCGCCCTGTCGTGTAATACTCCACCATGGGAATTCGGTTTGTGACGCCGTTGTTTTGTGTCACAGGGCACCTTCAACATCCCTAGACAACGTCAATTTCACTCTCTAAATCTGACGGGCCATCGCACGAAATTAGGTATGGTATTTTCGAGCATTCTTGCATTTTGCACTGTACTGTTGTGACATGAATGATTGATGGTTGCTGGAAATTTAAGCCTCAGTTTTGTATGGTAGATCTGTAAATTATGTGAAGTCATGGTGGGTTGGTTTGTGGTAGTTCTCGATGTAATGTTGGAGACTGAGGAAGGAGTTGCCTTGTAAGTGGGCTATTTGTGTTTGATTGACGTGTCGGCAGTGAGAGGGGGCTGTTTGATTTCTTGATATGTCGGTTTGTGGGATGGTTGGTTGTTTGACATGTAGGGAGTCTTGGCTTTGTAGTTTTGTGGGCGGAGAAGACAATAGTGACTGTTTTGGTTATTGGGCATGTCAGTTCGACATGTAGAGGGTAAATGAGGATGTTTATTTGTTTGAAGAGTTGAGTGTAAGTTGTTTTTGAAAATGTAGACCGCTTGCATAACATGTCGTGAATGAGTTTGAGAATAGTAGTGGGCTTATGGTAAATGGTTAAGCAAATATGAGGAGGTGGTTAAGCAAAGCAAATATGGGTTGATCTTTGGGAAGTAGTGAATTTTTTTGAATGTCGTGATGGATTTGTGCATGTTGAATGTGTGATTCGGGTTATGGATTATCGATAGTAAAGCTAGTTTTGTGCTTGTTTGAGGTTCATTAGTAAAGTTATTTTTGTGCTTGTTTGAGGTTATTAACACTTTAGTAAATGTTTTCTTAGGTTGTGATATTGTTAGAGTTGGACCAAGGCTAAGATAATACACTACAAAAGTCAAGTAGGCGGAATTCCTATGCTAGACTTTGCATAAAAAATAGATTGAGGTTGATATGTGAAAAATATGCACGTTTTGTTTTGAAAAAAGATTTAAAACAATTTCAGTTATTTGTCTTGCTTTACTCATGAAATCTATATAAAAGAGAAGAATATTTTTTGTCATGACTGGTGTAGACATAAGCAATCTTTGACATTCAATTTTTAGTTGTATAAAAAAAGCAAATATGAAATATGAAAATTTGTGCATGATCATATGAAGATGCTCTGAATATGTTTTGATTATGTAAAGATGATATGAATCTGTTTAGTACTTTGTTTTGATATGATGTGACATTTGAAAACTTTTGACATGACATTTTAATTCTGTATTTGGTTCTGTTCTAACCTTACAACGGGTGTAAAATTGTGGCCTTTGTTGGGTTGGTACCAACTTTTCTGTTTTTGAGTGCCCCTACTTTGGAAACAAAGTAGTTTTCTGTGTCTCTGTGTGCACACTTGGGTCTCTAAGAATGAAGAGGGAGATTCACTCATTTTTCTGCCCGATTTGTACGTCGAGGATAGCACAACTCTACTATAGGAGTTAAACATGGCCTTTGTTATGATATTATATGATGATGGTGTCAGTTATGCTATGCCAAATGGCTTTTGTATATGAATACTTCTAAAATTGTCTCTCTGATATTTTGATAACATGTTTTTTTCCGCATTTTGAAACTAAAAATGTTTTATTCTTCATTATGTACTATGTAAATGACTCATATTTATACACTAGTATATGTTCTCTATTTATTGAGTTGTTGATAACTCACTCTTTATCTCCACAATGCTTTCAGATATTTTGGATGTTTCAGCTAATGATCAAGAATAGAGAATATGTGCAAGACTATATGAGCATAGTGGATTAAGTACACAAAGAGGGTAATTTGATTATTTGAGAATTTTATTCAGTAGATTGGATTTTATTAAGTTGATTTTGTTTATTGGGATGTTGATAATTTATCGACACTTGTGGAATTGTTGATTAATTATGTTAAGGTCCTTGTAGAGGAACATTGATATTTAGTGTGAACAAATGAGTTTATGTTTAGAAAGCCTTTTGGAGTATATATTATATTGTACTGTTGGGAGATAATTTTAGGTAACAGGAAGTAACTCCCTAACCCTCCAGGTACCGGGTGTTACATGTGTTCTAACCGATTTCGCTATGACCCAACTTCGACTCTGACTTTATCCTTCAACTCCAACCCTGACTTTGATTTGTACATCTATTATGAAAATATGTATAACACATAATACTATAATATAATAACATGTAATTAGATATTAAAAATTAGGCTAGTATAGAGATAAGTTAGAAATAAGTTAGATATTAGTATAGAAATAAGTCTAGTATAATAAGTTAATAACACATAATACTATAATATAATAATATGTAATTAGATACTTATCAAAAAAATAATATGTAATTAGACACTAGTGAATTCGTAATTGTTAATAATAAATACTAACTAAATTTAGTGCTAAAAAAATTATAAAAACTATAAATAAAAAAATTATGACTAAAACAAAGTTTAAAATTAAATTTAGGGTTTAAAATAATAATAAATACTAACAGCCCTGTTTGGTTCTTTGATTGCAATGAGTGTAGTCCACTTTTAAACTCATTCAATCATCCAAACACCTCATTATACATGAATTCGGTGGGTTCATTTCCTATAGATGGACGTGACTAGGCTGGTTGACAAAAGTTGATCTCCTCTGCAGCTTTATTTTTGGTATTGTCAACTCTCTCTCTCTCTCTCTCTCTCTCTCTCGTGACAAAATCGGTTTGTGCCGTAGTGGGGGACAACTTTTGTTTTCCAGAAGTCTCCTCTGCAAGTTTGGCGCGTGGGAGACAAAAATATGATGTGAACGGTAGTGGGTTTCAAGAATTTTATAACTTTTTATAAATATAATTAAACTCATTTTAACATTTAAACACACTTTAAATTCATTTTAAGTAGATTTTATAAAATTTATTCAATTATTTTAACTCACTATTATTCATAAAGAACTCAGATTAACTCAACTCAATTTTCAAACATAGCCTAAAATACCGAGTTTAGAGTAGTAAAAAGAGGGATTAGAAGCTTAAAGGGCCAAAATAGCAGCAACCCAGCCCTATTTGATAAAAAAGACTTCCCAACGCAGCCAAAATTCAAGTAAAAATGCATTGTTTTTAGTGGAAAAAGACGTTGTCTAGATTAGTTAGAACTTAGGATTCCTAACACCCATGGCCTTGCGACCTTACTATTCACTCACTCTCAATCTCACTCTGAGTCTCAGACCCGTGAGCCGTTGCTTCTCTCTATCTTTCTTCTCCCTCCGTGTGGCCGTCACTAACCTTGCCCCTCGTCATGAGCAACCACTGTCCCTCACCGTCGGTTTCTTTTCCTCCATGCGTCTGCGGTGTCTCCCGTCTCGATATTTTTTCAAAATCTTAGATTTTTTTTTTTTAATTTCTTAGATCTACAAATTTAAAGTTCTTGTTAGTTTTGAAAGTAATTGTCAAAATTGGAGAATGGTCATAGATTGATTGGTCGTTTGAAGAGTCTCGGTACTTTTACAAAAAAAAAAAAAAAAGACGTAAAAGCTGAAAAACATTCGAATGAAAAAGGAAGAAACGACAACTACAAGCACCGTTTAGAAACTGTATAAAGGTTACCGTTTAATAATGAATTGATAGTCTCCGTTTTGCCTCTGTTCAAAACATCTCATTGCTGTATCCACTGTAACTTCCGCTTTCCAACGTAACCGAATTCCATTTTCTTTTCCAAACAAATAAACCCCGGGAATTCTCTCGGACTCTATATATCCCTCTCAGAATACTAGAATCCATTCCCCATCCTCCGGTCCAGTATTTTGGCATAATAAGGTACCGATTTCGAAACACAACAATTTTTCCCAAACAAACTCTAGGCTTCTGTTTGGTTCCCGAGAAAACGCAGAAATGATTTATGTTTAGATTCGGAGATTTCACTCTTTTTTGTAATGATGGGACAACCCAGAGTCAGTCGTTGGGCTTGGAAGTATCATTGCTGCTGATAACGGACCTGTTTTTCCTTAGAGAGAAGTCTGACAACGTTGAAGGTGTTATTCGTACAATCTACACAAACATTCGCGTGACTAGGGAGGGTGGGCTGTGGTTGTCCAATGATCACAAGACTCAAAACCTTGGGTTACTGCTTTTTTTTGCGTATAACATCACTCTGGGAATTCTCTCTCTACGATACGATTTAACTGGCTTTTTGTTTTTGTTTAAAGGTCACGTACCATTTAAGACAAGTATTATCCAGTTATGTTTTACTAAGGATATATAGAGGGCATAGAAAAATTGCAATAGGTACAGAAGAAACATAGTTTTATTAATTACAGTCTATCTTGACGAACTGGACTCATTCAACCTGACCTGTGCTTGGATTGAGCACATAAAAAAGAAAAATCGATTCATCGAGCACGGAACTCAAACTGTTATTTCGACTTTAATTTTATTTTGGTAAGTTATAATGAGTTGGTATAAAATGCTACTTCAAGTTCTCAACTTTCATTTTTATTTGAAACGAAAATAAACAATTCAAAAGTAGGAAAAAATAAAGCGAGTTAGCCTGTTCGAGAGACTGTGCGGTCGGTCTGTTGTTCAAACCATATCATTTTCAATTTCTCTTTTGTGCTCATTTGAGGGATGGTCCTTTTAATTTGTGGTTTAGGTTCGCAAATGCTTGAATGTGACTTGGTTTTTATGATATCTAGCTAGTTTGTTGAGGCATTATTCTTTTGGAATTTGGATTGGGGTTTTAGGGATATGGTCACGGGTCTCAATTCCATTCATATATTTCTGAAATTGTCTAGTTTATGATAAACATACAGCATTATAATAATGCTAACTTTGGGGAGTTATTTGAGCTTTCGGGTGTTCTTTGTTAAGGTTTAGGCTCTGTGTTCTTTGTTCACAGTTTTTTCCTTATCTCTTGGACTCCTTGTGCTATATCTGATGACAATGCTTTTAATAGGTATGTTTCTTGACACTCTCCATGTACTCGAGGGATGCACGCTTTGGGTTTTTCTCGGGGAAATACATACAGGTGGAATGTCTCAACTATTTCAGACAGATTCTGTCGCATTTGGGCCCCTATTTTCTGTTGTTTATGGATAGAAGAATTTAGCGCGAGTTCTTAAGAGTTTCGTATCTTTGATGATGAGAAAGTATTTTTATGGAAATTATCAGACATGATAGACTAGAAATAACTACGATCTGATGTTGCACTGGGTGTTCCTGCTCGGCGTAAATATGATAGTTAACAAACAGACTGGCATGCCAATGTGTTATGCGTTGTTAAGCCTTCTCTTTTTCCTCCTCTCCACATTATTGATGACATGATTGGTGCAGAGACATCGTAGCAATGCATCCATTGTCATAAAATCATCAGATAATGCTATTAGTACTACTTCTCAGGCTTTGGGGAGAACTACAACATCTCGAAGCTGTAAAGTTTTCTGAGGTTATTTTGTAATTCTTGCTAAACTACATCTATATAATTTTTGCAGATCGCATATGCTGAAAGATGGAGATTGAGGAAGTATTGTCTGATCTTCTTGCCCTGAGAAAATTATATGGACTCCTTCAGAATATTGGATACGGCTTTGGAAACAAAAGCTCAGAAAATGTAAGCACTCTAATTTTTGCTTACAGATTCGATCTTGAATGATGATCCCCTGAGATCTTTCATAACATTAGTCAGTCTTAGTAGAGGTATCTTTTCTGTATATAATACGAGCGGGGCAATGGGCCTGTTATTGTAGTTGTTTATATCAACTTAAGAAACATTTAATTATCATATGGCCTTTTGTTGGAACAGTTGGATGAACACGCTCGACTTTTACTAAAGAATCTGCTCGACAATGCTACAGAGAGGTTTTTTGAGACTCATTCAAAGGTACATTTAGTTAGATTTTCACTCGTGCTTCTTATAGCTCAACATCAACGAAGTATTGACCTTGGATTCTAGAGTGCCAACGAAACTGCTTTTAATTGATTTGATAATTATTCTCTGTTTTAGCTTCTCACACTGTCAAGCATGGCAGATTATAGCGGCACAATCAGGTGTCTCTAAAACTCCCTTCCCATCCGAGCCACCCAAGGCCGCGCTAAAGTCAAATTCTCCTGTTTTACCAGATAAGTTGAAAGCTTTCCCCAGCATCACTCGAAACTCCAGCGTAGATTCAAAATGCCAAACTGTTACTTCACAGAAAGATGAGCGGCTGCCCAAGAAGCCAACCTTGGAGGGGGCAGCGTCCGAGCTTTATAGGTCCAATAAACCCGAGTATAGAAAGAAACGATGCCGGAATTGTGGGCGTCGGAGAATGAAGCCGCGGAAAACAAGTCCAAACAAAGGCGGTAATCCTCAAGATGGTGAGCGACGCAATCAGTCAAGCCCTTTCGATGGTGACAACGGGCAAGCAAAAGGATCACCAGACGTAGAAGTGAAGAGTGTTGAGTCAGTCCCGAGGAGTAACGAAAATCCATTTGGGCAGCCGAAAACAGCCCATCAACTTCAAAGTTGTCACCAAAGCATGGTTAATAGCTCACGCCATTTGGCTAGTGGGGAAATCGAAACAGGAGTTGAGGTGGCCAATCAGACAGGGAAGATACCAGACGAAGCCAGTGATTTTTCAGAGGATGTCACCAATGCAGTCAAACGTATCGAGTCCCGTATTTCAGCTTTGCAACAATATTGTTCTCAGACTGTGGAATCTACCAAGGCCTGTGCAGCTTGGGGGGGGATACCCAAGTCTGAAACCCCTCTAATGCTGTCAAAAGAAGGGTTGGCTACTAGGAGTGAGCTCAGTTATGGTGGCGAAAAAGTAGTACTGGGTCGGCAAGCGACTGGAGTCGGTAGGAAATACAATACGACTTTGAGCCCAGCACAGCAGCTTCGGCTGCTCAGACAAAATACGAAGCCCATTGAGTCACCTAGTCGAAGCGACGATGCAACGAGTCAGATTGGGAATTATGTTCACGGGTTCGGGGTCCCTACGACTCTCGGCCGCGATGACTACTTGTCCAAGATGCCTCCGTCTCTGGCGATGAGTCCGCCGACAATGAATGCAGACAGAGGAAGCACGACTTTGAGCCCAGCACAGCAGCTGCTCAGACAAAAGACGAAGCCCATTGGGTCACCGAGTCGGAGCGACGATTCAACTAGTCAGATTGGGGATTATGTTCAAGGGTTCGAGGTCCCTACGACACACGGCCGCGTTCCCAAGAGGCCACCTTCTCCGTTGATGAGTCCGATGACCATGAAAGCAGACAGACCCAGACCGTCGATGGCACTTCAGCGAGTAGAATCCACGGGTTCCTCTGTCGGGTGTGGTGGTCAAACAAACAGGCCGAGTAGTCGGCGTCAAATCAGAGAGAAGCAGCTTCCACATCGAATGGCGATCAAACCAACTCTGCTAGATCACGAGTTTAGCGAAACAAAACAAGTGTACAGAGATAGAAGAAGAGGGACCCACCACAAGATGACTCACGAGAGCCTACAGAGAGAGATTTCGCCACTTCGCTGGGATGAAGAATCGCCACACTCCTCGGCCTCGTCCCTTTCCTCCTCTTCCTCTTCTAGTTCGTTGCCCAGTCAGATCCGCTCCTCGTACCTTTCCTCCTCTTCCTCTTTTAGTTCACTACCCAGTCAGATGCGGGCCCACCATCGTATTGGTCCAACGTCAGCAAGAATGACACGTGGAAGCAGATCTGAGGAGAGTAGCTCTGAGTTGGAGGAGAGTATGCCGGAGGAGAGAGAGAGTGAGAGTGGCACTAGCGTTCCGCGAACCCACTCTAGAGACGCGGATAGAATAGGTCCCAGTAGAACATACAGATCAGACCGTAGAAGGAATTCGGGGAATGCAATGGGAAGATTCAGGAGATTCAAAAACAAGTTGGGGCTAATTTTTCACCACCACCACCACCACCATCATCACCATCACCATCCCGATGACGGTGGTCATTCCCAAGTGGACAACCACAATCAATCTCTATGGAAGTCTTCGCAGAAGATGTTTCAACGGTCGAACATACATGATGTCCGCCACGATCCAAGGGTTCAGAAGGTGAAAAGAACAAAGGTGAATAATGTCCCGAGCAAGCACCAAGTTGGACATTTTCATGCGCTGGTGGAAGGGCTGCTGAGGCATGTCCGGCATTCCAGGAGATCAAAGCCGCCAAGAGGGTTAGGGGACAATATTGGCACACGTGGTGGTAAGAAGGGGGCAAAGAAGTTGCAGTGGTGGAAGATGTTTAGGCGCCACGGTGGAGTGAAGATTCCAAAAAGACGGCATGTAAGAAGAGTAAGGTATTTCAAGAAGAAGAAGAAGAATAAAACACCGCTGCTTAAAATGAGTTAAAAAGTTCATTCAATTTTTTTATACATCTAAGTGAGGGGGGTTTCGAACTGCATTCCTCTATTTTGAAAGTTGGAGGTTATGTCAATCAAGTCACAGGCCTTTGACAAAGTTCATTTAATTTTATTTGTATTCTTCAAATCTCATTTTCGAAAAACCTGCATTTTAAATCCCTTATAAAATCAAACAGTATAACCCTGAAAGCAGTTAAAAATAGATACAAAATATTGAGGCTAATGTGTTCCAACTGAACTGGTCATATGTCAGCAGGCAACTAATTCATTACCTGATATGAATGCCACCGCAAACAACACTTCCCTCACAATTATGAAATCATTAAAAGAAAATAAAAGGTTGGAGATTATCCCAGATCGGATCAGAAGTAGGGGATATTTCAACTCTAAGCTTTTATTTAAAAACTTGCAAGCAACCCTTACTAAAATCTCCCATGCACTTTGAGTTTGTCAGAATGAGTCCAGACCTGATCTACAGATATTTTCGTGCAAGGCCACGAACTTTCGTATCAAAGTGTGATGACGTGATGCGAGAACCGGGCAAATACAGGGGATTGAGAAGAATCTGCAAATTGCCACAAACCATATATATATATATTAGCTGAAATAAACGTTCTGTTTCTATAAGGGAGCAGCAATGTGTTGCCGAATAAGATGCACCTATATATTGATACCTTCTTTTAAAGAAAGCAAAGATGATGGGGTGAGATTGCAGATCTATTTCCGCTCCTTGGCCTTTAAATTGTTTTGTTTGAATGTACAGCTAAGCTAAATGGTGGCTACCTATCAGGAACTGATCTATTTACTAACCATAAATATTGTAAGAGAATGCTGCAATGGAAATGTCAACAATCTTGTACAACGTGAAGAAATCCTTTGATTGCCATTGATCAGAGTCTATATTCATCATGAAGCATGCATGAGGCATAAATCTACCTGAACTCATGCTTTCATTTTCATGAAAGTGAAGTGGTTCACTGCTGATTTTGGGTAATGATATACCTACAACTTTTCTTTTTATAACTATTTAACAATCAATTTATAATCAAAGAATGTAATTGTGCTATTTTATTAAAAATAATTTCAATTTTACATAACTACTTTCCATTTGAAATGAAGTTGTAAAATAGTTGTAAGTATCATTTTCTGCAAACATTACGGTCTGTAATTGCAGAAGGTGCAACAGGAACTAACTACATATTGTTGGAAGTTCCCGTCCTACCATTCTAAGGCTTCAGGATAAAGAAATTAGATTCTTAAGAAGACATTATTATAACACCTAAGGGGACAAGAGTAACTGCTCGACCAAATCATCATCATTTATAACGAGAGCCAGTGTACAAAAAAAGAACATACAACATACTAAAAGAACTAGTATGAGAGGGAAATAGTAATGGAAACTTGAAAGCCACAATTTACCTTTATATAAAGCTCATGAACCTCTTGGAAAAAGCTCTTAATTCCATCATCATTACGGGAGTCATGAAGCAGCATAAATCGTGTATGTAAGTTTAGTCAAAGAAAATATAATATTTTCACCTGTACATCTGAGGAAACAACAATAAAATATAAAAGCCCTTGCACTCTCAAACTCCGTAGTAAGCTGAAACAATACTACAGTGACAAACGACAACAGCCACGGAATGGGCCTTAATGAAAATAAAGAAGAAATATGGGTATCATTATTATTCCATACAAACGTGCTTCTCTGTGTGGTACAACATGTCATTGTCAGTTTTTAATAACCTTTCTTAAACTATGGGAAAAAGGGTTTAACAATTGTAAAAGGCTAAAAATATCCAGATTCATCACAACACACATACAACAGACCACTAAGCAATTACCCCATCAACAAAAGAAGATTCGACAGAGATGGCCTAATCAACTTGGAAAACTCCTCTAATGGAACACTTTGATAACAATGATTTTAGCCTTCAAAGCTAACACAATATAAACAATGGTGGTGACAACTGTACCAATGCAAAATTCCAGTCTTAATTATATAGAAAAAATTGAATTAAACTTTCTCCTATGACAAAGATATTTGATAAGATTATTTATTTATTTTTTATAAGTTCTCCTATGACAAAGATAGAGAGAAGCAAAAGACATTTTATGCCATTTATAAATCAATCCAAATGTAGAGAGGATATGACCAGCAGTAACATATACTGAAACCACCAAATCATTAAATCTGTCGATTGCTTTCAAAAACCTGCATCAAGAATGCAAGGAGATTTTTATAAGGTACAGTGAAGATAAAAATAAGTGCAACATCAGCACAATGGGGAAACACATAGGTGTTATTCTAGACACACATCGACATAAGATTATCTTGAGGAACATAACTCACATGGCACTTGTAGTCCATGCAAGGTCCTGAACAATATCCAAAGCTGCATGTAATATGAACTGATGCAGCTGAGCAGCATCTTCTCTCTATTACAAGGAAATACTTTTTTTTATCAGTATTACAAGGAAATACTTCATCAACAACATATACCGTGTAAAGGTTGTGACGTACCTACATCTAATAATTTTACAGGGGAGAAGAAGAATCATAATGATTGCCTAATGCAGCAACGCAGGGAACAACATGAAACCATGTGATGAATCTGAATGAACGCTTTCTGACCTATCATGATATTGACCATAAAATTGCTTTCAGCATTGAACTCTTTTCCCTTTTCATGGTATCAGAGATGGGATGCTACAGAAATCTAGATTCTAAATTTAGGTGAATTATAATCAAAGTTCAACAAAAAATGTGAAATGTTTATTGAAGGCACTAGTTAGCTTTGAAAATATGGATTGCTTCAGTAGCGCTTACATTACTACAGGAAATTCATAGTAAGGATACAGACAATATAGAAAAATACACACACGCACACGCTTAAATATATAAACACGTATATTATCAGAGAGAAGGAGAGAAGAAGAAGAAGAAGAAAGTCACAAGGCACGGAGGACTTTCAATGCTGAAATACAAAAGAAAACTAGATACAAAGATGAATTAAAAATGTCATACTTTTGTAGCTGATCCGACTTCGGCTTCATATATAGGGATATCATTCCTGCTCACAATGATAAAACAAGCCGTGGTTGCCATTAGTACCTGAAAATATCATTACAAAAACAAAATTTTATGAGCAAGAAGTCAGTATGTTTGTGTCGGAAATTTCAATGGGGGCAGAAGATAACATCGTCTAAACCACGAGTTGAACGAATATTCGCGATAAATGCAGTTAAGTTGCAGCTTGATGAATTATACCCAAGACAAAGAACTCAGCGTTGCATCATGCCAACCAGTGAAACTGATAGTATATAACCATGAAGAGGGAGATGAACGAAGAAAACAAAATGATGCGGACAAATGACCTACATATATCATCCCACAAACTAGAAAATTTCACGTGAATTACATCGAACAAATTCCCAATAACTCCGAATCATTCTCCCAAAAACGCATGCAACTTGTCCCAAATCCATGGATCGAGCATGGCCGGAGCAATCACAAGTGCCCCCAAATCCCAAATATCATCTCCAAATATCGACCTTTTCTATCTTTCAAGCAAGGATCTGATAATTCAGTAGGAATGAAAGAGAGAGTACCTGATTCAAAGGCAGGTTCTGCTGAATGAATTGAACAATATCAGCCAATTCCTCTACTTCGAAGATGAGAATAGCGAGCGAAAGCTTGCCGATGGCACTTCTGGTTTTCTTTTTCTTTTTCTTTTTTTCTTGAAAATTATTTTTGTCTGGTGGGCTTTGGTTGGTCTCGACACGGAGGCCCATTGAGCAACAGTTTAAATGGTTGGTTAAAAGGCCCATTTTGTTCGTGTTTAGTTATAAGGCCCGTAGGTTCATTGTAAATAAATAGTACGGTTTGACTCGCATTGGTCTATAGTAAGGAAAAAGCTATTTTGCCTCCACACTTTGACCACTCCATTTGACCGTTGGTCAAAAATTTTTTTTATTATTATTTAATGATTAAGGAAGTGATTTTAAGTGTATTGGTATATTTTTTTATTTTTTAAAAATATTTAAATATATTAAAAAATACGAAAAAAAAATACTAGGCGGTACGCCCATTAGTAAGAGTGGGGTGGCAGAGTAGCCCTACTCCCTACGCAAACACCTACGCAAACCAACTTTTACCTGATAAGTTCATTAAATCCGCTACATTGATTTATGTAAATGCATTTGTTCTTTTACAAGCTATAGTAATTTTGCATGTTTGGTGAAAAACTGTTCACCATTCATACATTATTTTATAAAAATTTAATTTACAGTCTTGAATGGAGGATTACGTGTGTAGTCTCATTAATGAATGAGAGTAAAAGGGAAAAAATATTATTTTAAAAAGGATATTATTGAAATTTTTAAATTTCTTTTAAACATAATTATAAGAGCTTGCATGAGCAGTTCTCAAATGGAGATTGTATGTAGACTAACTCATTATTTTATCACTTACTTCTAGGGGTGTAACCGGTCCAGTTTTGGATATATTTTAGAACTGAACTAGAATATATCAATTTTGAGATTTGAAAAACTAATACCGCACCGGTTACACCCCTAAACCGATACTTTCTATTTTACTGGTTCCAGTCCGATTTTTCAAGTATATTATATAATATAATATATTATAGTGTATAAGAATATAGTGATATATTATAATATATAGGGATATAGTATTATTATAATTATTAATACAATAGACTATAGTGATATAAGATTTTAAAATTTAATATTATATTAATTAGTAATTTATCATATAATGCAAAATTATTTTATATATACCTATATATATTATATAAAATTTTATTTTATATATAATATAAAAAATCATATAAAAAATATTTTATACAATATAAAAAATTAAAAAATATATATATAGACCAGTTCGGTTTTAGAAAAAGAAAAATCGAAACCGGACTAATTTTGATAAAAGTAAAACCGATATTGGACCGAACCAAACCCTATACTGAACCCAACCTACCAGTTCAATCCGGTTCGGTCCGGTCCGGTTTACCGGTTCACCTATTTTTTTTTCACCCCTACTTATTTCTCTCTCATTACACCCACTATCCATATATTTGTTGATGTGCAATTTTAAGACAGCACAATTGGTGCATATTTCTAATCTTATGTAGTGGGTTTTAATTGTAAAATATATATAAAAAATTAATTTTAGTAAAAGAAATTAATTACAATAAAAAATAATATTTTATTATTATTTTAGCTCAAAGATGTATAATCTAATATAAGAGTTTTTCTTGAATGGTAAAGAAAATTTTCAAAACATGCGATTTTTCATTTGCATTTGTATACACTACTGTCAATGCTCTTATGTTGAAATTGGATTCCCTAAATTTGGGATACCTGTTTTTATAACAAGATGTAAAATATGTGGTTTTTTTATTTTCATTTCAGATTCCAACAAAAATTGAACCAAGCCAAATTCTTAAGGTTACGTTTGGATAGAAGAATGCAACACCCCACTCCCCATGGTTAAGAGTAAAATCACTTTTAAAAATTTTTAGGGAAGCCAAAGTACTACTACTGATCATGACTTAAAATTTTAATTTTCTTACAAAAGTGCCATGTACAAATATTCATTATAATAAATAAAGTCGTTTTATATATAAATTAATGAAATCATAAAAAAGAGTACACAGAAGCATTTATTAAATTTCTCAAAGTCTATGCTATAAAATCATAACTTAACATTTGTGTATATGATCTAAGTCACTGCCACGCCTCCCTGGACTAAGTCTCACCCTGCAGCTTTACCTTCATAAATACTCTGACTCGGGGTGGTTTAAAAACATAAAACAAAATAAAATGAGTCGATGATTTAGTAAGAAATCCATCATAACGTAAACATACTTAATATAAGATTTTTCATAAAATATTTCATGCTGAGAATTTAAAATCATAATTTCTCATATTGATGTTGATGCTATGCATGACTGATTTATTTGAATTAACTGACTGATCTAATTGATTTATCTGGCCAATACACTTAAACTCTACATGTGAGGTTATGTATTGGCTCCACGTCTCACGGCCGCAAGGGGAGCCGCTAAGTAATATTATGGTATACTACGCTGGACCACGCTTGAGTCTGTGGCTTGTACATTCACTCTGAAATTGCATTGGTACAATGCATTTGAATGACTATCTGATTAACTGTTTTGAGCTTATCTTATACTTGATCTTATGAAAACTTACATTTCTTATGCAACGTGAAATGCATGAGATGCATAATACATACAAAACTATAATATGCGAAATGAAACATGATGAATGACGTGCTTGCAAATATCATGAACATTCGTGGTACATAAACATTGGCTTCCAAAGAAATAGCTTTAATAATAATATATATAACTAGCTAATATATACTAATCTTAATTTATGATCAAGTAACTTACCACGTAACGTTAATCTAATATTTTCGACATGAAATCGATCATGTGAACTAGAAGGAGAGAGAAACATGAGTGATGGTGTGAGAGGAATGAGACAGTTGGCTATGCGTGGTGAACATGGGACATGCTCGATGCTGGACTGGGTATCTTGGGTTCAGCCGCTACAATTATGGAGGTTTATGATTTTTTTCTAAATAACACACAGAATGGAAGATATTTATAGAGAGATTTGGGAGAGTGTGCCGACGAGTTCAAGTTCGAGTTTGAGTTGGACTTGGTCGACATAATTCAAGAAGAAAGTTTGAATTTAAAAAAATGATTTAGCAGTTCATTCAATGTAGGATTGGCAGTGACTGAGATTACGTTGGGGAATTTAATCAGTGATATTTTGAAATTGAAATAAATTTATAATAACCGATTTTTAAATTTTAAAAGGAATCTAACTTGTTCAATAAATAATAAATGAGATTTAACTTAATTATTGAGTCTAATTAAAACTCCTAATCAATCTCAATAATTTATCTCTCATGAGCTTATCTAATATGGCCCATTAACTATAATTTAAGCTCAATAAAAATAATCAATATTCCGGCCTTAGAATTAATGGGCCAGGTCGTTACAAAGAATTTAGATTTGGATTTGGATTTGGATTAGGATTAGGCTTGTTTGGAAAAAGTTTCCATCCCAAAATTCTAATCTCATCTCATTCCATTTCCTTCCTAAATATCACTCAAACACAAATACTTTCAAACTAATCATTACAACTTTTTTCAAACTAATCATTACAACTTTCCCAAACTTTTAAAAAAGACAATACAATTTTTTCAAAATTTCAAACAAAAATAATATTAAAAAACTATATTCTAACAATATTTTAATTTTATAATAATTCTTATTCAAAATTTTCTTTCTCCTTTCCAAAAATCCAAAAGATATTAAACTCAAACTATCTCACTACTATTCAGAAATCATTTTACTATTATTCACAAAATTCTCATTTCATCTCATTCCCCAAACATCCACATGATTTCAGATCTAAAATTTTGAAATGCATAAAAGCTTGTGTTAACTTCAGTGTAAATCCAAATCTAGATTCTAAAATGTGATCCAAGTAAGAGATTTGGATTTTAAAAACCCAAATCCAAATCTTTCTCTCGAAATTCATGCATCAAAATGAAGTAACATGAATGAATTGAAAAGTGAATTGGAGAGCAATCAGTTATTATAAAACATGAAAGTGTTTACATCATTTAGTTTAAATACTGAGTAAATTAAAGCCGTTATGGTACTAAAGAGCTTTGAGATTCTACCGTCTTTCTAGAGCCACTTAGAGCAAGATTTCGTTGATATAATATCAAGGTCTCTATATATATATGGTCATGATCATCAATATGGTACGTAGTAGACCACAAATTAGTACTTGAGAATTAATTATGACTATCATGAAAAGATTTCTATTAATCTTTTGTAAACTTATGTAATATGATCATCTCTCTGAGAGAAAAAGATTTCCTCAAGTACTTCCTTACACCATTAATTTAATATTATTCATCTAATGCTACCCTAAATATTTATAATGTGGGTATCAATAAATATTATATATAGGATCCACTTTATCTGTCTATATGTTATTCTTGGTTGAGGATACCTAATTAATCCCTATTTATGAACCAAAACATGATTTCTATTATTATTTTTCATTTAAAGGAAACCGCACATATTAAGGATGTCATACGTTAGATTACTTAATAACAGTTAATAGTTGGGCTGATAATTCAAAATTGATGTTGATGGGAGGCCAAATCATGTATAATCATGAAATAAATAAGATTCCTAGTATGTAGGTGGTTTGACATTATTAAAGTCTATCATGATGTTCGCAAATTCACTATAAAAACGTACAAAATACAAAGATTGAGATCAGAAGGAAGAGAGAGAAGGTGAAAATCCTTTGAAGATGTCATATATGATCTCCTCTTCAATTCATACTCTTTCTTTTATCTGTACGGCATGATATGATGGCTTTTACTTTATCAGTAGTGTACATATAATATATATAAATTTAGAATAATATTACATATAATCGTAAATTATATAAATATTATACAGTTATTTTTAAAAAAAATAAAATGTATTATTAAAAAATTAATTTTTTTCATGTGAATTTTATATTTATTTATTTTTTTTAAATGACTACACGACATTTACACACTTACGACTACAACTATCATTTTCCCATATATATTTCACTATCGATCACCCGGCCTTTAATTACAAGCTGGTTGAATTTGTGTATATGCTCCCTCTGCATGCCCGCCCTTTTGCAAGAAACTTGCTCAAGTGGAGCTCACTTCCCACGATAAGATTGTGAGAGATGGCTTCAAAAATATACCTACCATGCAGATCCAAGTCTGACGGAAGAATATTGCACATGAAGCTGTGAGTACTTCTAATTTTTGTTTTTGTTTTTATTTGCTCTAATATTCTAAATTAAGAACTTTCGTTTCGGGTGTGTAACGTGCATATATAGCCCGGGTGGGGCTTCTTCATGATGTATGCATGCATGTTCCTAGCTAGCTACATCGATCGAGCTTGTTCAACTCGGCCGGTTTTCATTATTTTTCCCCGGCCCACTTCTGTTTGTCTGTTTGTTTTCTTTTTTCTTTCTTGCGTTTATATTTCAACAACAACGGTCATAGCGGATGGAAGCTGAAGATCAGCTCCCTCCTCGATCTTCCCCTTGCTAATTTTGAAGTCAAGTCTTCTCTCTACGTTTCCTTATATTTGACTTTGATTCATGTGATTGGGTGGGGGAAGACTTGCGAGATCAACTCATATGTTTCATCCTCTCTGTAAGTCTTACATTTTTTAACCTTTTTAGTAGACCACTGATTAATCAGTTATCTGTTCACTCTATATATAGGTGTCACTGCAAAGATGGCAATGGCATACAGATTAGGTGCATTTGGCATAGCCCCAATATCATCTCTCTCTCTCTAATCTCTTGCTACAAAGAAACCAAAGCCAGTTTCTCTCTCTCTAGATCTCTCTCTCTGATCTCTAGCTACAAAGAAACCAAAGCCTCTCTCTCTCTCTCTCTCTCTCTCTCTCTGTAAAATTAAGTTTCTGATATAAAGATGAGTTGTGCGAGTGTGCATATACGTACCCTCGCCACTCTCAAAGAGGAAGGACAAGAATCAAAACCCACTTTCAACTTCGAAGCCTACATGATCCAGAAAGCCAAATCCATCAACCAAGCTCTAGACGCCGCCGTTCCACTGAAAGAGGGCCAGAAGATCCAGGAGGCCATGCGCTACTCCCTTCTGGCCGGTGGCAAGCGAGTTCGCCCGGTCCTATGCACTGCCGCCTGTGAGCTCGTTGGTGGGTCTGAGTCCATGTCCATGTCCGCTGCATGTGCTGTCGAGATGATACACACCATGTCTCTGATCCACGACGATCTTCCTTGCATGGACAATGATGAGCTCCGCCGAGGAAGGCCAACGAACCACAAGGCCTTCGGCGAAGCTGTTGCGGTTCTTGCCGGAGATGCGCTTCTGGCCTTGGCGTTCGAGCACATAGCAGTTTCCACCGCGGGCGTGCCGCTGACAAGAGTCGTCCGCTCAATCGGCGAGTTAGCCAGGTCGATAGGGCCGGAAGGGCTTGTTGCTGGGCAGGTAGCAGATATGAGTTGCGAAGGGCTCCCTGTCTCTGAAGTGGGGTTAGAACAGCTCGAATTCATTCATCTGCACAAGACAGCAGCATTGCTGGAAGGTTCAGTCGTTGTGGGAGCGATTCTGGGAGGCGGGTCGAACGAGGAGGTAGAGAAGTTGAGGAGGTTCGCAAGGTGTATTGGGTTGCTATTCCAGGTGGTCGACGACATTCTTGACGTGACAAAGTCGTCGGAGGAACTGGGGAAGACGGCCGGAAAGGACTTGGTAGCTGGAAAGGCTACGTATCCGAAGCTAATGGGAATCGAGAAGTCGAGGGATTTTGCCGAAAAACTGAACAAGGAAGCTCAGAGTTGGCTATCTGGGTTTGATCCGGAGAAGGCCAAACCCTTGCTTGCTCTGGCCAATTACATTGCTCTTAGGCAAAACTAGTAGTATTACTTCCATGTTTTGCTGTAGCTAATTAAGCAAATTAAGTAGTTGTGTGATCCAATATCAATGGCAGCTAGCTAGCTGTAAAAATAAAATAAAATAAAAATAAATAACTGTATTATTCTTATATATAATTATGAATTTGTGTTTTTGTTGTCTTTCACATAAAGATCATAGAACGAAGTAGTCAGAATGTCTTAGACTGGTATACATAATACGGTCCAATAAATCTTCCAAGTGGTCGGAAATGGTAGGACCGAGAAAGTCAAACCTACGTGCAAATGCAAATGGTGGGACGAACGAGTGGGTGGGTGAATACGCGTAGGCGAAATACGTATAAGAATTCATATAATATCTGATCACAAGTTTTGGGTGCTATGTTCTTTAACCTATTACTTCCATTAAGCAAACAAATCAACCAGGGCAGAGGTTTGGAGGGTAAGTTGAGATGATTTGTATTAACGTAAAAGTTAAATTTAAATAAAATATTATATTTTAATATTATTATTATTTGAAAATTTTAAAAAATTAAATTATTTATTATATTTTATATTTATAATGATTAAGTTAGATGAGTTGAAAGATTTTTTAATTCAAATCAGATAAAAGTTTTGTCGTTATTTAGTCACTTTCTAAGTCAAATATTTTTAAACGTGTTAAATTTTAGGGGAGAAAGTCTTGAGTATTTTATTTTAAAAATTGAAATTTATTATTAAAAAAATAATTTTTGTGTGAATTTTATATTTATTTTTTTTAAAAGAAGTGCGCAATACTTACACATCTTAAAGTCTTGTTTGGTTATATAAATGAGATGAAATAAAAGTTAAAAATTAAATAAAATATTATTAGAATATAATTTTTTTAATATTATTTTTAGACTTCTCCCGTCGTTTCCGTTGTTTTTTTTTTTCCAGTTGCCATCACCCATCTGGAGTAGCCCATATCCTCTCCAATGCTGTGAACCACTCGAAATAGAGCAAGTTTCCTTGCTCCTCAACGGCCAGCCACTATGGCAGTCTCTTTCACCCATTTTGGCAGTCTCCACTGCCATCCACTATGGCAGTCTCTTTCACCCATTTTTCATGGTGGTTGCGGTATGAGAAGGAGAAAGAACCTATCTCAAATAGTACTGGGAGAGAGAGAAGGGGGGGAAGGTCACGAGTGAGAGGGGAGGTTCTGGTATTAGGAGAAGGGGGTCTTTTGTTTTCGAAAACTATATATGCAACTGCCTTGGGTAACTGCGGGGTAACCCTTGCCCCCGTGGCTAGTGAAATGACGCGTTTTGAATGAAATAGACCGTTTTCTTTCACCCTTTCCCTCAGTTTCGAAACTCACTCCTCCAGACTTCGTCTCTTCATCTTCCTTCGTCTTTCTCTTCGTCTTCTCTGCCTCTCTCCTTCTTCTTCAACAATTTCACTCCTCCAGCGAGCCTTTATCTTCAACAATTTTCCCTCTAGCGATTTCACTCCATTATGTTGTTCATACCCTCTATTCCATTTCAAGAATATTCGGTTCACTCCAGCGATTTTTGGTCTTTAACCATTTCAATCCATTTAGCATGATGGCATTTCCCCCCATCGTCTCTGCAACTGCTTTGTCTCCCCTTCATCTCTACAACTCATTCGTCTCCCCTTCAAGCTTACATAGACAACACAGACGCACCAGTCACCCATTCGTCTTCCAGCAAATTAAAATCTCTGCCTTTCCCTTGTCTTCCCCAAATCTTCCGAGGCACAAGGTATTCTTTTGAAACCCTAACTCTAAATTCCGAAACTCTAACTCTAACCCTAACTCCCAAAACCCTAACCCTAAATCCCGAAACCCCTAACCCTAAATATCAAAATCCTAACCCTAAATCCCGATTACCATCTCTGTTGTATTTATCGCGATTATCATCTGTTGTATGTTTCTCTATTATCATATATGTTATGAATATTATATTTAGTAAGGAAATAGTAATAGCTGAAATTGGTGTAGTTGTTTTCATTTAGGAGCAAACGATGTGCTGAGTTTCAGTTGTCTGGAAAATGATTGGTATGTTCTTTCTTCTGCAAGTATGTGATGTAAATTACCTTATCTGCATGAGTAAGTCTTGTTGAGATAAGAAGTTAATTGTTTCCCTGTCCTGTCTATGTACTCTAATCGGTCAACCCTAAAAACTACATGGTGTTGGCTGCAAATTACATGTTCTATCTATTTAACTTTCTACTTTGTTAGTTATCAATCTAGTACTGGGTAATCTGGTAGTTTGGTGTTTAGCATGATGGAACTTGAAGATTGGTTGTACTGCTGCAAACAATTTTGAGCTGCATTATTACCTGTCCAACAACTAAGTCAAGTAATCTGCAATTGCATTTGATGTTTGAATTGTACACTTACTATTATTGGAAGCATTTGTTGTTTGTAAAGTAGTTTTTTGGTTACCTTTGCTGGCTTCTTATTAATAAATGACATTTTCCCCTGCGTTGGTGCTTGTTTGTATGGTATATCCCATTTACCTAAACCTTTATATATGTATAAGATACTTGTTTTAGAAATTGGCTAGATATTTATTTGTTAGTTGTTACTTATTAGTTCAAGTTTCCTTATAGTGGTTGAACTAATTTCTCAACTCTTAACTTGAGTTTTGTCACAATTGCAGGTTTACCTGTTTCAAAGCTTTTAACTCTTAACTTGAGTTTTGTTAAAGAAAGAGAAAGAGCTGGAGAAGATACTCGACGAAATCGAAATGAGTGAGATTGAGTTCCGAATGAAAGTGAATGAGATGGAGAAGAGAGATGATGCTATCCAATAGAAATGTGGAGGTTTTGAAGAAGGAGAAAGAGCTTCTTCAGCAACAAGCTGAAATAAGGCATTATTTAACACTGCTCTGGGTGTATTGGGCTTTTGTAGTTATTGTTTTGCGTTACTTGGTATTAGCTATGTGATTTCGGACATGCTGTGATAAATAGGTAGTTACCACACTGCAACTGTTTGTAATTAAAAATCATTATTATTAAACTAACAGTGTTTGTATGGCCTTGGATTAAATTTTGTGATTCTGATTCTGATTCATATATGATTATGACAAGGTCCCAATTTAATACAGAATGTGTAAGTTCTTTGAGATATAAGAACCCTACGGTTGGTGAATTAGGTCTTTTGAATATAATTTTTTGTAATTATTTTTATAGGTCAAGCATCTTGCATCTCTTGATCCACAATTCTGGTTGCAAAAACTTGGTTGTTTCAAACTTTGAGTTCTTTGCCAACTAAATGTGATCTCAAATACTTGCAGTATGAATAATGGGTTGTTTGCCGCATGAGTAGAAAGAATAATGAATGATGGTCAGGTTGCACAACTTCCTATTCTCTTATAAAAAACATTATTATCACTATGTATTAGAAAGGACATTGCGCTTTAGGCACTTTTTATTTTCTGAATGATGGTCTCTTATCAAGATGTTGCATGCGATAAGAAGCAGCACTAGAGCAGCCAAGTCCAACCAGTTGGAATGTGCAAAGGGCATGCCATACAATTTTCCTAGCTTGAACTACAAAAGTCCCTAAAATACATTCAATATTTCCAAAAGTCTCTATAATACATTCAATACACAAAAAAGTCCTTGGAATATATTAAATACTTCAAAAAAGATTCAATAAGGCCAAAATGTCTCTAAAATACATTCTCAATATTTACCAAATGTCCCTAAAAAAACATTCAATATTTCCTCAATATTACCAAAAGTCCCTAAATACATTCAATACTTCCAAAAGTCCCTAAAATACATTCAATACTTCCAGGGACTTCATTCAATACTTCGAAGAAAGTCCCTGGAATACATTCAATACTTTCAACAAAGTCCCTTGAATACAGATATACTTCCAAGAAAGTCCCTAAAATACATTCAATACTTCCAACAAAGTCCTTGGAATACATTAAATACTTCAAAAAATATCCAATAAGGCCAAATGTCCCTAAAATACATTCTCAATATTATAAAAAGTAAAAAAACATTCAATATTTTTTGCCTTACATTAAGTCTTTCCTGTCGGACGTGGTTTGATAACATTCAACGTTTTATTCCGGGCCTTCCCACTATGGGCACAAGCAAGGGTGGCATATCTTATAGTCCTATCGTCCGCCTTTTCACTCCTTTTTGTCATCACCCCAAACCCGCATTTCTTACCATATTGCTTATAGTAGCTCAATAATTCTTCAAAAGAATGAAATTTCGTTCCCGACTTTGGTTCCTCAATTTCATCACCACCATCCATTTGGACACACTCAGGTGCCCCGGCACTGCCATCCTCGGTTTCTCGTGAAACTGGTGTATCCTTTTTACTCTCCTCATCAAGTCTAGATGAGGTACATGGTGCTTTAGTTTCCCTAAAATCTGGTGGATCCTCTGTACGAACTCTTGAGCTTGTTGCAGAGCTTCTAGTGATGAAAGGAATGGAAGGTCTCATCCTATATTGGAATTTGTAACCAACATTATGCTTAAAATACAAAAATGAAAGCAATTAAACGTATAGAAAAAACAAAGTTATAAAAAAAAGACACAAACATCGTTGCATCACCACCTGAATGTTGTTTGGATATTGGTATCCATATAGATATGGCATAAAGGTTGGTGACCATGCAGGCACTGGTCCATGCCAACCATGCATGTGATTTGAAAGGTTTGGAGCAGTTTTTGGTATGTCGTAATATAAAAAATAATAATGATAATTAGCAAGTATGTGGTTGATATGATCAGTCAATAAAAATAACTCAACACATTCCAACAAATTTTTAAAATGATATAACGTACCGCGCTTGGAGGATTTGAACTAGATGGTGTTAGCGGAGATGAGTGTTCTTCTCCTTTTTCCATGCTGGTAATCCCACACACATGAAATAAGACAAAACTAGCATCAATTCTAACCATACACATCAAATACAACCAACCAAGCATATATAGTGCAATCAATTCTAACCATACACATCAAACAGATAATGCAATAGGTAGGTTTAGTTCAGTGCTGTAAAAATGTTAGCTTTTAGCCTAATTATCACAAAGATAATGCTAGGTTCAATTCCTCTTTTATATTGCATATTAAAATTAATACATTTCAACATTTTTCAATAATTTAATGAACAATGAATTCATCATCCATGCTATAAACAAGACACATGTCACCCAACTGTATTTAGTAAATGCATCCGAAAACTTCATCTACTGCAAGATTAGACAATGGACTATCACAAATCACAATATAAACCATAGCAACATAAATGAAACCTACAAAAAATGATCTTTTTGATAAAGGACTATTGCAATTTGTACCTATAACTCGAGAATATGAGGACTGGCTTTAATGGTGATAGAGTCACACAGTGCGAGAGTGGTCTTGAGTATGCTTCTTCAGGACTACAATGTACACAAAATATATACCCATCTTAATGAAATCTTCACACAATATGAATAAATCAAGAGCAAAACAAAACCATAAAGAAAACCAACAAAATGAGAAAATAAATATGAGTTTGCAGAAACTATAAACAAACCAGTACCAGTATGAGTTTGCAGAAACCAAAATGAGAAAATAAGGAAGAGTTTGAGCAAAATAGATTAAAAAAACCAGACCTGAGCTCAAGCAGTTTTTCTCTTCCAAACACGAAGACGATGAGGACGGCGGCGGCGATCTCTCCTTCTTCCAAACCCGAGATCGAACAGAGCCAAACTTCTCTTCCCAGCTTTTCTTCCCAAACCCGAGATCGAAATGTCCCAAACCCAGACTATGAGATCTCCAGTTCCCAGACCCAGGCAGTGAAATCACTTCTTCCAGTTCAGAGATCGAGCAGAGCATAGCTATTCTCCCCTTCTTCCAAACGACACAACCTCCAGCTTCCCTTTTCAACAATTTTTCCTCCGTTTTCATTGTGTTTTGTTTTCGTTTTCGTTCCCTTTTTTTAAAAAAAATAAATAATATATCGGCTGACGTGGTTCCCTCACGGTTGCAAGAGCCGGTAGTATATAGAAAAACTTTTTGTTTCCGTGTGGGGAAGGGGGAGCTGTCAAGATTTTTGGGAGGGAGGAGAGGGGAAGGCTTTTTTCTGCTGTGTAGACACATGAGAGCTAATATGGGAAGCTTACTTGGCACTCATTCATCGAAAGGCTGTTATTTGGAAGATAGCAGACCAGCCGGTAAGAAGTTATTCTCTTAATATTAATGTTCATCTAATCCTACCAGCCCAAAATATTTATGTGGGTATCAATAAATATTATAGGATTAAATCCACTTGATCTGCCTAGCTATCTGTTTCTCAATTAATCCCTATTTATGAACCAAAACATTTCTATCATTATTTTTCATTTAAAGGAAACACTACAAGAAAATTGAGCATTTGTGACGGATTATTTGTGACAGTAATAATTATTTAAGACAAAAATAAATTTATTTTAACAAGAAATAACTGGTTACAAATAAATAATTTTCTTGTAGTAAAACCACACTAATAAACATATAAAAGTCATTAATTATATCTGGTGAGAGAGAACAACATTAGGCCGGAAAGTACTTCATGATATTAACTTATTTCAGGAACTACATATATATATATATATATATAGTGAAATGATAAAAATGTTAAAACCACCAAATAATAGATCGTAATTAATTACTCGTCCCATTATGATCGATCCATATCTGTTTTTTTCCCTACAAAAATATGAAATAATAGTGCTGCATGCATGCCCATGATGTTCATGATGAGAGGGAATGTATATGTAATCATGACATAAATAAGATGCCATTAGTATTTAGGTGGTTTGACATTAAAGTTTATCATGATGTTCACGAATTCACTATAAAATTAACGTACAAAAAAAGTTCTCATGTCATTCTCCATTTTTCTTCTTTGCAATAATACAAAGATAGGAATCATCAGAAGGAAGAGAGAGAAGGTGAAAACCCTTTGAAGATGTCATATATCCTCTTCATACTCTTTCTTTTATAATCTGTCATGAAATGATACTTTTATCAGTAGTATATTTATATATGCACTATCGATCACCCCCCTTTAATTACAAGGTTTGAATTTGTGTATGTGCTCCCTCTGCCCGCCATTTTTCGTACACAAACTTGCAAGAAACTTGCTCAAGATTGTGAGCGATGGCTTCAAAAAGAGTCTTGTTAAGTATAAACGGTTTGACGTGCGCATCAAATCACGTCTCAATATTGAGATGATTTTTTTTATTAAAAAGAAAAACAAAAAAGTCTGACTTTTGACCCAAGCATATTGCACATGAAGCTGTGAGTACTTCTAATTTTTATTTTTGTTTTTATTTGCTCTAATATTCAAAATTAAGAACTTTCGTTTCGGGTGTACGTGTAACGTGCATAGCACGGGTGGGGCTTCTGATATATGCATGTTCCTAGCTAGCTACATCGATCGATCGAGCTTGTTCAACTTGGCCGGTTTTTATTATTTTTCTCCGGCCCACTTTTGTTTGTCTGTTTGTTTTCTTTTTTCTTTCTTGCATATATGTTTCAACAACAACGGTCCTAGTGGATGGAAGCTGAAGATCATCTCCCTCCTTGATCTGCCCCCTGCTTTTGAAGTCAAATATTCTCTCTACATTTCCTTATATGCAGGGACTTTGATTCATGTGATTGGGTGGGGGAAGACTTGGGAGATCAACTCATCATGACTAAAATAATTATATCCATCCTCTCTGTAAGTCTTACATTTTTTAACCTTTTTAGTAGACCACTGATTAATCAGTTATCTGTTCACTCTATATATAGGTGTCACTGCAAAGATGGCAATGGCATACAGATTAGGTGCATTTGGCATAGCCCCAATATCATCTCTCTCTCTCTAATCTCTTGCTACAAAGAAACCAAAGCCAGTTTCTCTCTCTCTAGATCTCTCTCTCTCTCTCTCTCTCTCTCTCTCTCTCTCTCTCTGTAAAATTAAGTTTCTGATATAAAGATGAGTTGTGCGAGTGTGCATATACGTACCCTCACCACTCTCAAAGAGGAAGGACAAGAATCAAAACCCACTTTCAACTTCGAAGCCTACATGATCCAGAAAGCCAAATCCATCAACCAAGCTCTAGACGCCGCCGTTCCACTGAAAGAGGGCCAGAAGATCCAGGAGGCCATGCGCTACTCCCTTCTGGCCGGTGGCAAGCGAGTTCGCCCGGTCCTATGCACTGCCGCCTGTGAGCTCGTTGGCGGGTCTGAGTCCATGTCCATGTCCGCTGCATGTGCTGTCGAGATGATACACACCATGTCTCTGATCCACGACGATCTTCCTTGCATGGACAATGATGAGCTCCGCCGAGGAAGGCCAACGAACCATAAGGCCTTCGGCGAAGCTGTTGCGGTTCTTGCCGGAGATGGGCTTCTGGCCTTGGCGTTCGAGCACATAGCAGTTTCCACCGCGGGCGTGCCGCTGACAAGAGTCGTCCGCGCAATTGGCGAGTTAGCCAGGTCGATAGGGCCGGAAGGGCTTGTTGCTGGGCAGGTAGCAGATATGAGTTGCGAAGGGCTCCCTGTCTCTGAAGTGGGGTTAGAACAGCTCGAATTCATTCATCTGCACAAGACAGCAGCATTGCTGGAAGGTTCAGTCGTTGTGGGAGCGATTCTGGGAGGCGGGTCGAACGAGGAGGTAGAGAAGTTGAGGAGGTTCGCAAGGTGTATTGGGTTGCTATTCCAGGTGGTCGACGACATTCTTGACGTGACAAAGTCGTCGGAGGA
This sequence comes from Juglans regia, assembly GCF_001411555.2. Taxonomy (NCBI): domain Eukaryota; kingdom Viridiplantae; phylum Streptophyta; class Magnoliopsida; order Fagales; family Juglandaceae; genus Juglans; species Juglans regia. Next base: position 10,897,984 of record NC_049901.1, on the reverse strand, counting down.
ACTGGGGAAGACGGCCGGAAAGGACTTGGTAGCTGGAAAGGCTACGTATCCAAAGCTAATGGGAATCGAGAAGTCGAGGGAGTTTGCCGAAAAACTGAACAAGGAAGCTCAGAGCTGGCTATCTGGGTTTGATCCGGAGAAGGCCAAACCCTTGCTTGCTCTGGCCAATTACATTGCTCTTAGGCAAAACTAGTAGTATTACTTCCATGTTTTGCTGTAGCTAAGCAAATTAAGTAGTTGTGTGATCCATCAATGGCAGCTAGCTAGCTGTAAAAATAAAATAAAATAAAAATAAATAAATGTATTATTCTTATATATAATTATGAATTTGTGTTTTTGTTGTCTTTCACTTAAAGATCATACAACGAAGTAGTCAGAATGTCTTAGACTCGTATACGTAATACGGTCCAATAAATCTTCCAAGTGGTCGGAAATGGTGGGACCGAGAAAGTCAAACCTACATGCAAATGCAAATGCAAATGGTGGGACGAACGAGTGGGTGGGTGAATACGCGTACGTAGGCGAAATACATATAAGAATTCTTATAATATCAGACAAGTTTTGGGTGCTACGTTCTTTAACCTATTACTTCTATTAACCAAACAATCATGTGACGAGACGTAGGTATTGAGTTGAGAAGGGATAAGTTTAAATTAAAATTAAATATTAAATAAAAAATTATATCTTAAAGTCTAGTTAATTGATTATATAGATGATATAATATGAAATGATATTAAGGTTAAAAGTTAAATAAAATATTATTAAAATATTTTTTTTATTTTAAGATTTAAAAAGTTAAATTTTTTATTATATTTTAGTTAAAAATTTAAAAAAGTTATAATGATTAGATGAAAAAATTTATGTAAATAAACTAGTCATAAGATTGAAAATATCATTTATTTAAAAAAAAAATCTTATAACTAAAATATTTGTATTTAAATTGTGATATATTAAAAATAATAAAATTAGAGTATTATTTCTTATTTACATAACTGTTCCAATTACAAATTACAATTCTAGAAAGTACTGCTTAAGGATTCCTACAGAACTTTTAATTTGATTTTTAACGAATAAAAAGCACGCGTCCTTTACTTTTATTTTATTTTATTTGCTATTAAAGACCTTTCATTTATTGTACAGTGCATAGCACTGGCACAAGCCGCACAACTACTCACTAATTCTTCATGTTTTATGTCGAACTCTTTCTAATAAATTTATGATTCAAAACTAACTTTAATTTATTTTAATTTATCTTATTATTATAATTTTTTAAAATAATAATAATATTAAAATAATATTTTATTCAACTCAACTCTGAATTCAAACGAAACTTTAACGGATAGAGAAAGATATTTCTCGCAAGCTTCTTCTCTCTTCCTATGCCATTTGAATTCCAAGTCTTCTCTCTGTACATATCCAGAGATGACTTGATTTAATTAATTGTATTGGGGTTGGGGAAGACTTGAGAGAACTGATGACTGTAAAATCTTCTACAAAATCTTAACACTTTTAGCAGACTTCATTGAATATTCTGTAACAATATGGAAAAGTCCCCATACCTATAAGCAAAGTAAAACAATATGGAAAGTTGTTCCTTGTGTACCCAAAACAATTATTCATTACTATTGTACCTCAAATCATCTTCGAATTCAAACGTCTCCTATTGACTGAATATGTACAGTTACAATAAATCTTTTGTCTATTTTACAACTCCAACAATAGAGATTAAATTTAAATCTCTGTTTTTGGCAAACTCTTCCTCTTCTTTTGATTCTGCTTCTCCAATTTTAATGGATTCTAAGACTGCTTCTCAGTCATGCTACTGCCGTATGTGTTTCAAATGAGATTGAGCTCTCTTCCATCCTATTTTTGTCACTATAACATCCATTGTTGAAAAATGGAAAACTATGTTTTGTCCTCACATTGAATTCCAAAGGTCTAAAATCCCCCTTCCAAATGCTAATCACCAAGATTTTCAAAGGCAGGCCTTACTGGATGCAGTCCCAAGCCATATTTTGTCTGAGTGAATATTGTGAGGCTTATAGATAGATAATCTTCAATGTCTTGATCAAATTACAATCTTTTGATGGTCTAGTTAAAGCCTAGACTCGAGACTCGCGTGACAGCTATGTTTGGGGTTCGGAGACTTCTCTCTTAAGGAGAAATCTCCGGTTGCTTTAGGTATCATGGGTTAGCTTGCCCTCACAGATTCTTCGAGCAAGACTTTTGTAGCCGTCTCGGAGGAAGCAGTTGTAATGAAATTCGTTCCTCTTATCCCTTTCCCCAGCTGTGCTTCCTATGGAAAAACGAGGTCCATTTTATAAGAGCAGTTCTCCTGCTAGAAAGGAGAATCTTTCCAAGAACGTGAACAATAAACAACCCTCAATGTACGAACAATGAGTATCACTTCCAAACTTCTGCAAGTCAATTCTACGAAGAAATTTCGGCAGCCAAAGAAGACTAAAAAACTGTGGAAGATAAATAGCCTTCCATCTATCTATCTTCCACATTTTTTAAATATCAAAGTTCTAGTCAACAGTTTGCAAGGAAAGGGCACAGCGTTGGCGCAAAGAAATTATCATTATATGACACTACCAGAAGACTTCGGCTTGGGTTTACTCTTACCCAACAATTTCATCTGGTTTGCACGCTCTTCTTCCTCTTCAAGCTTTTTTCTCCGAGATGCCTCCTCTTTCTGCCTTTGAATTAGCTCCAACTCCCGGTAGCGTTCCTCCTCTTTCCGCTGCTGCTCTAAAGCCTCTCTTCTTTGAGCCTCTTCCACTCTCCTCCTATTCTCTTCTAGCATCTTATCTAGCTCTTCTCTCTCTTTTCGAGCTTGTTCCTGTGGGATTTCATGATCACATCAAAATGGTTATAATTAGTTTAATGGGAGAGAAACAAAAGGAAAGAATGTTTCTGGAAGTATATACACAAGTTTAATGTCTCCTATTTACTGAAAAGCATATAACAGGAGACCTTCAGCTATGACAAGAGTTTTTGGCAATACAATATAATATATAGGCAGGATGAATAGAAAAAAATTAAGTGACTTTAATCTGATAATATATCTTGCCTTGTCAATTCTTTTTCTTTTTCCCCCTCCTAATCACTAGTAAGAAGCTAATATACTTCGATCAAGAGAATCACTTCCACATGTGGGAAGGAAAGTTGCCTTGGATTTATTGGATTTCCAGTAAATGTCCAAGGTGATGATAATGAGGATATAATCAATATGGATATAATCTAATAAAGTGAAAGTCTCTGCTTAAGTCATAAAATCCACAGCAAAAGTTCCAAAATCAAATTCACGCATAATACCATACATGATCAGAAGAACGGGGCTCGTGGTAAGCAGAGGCTCATGCAGTTTCCAATTAGGGATCATCAACACTGAGAATCATTTTGATTGAACTATTACTCTCCCATTCTACCATTTAAAAACTATTTGAATATAATTTAAAAAGAAATTAACAAAAAAAGTTAAACATTAAAAATATAGCCCAGAAAACATCCTATCATCTTACCAATTTTACACATGTTTAAGTGGGCTAACTCATTCAAGAACCCAGGCAGCTTGATACTGTAGATATGATGCTAAAAGACATCTAAATATTAATGGGAAATCTACACTCTACCCAAAATTGCAATAAACAGCTTCATCTGACTCCATATCATGTTTATCCAGCCACCCAGAGGCCTCGGTTCAAGATGCTTACTTCTTTCCTTCTTGCTTCAATAAGAGCAGCTTCCTTTTCTTTTTCAAGTTGAGTTGCAACATCATCAAACAATTTCTTTCGACCTTCCCCTATTCGCCTCTCTATTTCTAACCTGACTTCTTCTGAACTCAACCTCTCCTCAACATTTTTCCGAATTGCTTCCTCCAGCCTCCTCGCAGTCTCTTCTTCCAATTGTTTCAGTTCTTCCTCATGTTGACGCCTAGTAGGGAATGAAAAAAGTCAGGCCTAGAATGACCATTGATGAAAAAAAAAGAACAAAAGGAAAGTCAATACTACTTAAAGCCAATGTAGCAAATCAAACCATAAAGTAAAATTGCAAAACTTCATTTTTATAATGTAATATAAGGTTTTTTTTTTTTATAAGTAATAAAAATGTAATATAAGGTTTATTAAGCATCTTATCTTTACGATGGTCACCCCAATCCCACATTGGGAATATGAATAATCCACCAGAGTGGTAGGCTGTAAAGGTATTCATGGATGCCAAGTTCCACATTGGCTACTTACTAGATAAAATTGCGCTTTATAAGTAATTCTACCTTTACACTGACTAGTCCTTTTTTTTTTTCCGATAAGTAAACAGATTATATTACTCCAAGAATAGGCCTAGCCCAGTATATACAGAGACAACCCTGACTAAGAGGGTGCAAGAGATATAAGGATACACTGACTAGTCTTTTTGAGGTTATAGAGCAAATTTAGCTAGCCCTTTCCCTATGTTTTGTTACATATGATATCAACCATGTGATACTGGAGCATATGACATGGCCCTGAGGAAAACGTCAGCAATTTAAAAGGGGGCGTTTGTAACACCCCAGTCCCACATTGAGAATATGAATAACTCAAACAGAATGCATAGGTTATAAATGTAGTCATGGGTGGATCGAAGTGTTCAGCCGAGTAGAATTAACTTGGGTAATGCCTGCCACAGTGATTGAGTTACGGGCCAGCTGGACTTTTTTGGGAGGTGCTACACAAATCAAAGCCGTGTGGAAGATTGTCACTATCTGCATTATGTGGTGCATATGGCGAGAGTGTAACGATCGGACATTTGAAGATAAGGAGCGGACTCTAGAGGAGCTTCGATCTTTACTTTTCCATACTTTATTTTTATGGGCCATTGCTATAGATTTTAATGGCCTTAATTTACATTATTTTCTTGTTCTCACTTCTGCGACCTAGATAGGTCTTTGTCTAATGTATAACATCTTGTGTACTTGGGCTTTGCCTATTCTTATATATAATATTGTTTACTTATAAAAAAAAAAATGTAGTCATGGGTGCTAAGTCCTCCTACATTGGCTACTTATTAGTTGAAATTAGGCTTTTCAGTGATTTAAGAAGCTTCCAATTGACTAGTTTTTTTGGAGTTATAGCACATATGTGAGTAGCGCTTTCCATGGGTCATTGCATAAATACAAGTTTTTCCTACTAAGGCATACCTCTCAAACAAGTTTTTGAGCCATAAAAAATGAGGTTTTAATGGAACAAAATATAAGAATCAGTGCCACAGAGTTTTATCCTGTTTTTGGACAAGAAAAAGAGTTTCATCTACACAACAGCTTCCTTCACAAAAGCTGGTATGGAAGAACGTACAAGTAACCTGTTGCCTTTCAAGGTCATGTATCCTATTTAAGCAAACATTTAAATCTTTTTAAGTGAGATACTCAATTTGCCAAGTTTGGGACCTTTGAAAACCACTAGTCAAGTTTACATTTTTTGGGTCAAAGGACAACCCTATCACTTCTTCACTCACTCTCTGATCTGTCTCTCTCACCTCTCTCGTAGATATTACCTCCTCTCTCTCTCTCTCTCTCTCAAAAGCAATAACAAAGTCATTGAAGGTGCCCTTTACGATCTCTATAAGAAACTCTAAGATCATCACATTGCACTGGATGCTTCAAAAGCACATCTACGTGGTCCAGAACAGAAACTGATAGCTTAGATGGCTGCAGGCATATCCACAAGTGCAGTAATATGGAGGGGCCTGATTACCTCAAAGAAGCAAGAAAGAAATAATTTTTTTTTTATCGGTAAAGAAGCAAGAAGGAAATAATTCAGAAGAAGAGAGAAGATGATACTGGATGGTGGGGCGAACCAAAAGGATATTAGCACTTTCAAAAATCCCAATCAAAACAGGAAAAAAAAAAAAAAAGCCACTTAATCTTTTTCAATACATGCTAGGGACACATACTAACTTAACTCATTTAAGCAATCCCAACTTAGATGGGATCAGCTAGGGCCACTCATAAACTTGCATACAACAACTTTTTTTTTTTTTATGTATTTATATTATACTTGCATAAAACAACTCTTAAGACAAGATCTAAACCAATAAGATAAGTATTGGAAACATAAACATAAAATCTTATAGTTCTTTGGTGTGCAACTTCTTCTTTATAGAACTCACAAAACAGGACCTTTAGAAGTCCTCTACATTGCCTAAGGATGCCTCTCACAACCAAAATGTTAAAAGAACTCAAAGGTGATCTTTCATTTCAAGAATAAAACAAACGTGCCCGCCACTAAAATGCTATTGAGAGGATCGGAGAGAGATGGGAAAAATCACAAATTTTCCAGTTTTCATTTTCACTTCATTCACATCTTAAAATGCTTGCCAACACTTTTAGCTCACGTAGATTTGCCACTCTATTTTAGTTAATCTCACAGTAAACAGCTCAACTAGACAGAAAATTTCTTTACTGGTTAGAAGAGCGTACCAAAGATTTTATTTTTGATAAGTAACAAGTTTACCAGAGAATGAAAATAAAATGCGACAAAGATACCTCTTATTTTCTTCCTCCTCTCTTTTAAGTTTCTCAGCGGCAGATTTGCGTTCAGCAGATGCAACACTTGGACTACGAGACTTGGGTAAAGGAGACAACGAAGTACTCCTACTGCTTTGTCTTCTGCGTCGCCTAGGCGTCCGAGATCGATTGCGGCGCTTATAGGATGGCGAGCGGCTTCTACGGCGACGCGAGGAACTAGAACGACTTCTTCGCCTGCCTCGCAAAAATACAACTTTAGCTTATTGACCGGGTTAAAACATGTTACAATCGGTAGTGAGTTCGGGTGCAAAATGGCATGATTCCTTCGAGGAGAAGAAAGCAGCACAACCAAGCGAGGAGAAGTGAGCAAATGCACTTCCTATGGTCCATAAAATATAAGGCCGGAAGAATCGGTATTACCTGGAGTGGGAATTGGAATAGGGAGAGCGGCTTCGGCTTAGACTTCGATCCCTTCGGCTTCTTCGATTGTGGCGATGGTGAGGCGCTGGGGACGGCGGTGAGTATCTCCGTCGGTAAGATGGAGAGCGCGACAGACTCCGGGGCATCTTTCCTGTTTCAATGTTTCAAACCCTCATTCCCACGGCCAGTCGCCACCACCAAAGTAACTTTGATGCCAAATGCCCAAACCCTTGAAACAACAAAAAAAATCTTTCCAATCTCTTAATACTCCACACTTTATATTATTTTTAATTTTTATTAATTTTTTTATTAAATATTTATTATATAAATAAATAATTAAAAATTAAAAATAATTAAAAAAAATAAACTCAAAAACAAATTTAAAAATAATATTAAAAATTAAAAAAAATTAAAAAAATATAAAATATAAAATATGTTAGAGGTCGTATAGAAAAATTCTTGAAACAAAGAAAAACATATATTATTTTATTTCCTTATCGGAAACTTCTCCCCTATTTTCCTATTTTTTATATTACACTATCAATTCTACTTATTATTACTTCTACCTATTTACTTATTTTTATTTTGTTTTGTTTTTTAACATTTTTTAAACATTTAAAAAAAAACAAATTTACTATGATAACTTTTTTAACTATTTAAAAATAAATAAATAAAATAAAATACACCAGAGACATGGGACAAACCCAAGGGCACACTAGCATTTTCTTTGTTAATATGGTATGCTCCCTTTTTTTTAGTTATAAATAATTATACATTAATATTATAAAATGAAATAAAAATATAATATATAACATTTTAAATATGAGAAATACTTTAGCTATAAAGAGATTACACAAAAATAAATCCACAAATTGACGTGACTTGATGCAGTATATCAGATTGTAAAGTTATTTTTATTGTAAAATAGATCTAACGGATCACGTAAAGTCACGTCAGTTTGTGAGTTTACTTTTATGTAATCTATTTGTGTCTGTAACAATTATCTTTAAATATATATACAGTTAAATATTAAATTAGGTTTAATTAAAGGATCTTATTCTCATTTTTGAACTTCAGTTCTGAATTTGATCATTTTAATCCATTCCCCACCTTTCAGTTTGATCAAGTTTCATTAACAAGATCCTGTTTATTAATAAAAATGATCAACAAAAATAAGAATCAAGAAAAATATATTTTTAAGATTAGGACACTAAAAGAAAACCAAAATGATTTGCAGCAGTGGCTGCAGATGTAGGGGTGGCAACACAACCAACACCTTAATATGTTTTCTGAGACATTTACTATTTTGTTTTTTTATATTAAAATTTATTTATTATTGTTGGCTACACAACCAACATCTTAGAATGCAATAACAACATAAAATGTTGCAACTTGATAAAAATATTTATAAGATTTTCTTTATTCATTTTTTGATTCTCTGACTTCATGCAAAAAGCAGCTGAATAAGGAGCCGAGTGTATACAGTTGCAGAGTGAATGAAGCTGTAGAAGTATTCTAAACGACCAAAGTTAGCAAACATAGTTAATACTGCAAAACACAGGTATCGGGTGTAATAGATACATGGCCATGGCAAGATTCCCTCTCCCTCCCACACATGGCTTCCTTGTTCTTTCTTTCTTTATGCATGTATTCTTTGTAATGAGATATACAATATTAGAACCATATGCTTCCAAAAGGTTCATTTCAAATTTGATTTTCAGGTGTAGATGCCCCCTATCTATCTCGCCCTGGACAACTGTATAGCTTCTGGATCGTGCGTTGTCTCTTCAACCCAAGGAAAGTTATGAGACACTAGGAAGGACTCTTGATTCCTTACTTCTTCAAGCTGCTCCCACTCTGCCCATCTATCTGCCAGACCCACTCCCCGCAGCATTTGTACCACTTCCGCCATTGTCGGACGGTCCTCGGGTGAGTTTTGAGTGCACAGCAATGCAACCTGAACAAGAGTCCCAACTTCTTTGGGATCATAAGTCTTCAAGTTCCCATCCACAATGTCATCTAGCCTATTCTCTCTCTGCAACTTCTTGATCTGTCAAATAATCTACAAACTATATAACCAGAGCTCAAAAGACATTAAGGTACAAGCATCTCATTTCTTGGGCAACAACACTATCAGGTTCACTGGATCCTCATACAATCTGGATTTCTAATAACAACAAATGGAGGCTGTTGGCTAGTGCAGCTTAAAGGAAGACATGAAGTTGAGTGCATATGATGTGATGTCCACTTTGGCTCACTAATTGAAAACTTGAAGTACCCGCATTGCAGAAATAGTTTGAACAAATATGGACTATCAATAATTTGGAACTTACAAAGCTATACAATTGAAAACACAAATCCCTCTCACCTAGACATAAAGGCCTTAAATATCACATTGCACTCTCAGATTGAGAACTAGATGGGAATTATGAACAGCTCAGGAGGCGCTCCTTTCAGTGCTAGGATCACAAAGGCTTTTTGAAAACCAGTGCTTCCCTAACATGCAGGTTAAACAGACAGACACGTCTCATACAAGAGAACAGTGTCAACAAGAATATATATTTTATTTATCTCTTAATAAAAAGGCCATGATTTTCATTAGCCAATATATCTTAATAAAGACGATACAGGAAAGAAATGAAAAGAGAAAAGCCTCAAGATAAGAGATAGGTATGCATAGTAGCAGATAAACAGCATTTAGCATAGTTAAGACCATAGATTTAAAATCTTACATGATCAAGCAGAAGAACATTCTCTTCCTCATCAAGGCGAGATAAATCTACTGCACGCTGACCAGTGACAAGTTCGAGAAGAGTTATGCCATATCCAAAGACATCTGTCTTTTCTGAAGATTTTCCTGTGTGCAAATATTCTGGGGCAATGTGACCCATGGTTCCACGAACTTGAGTGGTAACATGGGTCAATTTTGTATCAACCAGCTTTGCGAGCCCAAAATCCCCAAGAACAGCTTCAAAATCATCATCTAATAGGATATTTGCAGCCTTTAGATCACGATGTATGATCTTAGGATTACAATGCTCATGTAGATACTCCAAGCCATGGGCTGCACCAAAAGCCACACGTTTCCTTGTTGGCCAGTCCAAGCCCTTCTCCCCAGGTTTCAATTCTATGGCACACATTAATGAAAAAATTAGAAAGATGGCGATAACAAAGATGGACTAAATTTTCAAGTTGCATTAGGTGCAGCTCTTTGTAATATAACATCTCTCAATTTATTTATATTCAGCATACTTTTTTTTCCTGCCCATCCTTAGCATGTCATCTACAAGCTTGTCATGCATAAAGAATTTCCTGGTTGTCATCTGATATCTAATTAAAATTCATGCTATTAATAGGCAGTTTAAATATATAAACTTGACTTATTGCATGAGATATACATCCGATTCATTTTGATGAAATCCAATCGTGTATTTGATAAGATATTGATCTTGTAAAACGTCATTAATTGGTGAAAAATTATCAAAAGGTTAAACAAGATATAATGTGCACACTTTTTAGAAAACAGAATGATTTGAATGACTCCTGAGCCAGTTCAATGATAAACCAGCTTTAAGTTTTTTCTGGTTCTACCTTATCAACCATCTGATTTAAAAGCCATATCGAGCCGTTGAACCACCTGATTGAACTAGAGTTGAAACATGGGTCTGTTTTCACCTTAGTATCAACCTTGACATGCACTGTTTAATTTAAAGAATTTGCACATGGAAGGAAAAGGTTGTTGCCAAGTGCATCTCCCACCTAACAAACATTTCAAGATATTTGTGTAGTAAGGTTCAATAAGTTTTTCCCACTTAGAATCCCCTGCATTTTGCAGGATGGATCGCCAGTCAAATTGGTGACAGTGACAGGAAATTATCTGTTTCTGGCATTATAGTTTTACTACTTAGTAGAAGCCCACTGAAACTGGTCTGAACTAATTGACTTTATATGAACTAGAGAAACCCCGAGAAGGTTGAGATTCTACCATCCAAACGATTATGCAAACTTTGCATTGGGCCTTTATTTAAACAGAGTTTTCCAAAATGTGCCACCACACAAAATCTACAACATTGTACTTCTTCATAGTTCTTTATTTGTCCCATTTTACTCGAAAATATCCAAGCAACTCATTCCTCTGACTGGTATGATGCCTGTTTTCAGGTCTTGAAACTGCAATTTCGACTAGGCATTTACAGCTTCAAGATTTTGTTCCACTTATGATGCGTAAACCATTGTAAGAAAATACTTCCATGCAAGTTTGTCTCACTAATAATTGCAAAGAATTAGATAAAATCAGAATAGAATGAACTAAAGCAACGTGACTGTTAAAGGATATACCTCTTAAGCGGTATGCAACACTAAGATTTTGCATGAATGGATAAACAAGGATCCTCTCCGACGAGGTTGTACAAAATCCTATCAACTGCAATAGATTCCTGTGAACTGCAACACTTATAAGTTGAACCTCTCTTTGGAATGCAGCCTCTCCACCAGGACTGTTATAATCTGTAAGGCGTTTAACAGCAACCTTTGTGTTGTCTGAGAGGACACCTTTGTAAACTTTTCCAAAGCCTCCTTGTCCAATCATGTTGCTTTCACTGAAATTTTCAGTTGCAAGTTGGAGTTCACGCAAAGAAAATCTTCTCAGTTGGCTGAAGGAGATTTTACGATCATCTTCACCTAAAATGGCCAAAATATTCGATGCTACTTTCACATGAGTCATTCAGGATTAACAAATATTCACCCACTTCAATTGAGTTACGAGAATGTGAATACAGTTTGTAGAAAAGATGCAACACAAATGTTATCTTAGGGAGTCCATGCATACATCAGCGATTTATTAACCTTCTTTGAGAATCATTTCTTATCAGCCTCGTTTAATGACTTATAAAAAAATATCCTAGGTAATGATATGGTGACGATAGACTCAAAAAGGTAAATAGATCAGATTGACATAGTTTAATATCATTATTGCAAACAGAGATATATAAGACCAGTAAATGATCATAAAGACCAAGGCAAAATTACCCGCAACATCAACAAACACATCATGTTTGAGTTTGTGCACATAATGGTGAAGGTATGCAAACATAGCCCCAAGTGACAAGAGTAGGAATGCACCACAACTTGCAGAAGTTACTACCACTCCAAGTTTTGATTTTCTGGTTGAAACTGCAAAATATTTAAAAGTTAAGTATCACCTTGATTATTTAAACATGAAGGGTATGATAAAAAAAATATCAATAAACCTGGAAGCGGAGGGCGAGAAACACAAGGTTGCTCCATTCCAGGGTCACAAGTAAGACGGGTTCCTGTAAAACTGACAGAACAATGCAGTTGATAACAAGCCACACATGAAGTGATCTACAAGAAAGCATACATCTTTGGCTAAGGTACGCATATAACTCAAACATTTCTCTATTACACCACAGAGAAACCTCAGAATTATCATAAGCAATACACTAAGGCTAACAAATCAATAATTTTGGAATAGAATTTTGGTCTTGATTTGTTCAGAAATGATACTTTAGATTGACGGAGCACAATTAATAAACATAATTGGAGCAATGATAGTTGCATAATATACGTGATACCCCATAATGACTAATGAGTGTAGGTAGTGTATGGGATCCCACATTACTTGGGAGTGAGAAGTTCTTGCTCTATATATGGTTCCAATGGGACTCCAATTGTACCATTGACTAATCTTTTTGGAATATAGGCCCAGATGTGGCTTGGGCCTTCTCTTGCAGCATTACAAATGGTATCAGGGCCTATCCCAACCAGAAGTGTCGGATTTGAGCCATGTCACTTACAATGGAATGGTCTAACAAGGACGTTGGGAATTTAAGGGGGGAGATTGTCATACCCCATATTGGCTGATGAGTGTAGGTGGTGTATGAGGTCCCACATTTGCTTGGGAGGGAAAAGTTCTTGCTCTTTATAATGGTTTTGATGGGGCTCCAATTGTCTCATTGACTAGTCTTTTTGGGAAACAAAGTTTCTAGTTTCTCAGTGCAACTACCCTCAAACTACAGACTACATTTTTTTCTGGGTTGCAGGCTTGTTTCAAAGTGATAACTCTTTATGACTCGTAAGATACTCTATCTTTGACATCTATTCAGGTATTCTTTTCCCTTCAATATCTCTTTTGAACATTGAGTTCATTTGCTTACATAACCCCAACTAAATGTCTCATTTTGACTTCTTTCAATTGATTTCTCCCACTTGAATATCTACCCTTTTTCAAGCATGCTATTGGAGTTTCACAGGCCAGATTGTTGCTACTAAAGCACAACATTAGAAGACACTTGATCAAACATAGCCATGAGAATAAAAAGATTGTCATATCAGTACTGTATAAATCTTTTATAGTAGGTTTACAAGTTCATCTCCCAACTGACATCCAGAATTCATGTCAAGAACAGATACAAGAGTAAGAATCGTTCGCAAACAATAAAATAGTGTAGATTTAACATTGCTAATAATCAAGTATACCAAAAGAAAGACCACTTGGTAATACTAAAGATCAGTGAGAAGGCTTTAACCATTTAACTTATAACATTGCCACATTATACTGCCTAATCCTAATACTAAATTAAGGTTTCATAAGCACCTTCCAAGACTGGATCTACAGTTGCAAAGATATATGAGTTCAAAATAAAGAAGAGACAGTGACAGAAAGTAGATGTGGAAGAGAATGATGCTCGCCGTCTCAGGTTTAAAAAAAATCAGAAAAAGACACATGTTATGGATCTGCAAATAAAATATGGCCGGAAAAAAATTGACTTGAGTCCTCTTTATCACCACTAACAAACTTTACCCTGTGCAAGTTGGCATCTTCATTAACACATTGTGATCCTGATTGTATTAAAAAATCCAGCTAGAACAAGGCAGCAGCACTCGTTTAAGTAATAAAAGGCCCGCCTTTGAGCTGCATAGGTATGGCAGCTGTTTTCTGAACAAGTCCCTAGTAACAAACTTGATTACATAGAAGATTAAACAGAAACATGATTCTTTCTGTTCTATCATGATAAATCATTTATTGGGTTAACAGAAATGTTGTTCTCCCACTAATTCAAGTTTTTTTTAAAAGAAAACTAAGATGCTAAAATCTAACTTTCATTGTGACACTCTTGGCAATTCAATTATTTATTTAGGGAGACTGAGATAATGTTCCATTTTTGCATTATATAAGGTTAGAAAAATATAAAGAGATATAGAACTTGTAATTGAATTACTTAAATGATAGAATCGAAAATAGTTGCACAGGGATTCTTCCGGATAAATCATTGGATGAAAGATCCCTGTAAAGGAAAAAAAACAACAAAACATCAACAATATGAATTTTGGCATACAGTATAAATGCTAAAGATAGGACAGGAGATTTAAATTAAGTCGTAAAGACTAACAGCAGCAGAAGCCTTAAAAATAAATAGTCCTTACAGTTCTGTCAACCCAGTAATATTTGCAATTGAATCGGGAATGGTTCCAGACAAGTGGTTTCCCCTCAATACCCTGAATCAAAGGAAACAGCAGCATCTGTTCAAATTCTATTTTTGGCCGGAATGATAGAATAGTGATATGTGTACACTAGACTTGGTTAAAGAATTATACTTTCAAAAATTTTATGATTATAAACAGATAAATTGATAGAAACAATCACCAAGCTCAAGGACTTTTCCAAGACAATATATGTTTTTCCATAAATATGAGAATAGTAAGAAAATTTGACTACACAAGAAGCACATTTTTTAGTCTTACAAATGCTTTAGACTGGGAAGCTGACCCCAAGTGGTAGGAATAGAGCCACTGAAATTATTATTAGCAAGATTTAGGTTTTGAAGTTGAGCCATGCTGGCAAGGTAGTCAGGTAGTACACCAGATAAATTATTGTCCTGTAATTCCCTGCAAGAGATGGAGTACGTAAAGCATTCTAGCAATTTCTCATCATCGCTTAGTAACTCAAAGATTTGATTAAAAAACTCTCGAAAAGTCAGGAAAGATTGGAAATCCTTCCAATATGGAAAAACAAAGAGGGACAGTTACTATATGTTTAGATCTTATATATCCTTTGAATTAATATGGAATTTCGTACCAGTAAATGGTACCAATGAAAAATCCTATCATCACTTGAATTATCATTCATCAGGCATCAAACAATTGTCAATACACCAATTAAATTCTCCTCAATTGTGGGAAGTGTAACACCGAATGTTAACAGGAGCCTTATCATTACAATTTAAATCGGAAATAACATTTGTTCCAAATTCCGGAAAAATGTGTCTTAAGGCTGTTTTCAGAGGCAACTTTTTTTTTTTTTTTAGTTTATCCCATACCAATAGTGTAAGAGTCACAACACACATAATCAACACTTGTGAGTCAATGTCCATGCATTGTAAAGCACTTTACTAATCATCATAAAAGGAGTGATACCCAAGTACACGGTGAGTATACAAGAGGTACACGTAGCAAGAAAAAGAAAAAAGAAAACCATAATAAAGTCTTGAAAACTAGAAACAGAAAAACGGGTAATGAGCAACAACCATATTGAAAAGGGTTCTAAACATAACATTCTCTTCTATCAATAAAATTTTATTTTATCTATAAAAAGGTGTTCTAAACAAAAAATCTTTGAGGTCAGCCACCATCTTCTCACATCAACAATTTCTTTCAATCCAAATGTACCGCATTAGATATGGTGGCATCATTTACGATAGTGATTCACGTTGAAGACAACCAACTGGTCCTTCCATCAAGCCAAGAGCTCCACTGAAGCATAACCCAATGTGGTCCAAACAGAATGAAGATACTCCTCAAGATAAAATTCATTGAGATTCAGCAAGATATACCTTTAGACTTGGATCATTGTGTGGACATCAAATATGGGACGTATAGGGTTGTCAATGAAAAATATTTGAACATGTTTTGGGGTGGGGAGGTTTCTTGATTTTAGATGAGGTGGGAGATGGATATAAGATTGGGTTCTGGAATGACGTGTGGTGTGAATATCAGTCCTTAAAGTAACTTTCTTGAAATATACAGTATTGCGCGTGCCAAGGATGCTTCCGTGGCAGACCACCTTCAGTTTTCTAATGACTCCTAGGACATTTTATTAAAGCGAAGCACAATTGGGAGGTGGAACTTTCTTATTTGTTTTTCAACCTGTTGTATGTCATCCATTTGAGATGGGTGGAGAAGACAAGCTATATTGGGCCCCCACGTATTAGGGTATCACCCTTCTTCGATATCTTTATACGTTTGGATTTAAAGATGACTTGAGACGATTGGAGATGAGTTGAGATGATTTGAGATGAATTGAGATGGATTGTGAATAGTAATGAGATGAATTGTGAATAGTAGTGAGATTTGTGAGTTAAAATTGTTGAATAGTAATAAATAATAGTGAGATTAGTGAGATGAGTTGAGATGATCTGCGAATCCAAACATCTCCTAAATCTTTTACTTTCTTACTAAACAAAGATAATTCCAGATCATCATATCAAAAAATTCAAACAGATTCTATACATACTAAGAGTATACTGTAGCTTATTAGATGAATGCTACCACCTGTCAAGTCAAGAAAAAAGTGAAACCTATGCATCAAGATGATATAATAACTTACAAGCTAACCAAAAATTTCAGTTTGGTAATTGAGGGTGAAAGCGTTCCTGAAAATCCCTTTGAACCCAGGCTCCTGCAAATCAGTACATGGAGAAACTAAATGCACTGCACAAGATAAACAGTTTCCCTGATAACAACAATGCAAGTGAATTAAAACAGGGAATAAAAATGGAGTTTTACTTATCAGGAAGATTGTGACAGTCCCAGTATATTAATACTTACGTATATTCTAAATTGATGAACTTACAGTGATATGACGTTTCCATTCCTACAGGTGATGTGGGACCAACTAAAGCACGGACTCACTAAATTATAATTCCAATCTGATATTTGACTTTTAGAATCATTGAGCACCTTCAGAAAATCGATCAAAGCTTCACCTGAGCATTGGCAGCATGAAGAATCCAAACATCAAATAGCAACATTAAAGCATCTCATAAGATGGGTGGGGAAAAGGAATCTAAGCTAAATGATAAAATTCAAAATTAAGAAGAATCAGAAGTTAAAGAAAATGTACTAACGTGACTCAGACCCGATCAGCTACAGTGTCTTTTCCTTCTTTTTAGTGACTAACAGAGTGTCTTGAGGCTATTGGAAATTGGACCAGTTTATCATGTTTTCATGAGATTCTATGTCTTCTCCCTCTAATTCTAAAATGTGTTTAGAGAAGTTCTGGGAAAATATGTTAATCAATAGAGTACAAAACTAAGTTACAAACGGAACAAAGGACAAAGGTTAAACCACACTATACCTTCCACATCAGGTTCTTTGGATGAGTAACTGATGGTTAGCAAAATGAGGAGTACTAGCCAGCATATGGTTAGCTTTAGAGGATGCCAGCTTATAACATTTCCAAACATGCAACAGTCCTCAACTTCCAAGGAGTATTCGCTTGGTGACCTCCTGCCCAGTTTCTGGAACTCTACATAAAGGAAAATAAAGCACCAAGGAATACATTGTTAAATACTATTTGTCTGGAAATGCAAAATAACACTTCATCCATTACTCTCTTTGTCCCACAATACATGAGAGTTTAAAAATGGCATGCCTTTTGATAAAAGAATAAAAATCTTCTTAAATTGCTAATAACACCATATATGTATATATTACCTATGGCTCATGTCTGCCACTTGATCTTGCGCATTTTAGGAACATGCTTATTTTGTTTCATTAACGTGCAAGTCGTTTATAAATTCACCTATATTATAGGGCAGAGAGACTCGGAGTGTAAAAACTCACCATCCGTATAATAATAAAATGACAACAAAACAAAAGGCAGAGATCAGCATCCAATGCTGGTCCCACGTAAGAGAGGTCCTAAGAGTCGTGGCTTGGATATAGTCTTACCCTTCAGCATTTTTGCATGAATTTACCACTTTCAATACTTCAATTGCACTTGGAAATCCAAGGCTTTTACCATTAAATACATTTTAGCAGAAACAGTCGAAGCAAAGTCATGAGAGTGTTCAAAGTAGTTCAACAATAATAAGTTTGTTAACGCAAAAAGGTAAGTCATTTTTTCTTTAAAGTGGGTGCCAGTTGATACCAATCCCTTAAAATCTCCCTACTAGTCAAACAAAGTTTCCTCGGCTGGAGGCTATAGCATTGATATCCTCTTACATACATGATCCAAAATTAAAACCTGATGCACTACCACCATTTCAACCATTTAAAAACCATCAAGAGGCAGTCTAGGTGACACAACCGAGTCAATCAATTTCAGCTATTTCATGATTTTGCTAATTGTTTTCTAATTCCTAATTCTTTTACCCTATTTGGTTTGCTAGAAACAAATTGTATTCTTATCTTTCTGCTTATACTGTTCAATTAAGTGTAAAATACATATCCACCAAGGCATATATAAGAGGCTTCATCGAACAGAAATTATTTTACCCAGAGAAAAAGGAAAATCATTTTCATAAGTAGTCAAATTTTCAATATTCTCCTCTTCAACAAAAATTCATTTCCCCAAAAGTAAACTCTCTTCACTTCCTACACACTATCTGCAATCAAAAAGAGAAAATATGATAAATCAAGTTGATACGTACTCTATAATCCTCCCATGTAAATCCCACCTCCACCCCAAAAGAAAAGAACAGTAAAGGCTTGTGTGATCATCTTCTTGAAATCTGAGAAAATTTTGTTTGAATAAAAAGTGATTAAACTAAAAACATATCCAGAGATACACATATAGATTAGGTGTACTGTGTACCATCCAAACTCCGAAATGCCCGCCATGGAAACTTCATCATAGCTTGCAACTACAATCACATATTTCTCTCTCTCTCTCTCTCTCTCTCTCTCTCTCTCTCTATATATATATATATATATATATATCTAGCCCTGCAACTACCAATAATTATCTACCTCTTCTTGCTTTCTCTCTTTTCTATCAATACAAGTATGTCGCAAAACGAAGTTATAAGATTCAACTTTTCAAGATTTTTCTTCAAAGGATTTGAAAGACTCATCTCCACTAAGCAGAATTTTCTGCTTTAAAAGCCCAATTCAACAAAAAAACATGGGATTCCCTTTTTAGGAGCCATAAATCTCATAGGACACCAAACGCAGCAGACTTGACTCAAATTTATCCTACTCTCTTCTCCTACAAATTTAACATCTCTACAGGCGGATTAGAGCTGCATCCTTCCTCACAAACTGCAGCTATAAAATATACCACCTAATAATGAACCCCGGCCCCTTACCCTCCATGCACGTGCATATATTATAGATAAACAAACAGTGCTAGAAAGTAATCTTCTATGAGAGCTAGAAACCGTAGATAACGAGAACCTTCCCACCTCAAAGAACCCATGATAGGACGAAATGAATGCATATCACGGGTGCAACATAACATCAAACCAAACACAATGGAACAAAGATTCAACGCACAAACAATTGCAGAAACAGATAATAAGATTAAATTAAAGGAGTAAGAAGAAAAGAAAGACACTTTACTTGTTTCAGCCATGGCTGTTGCAACCCACCAAAAGAAAATATGCCAGAGTAGAAGAAGAGGGAGACATCGAGTATGATTTCCAAGATCATCATGACTGTCATGATCAAGAGAATTGGATGATGGGTTAGTGCAAGGGTCCCACTACGCAATATTATGCCAAAAGGAAGAAAAAATCAGGGAAAGCAATTGTGGAAAATACAAATCAATCCTGGGAAGGCTAATGGCATGGAATATGGAAGCTACTTGGTGCATTGGTAATGGAAAGAGAATGAGAATCCCACTAATTAATGGGTCACTCTGCTTTTAGTTTGATAATATCTCCATTATTGTAGCTTTAAGCCTTTTCTAAGAGCAGAGACTCTCGGTCGGACTCGAGGAGTCACTTCAGTTGGGCAAGCTTTGAACGATTTGATTTTATCATAGGAAAATGCTACATGCCCCGCTGGGGGCTCCCGCTGGGAGCTCCCGCTGGGGCATGTAGAATTTTTTTATATATTTTTTTTAAATTTATTTTTATATAGATATTTTTAATAATTTTAAATATTTTAAAAAATAAAATAAAAATTATAATATTATTTAAAAATATTTTCTTAATTACGAAGTAGAATAAAAATTAATATTTAATGATTTGTATTTTACTTTCTGATTAAGGAAGTGTTTTTTAATGATTTGTTTTTTACTTTCTGATTAAAGAAGTGTTTTTTAATGATTTTTTTTTTACTTTCTGATTAAGGAAGTGTTTTTTAATGATTTTTTTTTAACTTTCTGATTAAGGAAGTGTTTTTTAATGATATTTTAAATTTATTTTATTTTTTAAAAATATTTATAAGTGTAAAAAAAATCTATATAAAAAATAAATTAAAAAATTACACATAAAAAAGTACATGTTAAGCTCAATGGGAGCCCCCAACGGGGGCTGTAATATGACTATTTTAAATATTTTTAAAAAAAATCATAATATTATTAAAAAATATTTTCTTAATCACGAAGTAAAATAAAAAATTATAAAAAAATATTTTTTTATAATTTTTTATTTTACTTCGTGATTAAGAAAGTATTTTTTAATATATATTTTTTACTTTTGAATTAAAAAAATATTTTCTTAATAATATTTTTATTTTATTTTATTTTTTTAAAATATTTTAAAATATTAAAAAATCTATATAAAAATTATTTAAATAAAATATATATTAAATAATACTACAGCCCCAGCGGGAGCTCCCAGCGGGAGCCCCCAGCGGGGGCTGTAGCACCACCCTATTCTTTTATTATTCCCTGTTGTATAATAATATTCTGTACTTTTTTAACATCCCAGTGTTATCAATTTGGATCGTGCTACAGCCCCCGCTGGGGGCTCCCGCTGGGAGCTCCCGCTGGGGCTGTAGTGTATTTTTGTATGTGTTTTTTTTTAAGTTATTTTTTATATAATTTTTTTTAATATTTTTTAATATTTTTTAAAAAATAAAATAAATTTAGAACATTATTAAAAACACTTTCTTAATCAAAAAGTAAAAAAAAATTATTAAAAAATACTTGCTTAATCACGAAGTAAAATATAAAATATTTAAAAATATTTTATATTTTACTTCGTGATTAAGCAAGTATTATTTAATAATATTATAAATTTTT
Source organism: Juglans regia (assembly GCF_001411555.2). Taxonomy (NCBI): domain Eukaryota; kingdom Viridiplantae; phylum Streptophyta; class Magnoliopsida; order Fagales; family Juglandaceae; genus Juglans; species Juglans regia. Next base: position 10,876,847 of record NC_049901.1, on the reverse strand, counting down.
TTATTTTTTACAAATATTTAAAATCATTAAAAACATCTACATAAAAAAAAATTAAAAAATACACATAAAAAAATACACTAGAGCTCCAGCGGGAGCTCCCAGCGGGAGCCCCCAGCGGGAGCTCTAGCATTTTCCAAAAGAATAATAGATGAATGAATGATTATCTTAGTTAATATAGCAAAACAAAAATTACATTTTTATGTTGATATATACTCATTTCGAATGACTTACGTGACTTAATTTAATTTACGAATAAATTATTAATGATAACGAGGCAGTTGAAATAATGCTTTGGGGATGTTGAGTACTGTTCCATGGAAATGAGGAACTGAAAGAGCAGGTATCCTGTAAAAAACACAAGAAGGTCCATCCATGTCAAAACATGATTAAGTTAAGATAAGAGCATTAAGTAGCAAAACTAGGAGAAGCTGACAGTGAAAGAGGATTCTGTTGGAAATTGGGCAGACAAGTGGATAGAATAAGAAACCCCTACTGTAGTCTGTACTTGGGCATTAGAAAAAAGGCTGAAATGATGCCAACACTTGCAGAGCTCATGTAAACTAGCGGGCACTTTGCATAAATAAATGGCCCTTTCTTTCTGTGCCATTGCACCAAGGGAACGTGATTCTGCTGCTTAATTCTTATCGCATCGGCCTTTTGCTCTGAGCTCAACTGTATGGAAGCGACCCTTGATGCCTGCAATGCCAATTTACTGAATAAGCTGTGTGTACCAGGCCAACCAGTTCTTGGTATTTTGGATTCTCTCCTTCTGATTTATGGCTGAAATGTCTTAAAAATAACCAAAACGCATAATAAGTCACTCCCTCTCTTTATTAAATAGGGTTCATTGATAAATTTGGAACATGGTAAAGTAGTAGCTCTCGATTGGGGAACTACCCCTTTGACTGGTGTCGCAATTGTTCTATGTATTTGAGATATTCTTCTCGATTATTTTGGAAATTTATAATTCTAATTCCATTTTTCCATACGAGACTTGATCAGATTTGGTGTTACAAATACTGGTTTGAATATGCTAAAACTGCTAAACTGAATTGGATTCTTTTTCTACAAGAAGGAAGCCTAATTTGCAAGCATTAAATGAATGCATTGTTTCAACTGAAGAGTATTGCTTAGGATTGTGGAATATAGGCTTGTGTAATTTTTTTTTTCTCTCTCTCTCTCTTGCCATGATGTGCAAGATTGAGAAAAGGTAGTAAAGCAAACGTTTTTGCATTCATGGGTTTTGGATTAGTCATTGAATTGTATAGGAGAGAGAGTTTGAGCCTTTTGGTTGATACATGAGATACAAGAAATTTTAATAAAGGCAAAATATAAATGATTTTTTTATAAAAGTTACATGGAAAGCCTCTACATCACTGTTATATTGAGTATGTTAAAAATAAGATTAGTAAATAAATTTATTTAGTTAGTTTATAATGGTATAGAAAATCAGTATGACCACCAAATAATACTTCTATTTTGTATCTCAAATAATATTGTTGGTGAGATTTGGGTGTATTGGGACTCTTGGATTTGTTATTTTACTTTTTTGTACTCCATATTTTGTTTAATGAATTTCTTTATAATCTTTTTTGGTGGATTTAGGCTTTCTTAAAGTACTCAAACTTCTCTTAAATTTTAGTGTATTGTGTGATTGTTAAAATTTATTCTTATTTTACTTCTTCCGATAATAAAAACTTCATTTGTCACTTACAAATTAATAGAATAAGAAAATAAGAAAGAGGTTTCATCATTATTATAATTAGTAAATGAAAATCTCAATTACTATTTTAAGACATGACTTGTGATGTTTCCAATTATTATATATGAGTTGTGCTACACATAAGTCTCATATTCTGTACACCATTTAAAAAGTATGTGATTTTACTATTTTACCATCATGTTTCATATTTTATACTTCATGAAACATAAGGGTAAAAGAATAAATTCACGCATTTTTAAATGGTGTACAGGAATGTAAAGCTTATGTATATAATTTTTCATTATTTATTTTTTCAATCTTATTGTCGAACATTCAAAACTAATGACATTAATTACAAATACACATATAATTAAAGACATGGAACTGCCTGCCCTCGAAGGCACAAACCACATAGCATTAATCAATTTACACAATTATTTCGGTGTCAAGAATATATAAGTACTGTGCTCGTCCTTGCTCCTCTAGACCACCTGGGTAGTACCAGTACTCGAGGGATTAATGTGCACAGTATCATCCAAAATGTCATGCCTTGAAGGATCATACTTCTCCCCATCACCCCACAATGCGTATGCTTCCTCGCCATGAACAGCATCGTCCCCTATGAGCAGCTCTGCCTCCGGCATGCGCAGAGGAATCACCAAATTTATCACAATGCAGATAACAGTAGTCACCACGAGGTTCCATCCAATGATGAATAGACCACCCACCATCTGTTTGAGGACCTGCTTTCCTCCGTTAGTTCCTCCATAGACTCCTCCCCTAGAACTTACGATGGGCAGAAAGAGGTTGCACAACTGAGGCTCTGCAAAGATCCCGGTGAGCATTCCGCCCAGCAAACCAGCCACAGCGTGGGTGTGGAACACGCCAAGCGTGTCGTCAACCTTCTGCAGAAGTTTTGACCTTTTGTGTATGATCATCATTGTGAACCATGGAACACTGCCTGACAAAACTCCCATGATTATAGCTGCCCATCCCTGAACAAGACCTGGGATGGACGAGCAAGTATATTAGCACTCCAAGTTGTAATACTTATATATCTGGTGTAATTAATTAACCTAAATAATTGATCCTAGTGATATTATTTCATTTTCTAAGTGATTAAACTGATTGATTTGAGCATCACTTTCGTTTGAAAAACTTAGATACTAGAATATTATTGAGATGACGTTTACCATAAGAACAGAGAGATGGAGACCTGTTGGCTGATTGATATGTACCATGATTAGGTTTAGGTGGGTACTAGAATAAACGCTAGCTGCGTGGAGGATTTGCAAAAAAAACAAAAAAAGACATCATCCTAAATTTTGGTTGACTTCCTCTCCCACCACTGATTTAATAGAGCATTGATGTTATTGAAGTACTGAGATCAACTGGGTTTGAAAAAAAGAAATCATCCTAAGTTTTAGCTGACTTGCTGATCATGATGATCTGCCATCAATGATTTTAATATTTAGCACCAAATGATGGTGATCTCTTACTAAAATAATTAATTTTGTCCATTCGTTTTGAAAAATAAAATAAAACTTATAATTAAAAAAATAATTTTTTTATATAAATTTTAGATTTATATACTTTTTCAAAATGAATGTATATATAAGACTGTAGTCTGTGAATATGGTTTAAATTGAGATATATTGTAAATTTGTACGTAGTAATTTCAGAAAAGTCAACTTTCTAAGAAGTTTCCACGTGAAAGATACATATGAGAAGTGTATACCCAGTAATGAAGTGACCCTAAATTAAATTAAGTAGATTATATTTAGCCTGAATAATTAACTGGGCGAGGTACGTAGTCATGAGTTATCACCTGCACCAGGCGTGATGCAAACGAGGCCGGTGATCATGCCCTGAACTGCTCCAATTACTGAGGGTTTCTTAAAGAAGATGACATCGAGCCACGTCCAGACTAAAAGGCTGGTTGCGGCGCATATGTTGGTGTTGAGGACTGCCATGGAGGAGTCGATGTTGGCTGCGTAAGGATCTCCACCATTGAACCCCGCCCATCCCATCCACAAAAGTCCTGCTCCTGCCAACATCAACAAAACGTTGTTTGGAGGAAATCTCTCTCTGTCTTTTCTTGATCTTGGTCCTACCTGCATATATGCGCCCTCATTAAACGGCCACCACTCGATCTTCACCCTACTTAATACTATAGTACATATATATATATATGTATATATTAATTATATATACAAGCCAAAAGAACCCGACATGGCGAGATTATGTTAATAACCCAAGGCAGAACTCATCATGTAATATTCATCGTATCAAAACAAAGATGCCCTGAAATATTATTCGAACTCAAAGTAAGTGGGATTATTGAACAAGAGAACTGCACAGAGTATACTCTTGATCATGAAACATTTTTTTTCCCCTCAAAACCACGAAAATAGAGAACTGCATATATATCATAAAAAAGTTTTTTAACTTCAATTTGATTTGGAAATATTCTACCCAGAAGAACCAGTCTAGCTTATGGAGTAGTAACACAACCCAAAAGATCAATGCATGTATACCATGTGTATATATAATATATATATATATATATATTAATCTTCGTTAAATTAATGAAGTCTAGTAGACTCATCTTTTGATCAATATATAATTAGGTAGAAAGAAAACCTGGCTTTTACAAAGCATAAAGAGTACTAAGCATTGCCAAGAGTAGTAAAGAAAGAACTGACGGACCCAATAAGCAGCAGTAAATCCGGCAATCCCCGAGGAAAGATGGATGACATAACCACCGGAATAGTCTATGACACCCCAATGAAACAAGAACCCACCACCCCACAAGCTGAAGGCTCCGACGGTGTAAGAGAAAGTGAGCCACAGTGGCACGAACATCATCCACGCCTTGATGTTCATCCTTGCCAGCAGCGACCCCGCTAATATTACTATCGTGATCGCTGCAAACACGCACTGAAACCACACCATCGTGGCCATGGGGAAGTATGGCCGAGCCATGGGCGTCTCCACCTCGCCATTACCGGAATACTGAGTGGTTTCGGGTAGAGTAGTCCATTCGAGAAGGAACTTCTGGCCCAGAGCCGGGCCGCCTTTTCCCCAGAAGGGAAGGAGCTTGTGTCCAAAGGACATCTTGTAACCCCACGTTACCCAGCAGATAACTACTGCAGCAAAAGCGTATAAAGCCATGAACGCAGAATTCACGGCCCATTTCTTCTTGACAATACTACCGTAGAGTATGACGAGCCCCGGCACGCTTTGCAGACCGACGAGGGTGGCCGCAATCATCTGCCACCCGTTGTCTCCCTTGTTCAACCAGGGCGGCACCGCCAGAGAGGTGCCGGCCTGGTACGCCACTGGAACCGGGTTCGGTGGAGGAGCAGCCATGGCTTGGCTGGCTAGCTAGCTTAGCAACCTTAGCAACCTTTGCTCCTTTGCGCCCAACTGGCCGCTAACTAGTACGTACCGTGGAGTAAAAAACAATTGGAGAGTGGAGGCTTATAATATAAATTAATCCCGTTTGGATAGATCATCTCATTCTATTATTTTTTTAAAATTTTTATATAAAATATAATAAATAATTTAATTTTTTTAAATTATAAAATAATATTATTATTAAAAAATAATATTCAATTTTCAACTTTTATTTAAAACTATTTTTTTCATCTTGTTTTGTTTATTTTTACACTTGAGATTAGTTGAAGTACAAATTAAAAATTGAATAAAATATTTTTTAATATTATTTTTTATTTTATAATTTAAAAAGTTGAATTATTTATTATATTTTATATATAAATTTAAAAAAATATATAATAATTAAATGAGATAATATGAAATTAAAAAAAAAATTGTGTAAATGAATGAGAACTTACCAAAGATTCCAAACCGGGCCTAAGATTAAGAAAGGATGTTGAATGGTACTACTGATCTCTCCGTAGAGTAATCGTCATCGTAAATAGTATTTTTCTCAAATCAATGGTCATCACATATCATTAGCAATCAATGGAGGGCGAAAGTAGTAACTGGTGAAGTCAGCTTCGTCATCAAACGACAAGGTGTACTGCGTCTACGTGATGACTTCTTGAGAAGCCCATGCGTTTTATTTTTATTTTTATTTTTATTTTTATTAATAATTCGATTAAATCTTTTTGAACAAAAGAGTTGTATTTGGTAATAATTATGAGAAGGAAAATAACTCTAAAAATTCTATACTTAGATTAATAATCAAGCTAAGCTTACTTACAAAATATTTAGGAGTAATCATGCACCCAACTGGCCTGCGTCTATCTCATTATATTTGGGGGGATTTGAATTATCCCCAACACCAAGCCACCAATAATCATGCTTGCTTACAAGAAGGTTTGAATTACAATCGACTAGAGACATAGGACCAATCTCTAAGCCTAGATATTCCTCAAAGACCTAGCTAGTATATATTTCTTTTAGGATAAAGTTTTTTATTTAAATTGGGTGGATGAAGTTTATTCTGACCTATTTATAAATATGACAAATGTCTATTAAACATGTGACAAGTATATTCTTTGTGAAATGTCTAATTTGAAAAATTGTCACGTATTTTTTAATTAAAAAAGTATGTGATTCTCACATGCTCGAAAGACACATCATGTCAATTTTTTAAATGGATTATCTAATTTAGAAAGTAATTATGATAATTTTTTAATTCATGCACAGTTGTTGACGTCTCTTTAGCATATGTATAAATCTCTTTCAATTGGTCCACTTTTTTTTATATATAAACAAAATTGCTTGATGGCATACGTTTACTTGAATGGAATTAGGAGGCTATTGTCCGCCACAAAAGGGCATGTCGGTCTCATATCAAGTGCATGGTAGCCAAATGTTAAGATTTATGATGCAATGTAACCTCTCATGTCTCTATTGGGATCTCTTTTTCCCGCTGCTTTTGGATCTTCTTTGGTTTTCAGATCGAGTGATGATGCCAGGCTACAGAGACTTCTACACATTTTTTCTACCGAACAGTATAAAAAAAAAAAAAAAATTCTATTTTTTTCAAAAACAATTTAAATCCATTTAAACATTTCTAAAAATTCACAAATTCATTAAAAACACTTCTTTAACTATTAAGTAAGAATTAAAAAAAAATGGATACAAAATATCAGTAGAAATCCTCGGTGGATTAGGCGTATCGATAAATAATATTATTTTTCATTTACGCTATAAGAAAAACTCAATATTTTTATATATTTTTTTTAGAAACTCTATATTATTAGCCTTTGTCCTACCAAATTCTTGTTTGTCAAACCAGAGTAATATCTAACTTTAAAATCTTTCCAAACCCAATGCCTTACGCCTTAAGGGATAACAATATGTGATGTGTTGGCCTATAAATTAAACACATTGGTACATAAAATATACAGAAGCAAGAGAAGAAAAGAATTCATTTACCAATACTTAGAAATCAACATGGAAGCTTAACAAAGTGCAAATATAAGAAGAATAAAAAAAGAGAGAAATAAAACTGAATATCAAATAAATACTCTATAGCAATAAACAATAAACAAGTTTTTTGGGGAAAATTAAAATAATTGTAATTTTGAAGTGCAATTTAAATAACTATAATTACATGGATCGACTTACAAGAATTAATTCATTCTACAAAAAAATTTAATGGAACTAAAAGGCCACAAGAAGAAAACAGAACAGAACAAAAATAAAAGGGGGGAAAAGAGTGAATGTAAGAAGAAATCACAGATTAGGGCTATTGCTACAGAACTATTTCACAAGATGGCACTCAAAAAGACTTGACTCAACATGCCAAAAAAGGTGAAAAGGATTTTAAAATGTCCGCCAAAAATGCCTGTAATTTTTTAGTTTTGGACCTGCACAAGCATATATGGAATCTCAATCTACGTGGCTGAGATCCAACGCCTGATTCAAAATTTTTGTCCGGAGGGCTTTCCATCACTTTTGCGTAAGAATTGCAGTGTCATAAAAGGATGATCCTTCATACCAAACCATTGAGATGAGACGTACCATACTGAATTGAATATTCTTTTACTTGAAATAGTCGTGCCGCAAAATTGTGATAAAACTGGGGGGTGATCCATCTTCGTCCTTCTGCTTCCAGAGTTCCCCGTTGCCTTGGATGTACCATGATACTCTCGGAGATATTGGTGTATACAAATCTGCAGGTTTTGAACCGTAAGACACAAATATTTGTGGCCAGGAAAATGTTTAAAAATGTTTTTCTAACAATGTAATATAATGAAATTTCTAAACAGCATAATTCAGAGCTTTCCTATTAAGATATGTGTTACATAGATAGAGCTCCAATCCTGATGCTTTTGATGTGTGAAACACACCACCACATTCTTCTTGTAGGATCTTGTGGGTTTTTTACCCTGAATAGCATTGTTATTTTCGCAACATATAAGCACACAAAATTTGAAGCATTATTATATGAGGAATACTTCAGGCACAAAGGGATTTCACAAAAATAAACTCACAAATTAACATGGCTTGATGTGGTACGTTAGATTGTAAAGTAGATCTAATGGATCATGTGAAGCCACGTTGCTTTGTGAGTTTACTTTTGTAAAATCTTTTTTGTAGCCATAGCACTTCTCTTATTATATTGTATGAAAGGCCTACAATTGCTAACCCAACTGGCATGGTTTCTTCATTTAAATCTAGAAGCAAAGAAGCTCTACTATAGACTCCCTCCGTATTAGACTCAATGGTAGCACCAAGGTTCACTCAAGTACTGTGAAGTGTTTGTTTGATAAACCGAAAAAGAAAAAAAAAAGTAAAAACGAAAAACACTCTTGTTAATTTAGACCACTGATGATAAGAAAAAACGAGATTTGACATGATATAAACCTTGAAATAGCATCTCCCCACCGCCAAAATAGAGTTGAAGGAATGAAGTCGTGGATTCAATTTAGAAGGATTCTTGAGCTGCATATAAGCAAGCCCACAAAGGAAAAAAAAAAAAAAAAAAAAAAGGACTCAATGTCATAAAAAAATGAGCAAGTCAACATTTTACCAGATGAACTTTTTGTTAGAAGTAACTTTACCAAATAAACCACAAGCTTCAAACATTTTTAGCAGTACTGATCTGTTTTTTATCTACAGCAAAATGACTTGTCAAACCAACACTGCAAGACTGGTCAGCAGTTTACACCAGTCGAGTCTTGTTTTAATACATTGGCTGAAAGAGGTATATGACACTATCCTAAATCTTATAATTTGAACTGCACAACTAATACTGGCAAACAGGCCAGTTACTTAAAATGAAAAATACTAGATTGTCATGAGTCAGTGTTGCTATAACCATCCCTTTGGATCATTCCTTGATGGAAATCTACTGTTGGTTTGTAACTAGAATCTCTCTTTATAAATTTTGATAATCGTACAATCTGTGGTCAACACATCCTCTTTGGTGCAAACAATAGTGCTGAGAAGTTTCCTTAGCAAGTCACAGATCTACCATCATAATTCCAACTCACCACTAATACAGTGATTTTAGATTGTTAGGCCTTAGAACTTAGGGCACTGGAGTACAATCCTTGTAATTGCGAGGCATACAAACAGATTTGGAAGTTCCTAGGAGGTGGTAGCTTCTCAATAGCAACAATTTCTACTCCTGATAATAGCTGAATGAACACTGTTTTGCTTGTCCATACAATAACCTAACCCATTTCAACAAGGTTTGCAAATGGATTTTTTCATGACCAAACAAAATTCTGAAGGTCATGCAAGGTTTGCTCCCTGATACGAATAAGAGACATACCTGTAATGATGGGTGGATCTGGCTCTCGTGTACTGTGCAATATAGCTGTCCCAGATAACACAGTTATGAAGCCACAAAGCTCTGATGCTATGCTGCTCGCACTTTGACCAGAATAGTCCTGCAAATAGTATACAAAAGATGAATGTTCAAGAAATAGAAGAAATATTTTGTATTCTCTCTCTCTAAACATTTCTGCATGAGGGTACCTTAAACATTATTGCACTGGCAAGTATTGTAAAAGATGTGAACAAGGCATAATAGATGGGAGAAACAACAGCTGTGTTGAAAGTATCTAATGCCTGCAACAATGCCAGAGTCATTGGACATTAGTAAAATTGAATGCAGCATCGCAACACACACACAGAAGCATACAACATTTAAATATGAAAAATAAATTATTGTAAACAACAACAAAAAGCAGATATTTAAATAAACTTCAAGGGTATATCTGCCCTCTAATTCAGGCAATATTTCATGTATCCTTAATTTTAAACCAGAAACTTTATTTACATGTTAATACAGCCATCCTCACAGCCAGGTTGAATCCTCACAGAGCCCTGTTATTATATACTGAAACAAACGTCCACTAAAGCTCTTTAACCAGAAAAGTCGGCAGACAACCCCTTTGCAGCATTTCAGTGGGAAAAAATTGTGTCCATTAAAAGAAAAAACCTATTAAGCTGTAGAAATGAGTCATCTCTTTCATAAAATATGAACTGATACATTAAGAATATAAATCCATGAGGAACGATAGACCACTAAATTCACATTGTTAATCCCTTGAGTGGGTAACCTTGCCATGTTGGTCACCAAATTTCGTGTCAGACTCACCAATGCTTTCATTTCTACTGATTTATTTTGATTATAATGCATGCACCCTTTTTTTCCAAAGAGGGAGGAATGGGATAAAAAGTTTTAAATTGGTAAGAAAAAAATAAAGCTGAAAAAAATCATCTCTGAAAGCTTAAGAAGAAGTTTTTTTTATAACTTTATAAATATGATAAGTTTATAGATGAGCGAAAAAGGCAGAGCCCAATTAAGAAGAAGTTGAAAAGAGATGAAATGAAAAGGCCCAAGTAGCCCTCTGTTGAGGAGGTTTAACAACACCCCCTCCTCTCCAAAACCCATATTCCCCCAAGTCAAAAAAATTCTTGCCTACAAGAATCTCAGCACCAAAATACCAGCTCCTTTAGAACTATTACTAAAACCCCAAACCACAATGCAAGCTTCTAACTTTATCAAGTCAGATCTCTCTATTTGTATATGTACATGTGTGTATATATATATAGACACACACACACATATATATATCCAAGCCCTCTTAGCATGCACAGTGATAAACCAAGACATCCAATTTTTACAATCTTCTTTCACCACCAAGTTGGATATAATCCTGAAGATGCATCCTTCAAGGCCATATCAAGAAGCTCATAGTTATACCAATAGTTGGATGCTCTTGCCAAGCAAACACAGATCCAAACCATATCTTCGAAATGGCCTTGAACCATGTCTGACAGGAGACAGCTAGAGGATTCAGTGTTCCATATAACCAATATAAGAAATGAGAAGTTCAAATTAAAACACAGACACAAATTGTCTAAGGCCTCGTTTGTTTTCGCAGATGAATTGAGATTAAAGTTAAAAAGTTGAATAAAATATTGTTAGAATATATTTTTTTTAATATTATTTTTGTTTTGAGATTTGAAAAAGTTGAATTGTTTATTTTATTTTGTATGGGAATTTGAGAAAGTTGTAATGATTAGATGAGATGAAATGAGATGAGTTGAGAAGTTTCCTGAAAACAAACAAGGCCTTAAGTTCTTCAATCACATATACAGCATTTTGATACAAAATGATGCAGAACTCACTTATACTGACCATGTTTAGATAATTTAATTGGGTAATGATACAGGTAATTGCAACCATTGCAAAAATCCATGTCTGAAAGTATTTGAGCTGGTTTGTGCCCTCTAATGAGAGCTCAATTGCAATACCAATGGCTTTTATACTCATGACCTGCAAAAGCCAGAAACTTGGTTACATATAGGAAACCTTGAATATCACTTAAGTATAAATGATACTTAGAGAACAAGGCATGAACATCAAACAACAAAATAGTAACTTATAAGAGAGCAGTGAACTATAGAGCCACAAATAACTCACTGTCAAAGATCCAATTATGGAGCATATTCCTATATAAACCATTATGTTGGTTTGGCCACAGCGAGGAGCGCAGTACAGGACCAGTACCAATGTTATAGCTACCGCAGCGGCCGTATACAAAAGAAATGCTGGGTGTAAGAGCGCATCAAACTAATCAGAAGATAAGCTGGAGATGAGAAACTAGCATTCCAATAAAAATATGAGATGACCATTCAGTGATTAACAAAAATCTAGCAGCATACCTGGTTGGATTGCTAATTCCCAGATTTGTTCTACAGAACTAAGAGATTCTTCTTCAGGTGCATGGAGTACAATCACTGTAGATCCCACTATACAAAGAAGACACCCCAACATCCCCATTTTCTGGAGTTTCTCCTTCAACAAGAAATGTGCCAAAACAGCACTACATAATTTCCATACAGACATAGTTCAACTTCATCAGGAACACTATAAATAGTTGAACATCCAAGAAGAAATGTTAATCAAATTTTCATATCACTAGAAATCAAATGTACCTAACTATAATACTCAATGCACCAAGGGGCGTCACCAGCACAGCAGGTGCATATATGTACGCTGCAAAATTCGCTATCTCCCCAACAATCACTGTCAACGGAGCAAAAATATGATATCAACAATAGGCAAGCCTATGTGGCCCTGGAGACCAACAAACTAAGAAACTAGAAAATCAATGGTCTATACGATACGAGAAATGGAGGAGCAAAGGAGAAAAGAGCCAAGAACTCAAATATTACTGAGCCCTCAATCAGCAATTATATTAGGATAAGCTCAAAGAAACAAAAATATCATCCAATTGAGCATGGTACAATTTCTTAGCCCAATTGAGCAACCCAAAATAAATTACCAAATTTAACTTAATTACCAGTAATTGGCTAATCGAGAAACCAAAGACGGTTAGTACAATGCAGAAGCGTAAGCAAAAGAGCAGCTTACTTGTAATCATCCCGATCCACCATAGAGGCTCTAAAAGATAGCCATACCCTCCAACACCTAAGACGCCAAAAACCAAACAAGAGACGGACTAATTAGGGCGCATACAGAAATATATATATATATATATATATATATGTATATATATATTACAGATTTAATGCGCGTGAGCTGAAAAATGTAAGAGCTTACTAGCTCGAGGGCCGTTTACCCCGGCCCGGCGGAGACCCTTCTTCTTGATGATGAAGCTCGATCCAATGAAGGCGCTGGAAACCATGGCCAGAATAAAGCCTTTCAAATTACTCGAGTACATCTAAATCAACCTTATATATACAAAATAATACACTTATTTGCATGAACAGCTGTATCGATAAGAAGAAGGATGCATAATAGTCGCTGTGAGCAAGCAAAGCAAGCAGGGAAGCGAGTGGATTTGGAAACCCCCGTCTCCACAACTGGACCCCCTGTACTAGGGTTGGGTTTTGTTCCGGTCCTCTCTCTCTCTCTCTCTCTAAACTGCGGATCTAAAGGACGGTCGTCGAGGGAACGTTAAACTTGTCACCTGCCAGTCGCCTTGACGCCAACTGTCCGCATCCCGATTCGTCCACTCCAACTGAATGCCAATCTTTTGAGGACTGGAAAACTCTTAACTCAGCCGCATTTGCGCACCGAAGAGCACTGAGAAGCTGACATGGACTGCCTTAATGAAACGAATCGTTTTGATTTTACTTGAATGAGCACAGTTTTGGGCGGGATCTGAAGTCACATGAAAATTTCCAACACAATTTTGCATTTTCTTTGTTGCGCCTCTTCTTTCCCTGCGTGCCCTCTCTTTCTCTGGTAATCTTCTCTGGTTTTTTTTGGTTGTTTGCATTGTGGATTTGTGGTTGCTTCCTTTATATTTTATTCTGAAGATTTTTGGTCCAATCTTTCCCTGCCTCTCTTCATTCTTTCATCTTGTTTTGTGCATCACATGATCTAGAATTTTTTGAAAGAGCAAGGAGGTTGGTTCGGTGCATCACATGCTTTGAGACGCTGAAGAATATGTTGGGTTATAAGAATATGTGCATTGGAAGATTATGTGCATTAGAAGAATAATGACGGCTGAAACAATATTACATTGACATTATCTTCAGAAAATTTTTCATTTGAAAAGTGATTAATTAATTAAACAAGAAAAAATAATTTTCTTGTTAAATTCTAGCTAAAAAACAGTTAGTTCACTAGTAAAATGCTCTAGTAGTTTTAGTTTAACTTAGTTTCGAGAGTTTGCTTCCAATCCTTCAATTGGAAGTCATAAAGTTAAGTTTTTATTTCTGACAAGGTCCTTTTTTCTCTAGAAAAACTCTGTATGCAGTCGAGTAATGTCCATTTGTGCTCAGTCTAAAAAGTTTTCTTGCTTTGTAGGCTAACACAAGTTCGATTTTCAGCATCTACTTTATATTTTCATATTCGTTCTAGTTTGAGAACTTATTTTTGGATGTGCTTGTTTTGCTAGCACACTATTAGTTTGAGAGTTTATTTGTTTCTTATTCCAGTTAATTTTTAATCTTTTGATTCAAAATCATTTTGTACCATCTATCGCTAATTACAAGCCGAGAAGCCCATCTACTAAACCCACTTGTTCTGCAACAATTACTATACTCTTTCTCAGGTTTATTTATCTTTTAAAATTCAATAACATATGTTGTTGGTGTCACAAGCTGCAGATAACAATGCATTAAGTGCATCTGTGACTTGTTTGATTCAAATGTTCGAGAGAGAGGAAGAGATCGAGAAGAGGGGGATGGTGCTTCACAAGAGAAATGATGAGATTGATAAGAGGGAGTTGGCTATCCACGATGATCAAATTGATCTTCTGATGAAACAAGCAGAAGTGCAGTGTTCACGCACACTACTTCATGTGTATTGGGGATTTGCCATAGTTATTTCATATTATTTAACAAGATCTAAGTGAATTCCCAATGTTGGTTTGCTTTTGTAAATAAAACTCTACCAACTGGATAGGTTTATGTAATGGATGAGTTAGGTTATCTAAATAACTGTTAGGTTATGTAAGTTGTGTTGTTTGCTGGTGGAAATCTATTAGAAATTTATTGTAAAAATAAGTACAATGATCATGACCGATTGTTATGTTATCCTTATCTCTTTAGCAAATTATTGGCATTGATTAAGAAACTTGTTGTATGCTAATGGAACTCTGCTTTTTATACTAGATCATCCAAGTAATGATATTTGCTACAAAAATATTGTTGGGAAGTCTTACTGTACATAAATTTCGGGTTGCTTGTAAATCTCCTAGTTAGTTTGGAAAAAAAATAGAACTTGAAAACTTGTACCCATAAACCCAGGTTGGCTATGACAGACAATAGGGGAACTTGGAATATGTTATTCATAAGGAGATCGAGAAGCTAAGTTCAACAAGGGGACTATTATTCACACAAGGGCAAAACTTTAACACTCTTTACTAGCAAGAAAATGTTCAACAAGGAACAACAACAGTATCTACATATTATAATAACGGTAGTTTGAGAGTACAACAACAACAGTAGACTTCTTGATTTTAATACAAGAAGTTTGAATCTTTAGCTTCCTACAATAAGCTCTATGCTTGTGTTCCATCAACCATAACTTGCGCCTGTGAGCAAAATAAACAATTATCTTATTGCAAAAACTTCCTCAGTATTTTGCGATAATGAAACAATAATCTATGCTTGGTTTTAGAATATTCATTGGGTTAATGGTGAACTTCTAAAATTTAGGAATGTTAAAATTCTCAAAAAGTTCCATGTGGATGCTAAGAAAGATGAGACTGTAAAATAAAATGTAAATAAAATAATACTTGTAAAAAACTACACACCTTGAAGAGATTTTTTGAAGTCCCTAAATTGTGAAATTAGGTTATGGGTGCCATGATTTGGACTCCTTTATATGCTTAATTACAATATATTATTTTCACATCATCTTATCATACTTTATTATGTTTGTTTTCTTTTTCTTTTTCTCAAGAAAACTTCAAAATTAATGTTTGAATTCATGGGGAAAAAAAACGTGAACAATGACAATACAGAACATACAAAACAATATGCATAGCTATTTTTTTATAATGTGCAGATCATGTTACTCAAATGTTACTCAAAACAATATGAACTGCATTTGCAAGCTTGTGTGTTGTTTACAAACAAAAGCTCTAGATGGACAAACAAATCGAAGAGAATAATCAATGCAAGTGAAAAGCTTCAAACAAAAACTCTTGAGAATGTGGATATTACATAAACATCATTTTTTTTATCGGTAAAAGAGATATTCCATAAACATTCTTGAAAATAACATACTTGAGGAAGGCTCTTGTTAAGATGCAAGCCCACAACTTCCAGTTCCTTTGTCAATATCTGCCGATGTCCCTCACTCAGAAACTTTTTTTTTTTTTTTATACAGAAAATCCAAATAACATAATCCAAAATTCAACATTCTTGAAAATAACATACTTGATGAAGCCATCACAGAAAGAGGAGATAGCCATTGTAACACCCCGTATTTTAGTGTAATTTTTTTTTACTGAAGGGATTTTTATTATTTATTCAAAAATTTATCCTTCTATTTTAAAATTGGTTGGATTTTTTTAGTGAGTTTATTTCTATGATTTTAATTTGTTAAATTGGTGAAAATTATTTTATTGTGTGCTTTCTTGATATTTATTTATTGTTATGCATTTAAATTGCTTTTAATATTTAAATTAATCACTGGGTGATTTAATTATTTCAATTTGACTTTACCATTACGTTTAAATTATTTTATTTAACTTATGGTTTTAAAATCGTTTCCGTTGGATCATTTTCGTGACCCAAGTTATGAGGATTGGACCTCATTTCTTTTCCCCTCTTTTTCTTTCCTCTCCTTTTCTTTTCCTTTTTTTTTTTTCTTTTCTCCTTTTTCTTTCGGTTTCTTCTCTCCTGCGCGATCTCTCTCTCTCCTCTCCTCCGCCCGTTTCCTTCTCTCCCTCCCAGCACCGTCGTCCGCCGGCAGTGGTCGACACCGCCCAGCCCCTCCGCTTCCCCTGCCGCCGACGAAGCTACCCCTCCATTTTTAGCCTCCCTTGTGCCGCCGTTAGCCACCACGAGACCCACGAAGCCGCGGCACTCTTTCCGCCGCTGCGCCGCCGTCGTTCCACCACCGGCCACCATCTTCCTACCACTTCATCCCCGACCTCTTGGCAACCCTTTAGATCCAACCCCAGCTCCGATCTGTCACCGGTGAAGCCCCACCAAGTCCATTTCCGATTTGTACGTTTTTTGCCTTAAACCACCATTTGCGCCGTCATCCACGGCAAACCACCACCACCATTGGCTTCACCGACCTCTCTAGGCCCTACCCTATCATTTTGGGGTCTTCGTTTGTCTCCGTTGAAAAGTGGGTATTTGTGACCCACGGCCACAGTGTATTTTACACTGTGGTGTTGCTCAGACGTCGCCTTTTTCAGTTTCGTGATCCTTCGGAAATCATTATATAGCAATGTAAGTATTTTTTTCAAAGAATTCTCGTGAATTTAATGTATTTTTGCACTAGCACATTACACTGTATTTTAATTGCTGGTTGGTTTTGCCGGACTGAGTCCGAGGAGTAACGGGGTTGATTGGATTGGGTGATGGAGTTGTTAGTATGATTGGTTTAGACTATGAGATTTGTTGGCTGTTCGGGTTTAAATATTGGTGTTTTGTGTATGCGTGGGTTGTGGTGGATATTGGTGATTTTATGAAGTAATGATATACTTTGGGATTATGAGGATTTTTAAGTTTTGAGAAATTAAGATAGATTATTTTAGAAGCTTAGGCTTAAATATGGAAATCCGTAATTGGTTGAAAACTTACGGAAATTGTGTGATTATTTTTTTATAGGTGACGATTATTAGTCGACTCAACATTTTTTGAAGAAATTTCTGAAAAGCTAAGAAGTCCAGGTAAGCGGGGTTTATATACTAGTTTTGCATAAAATAAATGAAAGGAGGTTGACTTTGAGAATAAATGTGTTTATTTTTGAAAGAGATGATCTGAAAACAACCTCAAATGTTTATTCTGCATATGCATAAATTCTATATAAGGGAAAATGTTTTTCTGTCATGACTAGTGTAGACATGAGCAAGTTTTGTGTACTTTATTTCTGAACTATGTAAAAGAGCGAATATGAAAATCTGGAAGTTTTGTTATGAACAAATGAGAATATTTTGTTTATGTTTATCTCGAACATGTGAAATGATCTGAAGCCTTTCAATGTTTTGTTTTGATATGAGGTATCATCTGAGAATCTTGGCATGATGTTTTGATTCTGTATATGATTGTAACCGGATTTTCGATGAAATCCGTTCTGTTTCTGTTAAGGCCCAGCCACGGGTATAATGGTGGTTTATAACCCTACCACGGGGGTGAAACATGGAAAATGGCCCAGCCACAGGTATAATGGTGGTTTATAACCCTACCACGGGGGTGAAACATGGAATATGGCCCAGCCACGGGTATAATGGTGGTTTATAACCCTACCACGGGGGTTAAACATGGTATTGTCCCGATGTGATATTAAATGAAGATAAGATTATAATGTTTCAGTTTAGAAATGTCAACGGATTCTATTTTTGGAATAAGTTTATTTTTCTGAAAATTTCGCTCTAATGTTTTTGTACAAATTTTGTTTCTACATTCTGAAAGTAAATGTTTTGTTCGGCTTATCAAATGTTATAAATGCTCATGTTTACATGCTAGTATATGCTCTCTGCTTACTGAGTTGTTGATAACTCACCCCGTTAATCTTCATAATATTTCAGATGACATCGATGGCTCAGCTGAAGATCAGTATTAGAATCTATGGAGAAGATTAGCATTGTTTTGTTGTTGGGTATCTCATGATATTAGTGTTGGTGTTGGAGGTTAATTATCTTTCTTAAGTTTGTTTCAATGGATTTAGACAGTTTATGGATACTTATGTTAATGTTATATTATTTCTAGTTGTTATTTGAGACATGAAGAAGAGTTGATTTTATTTGGGTTGTTGGATTGAATATTGGATAGAGGAGTTTATTTGATTTATTTAATTGAAGTATATACGTTCGATTTGAGGTTTGGGAAAATGGATAAATTCTTGAATTTGGAAGTACTCTAGCCTTGTTAGAGTTGATTATCAGGTTTTATGAGTTAACTCTCCGGACTCTCGGGGTGGGGGTGTTACAGATGGTATCAGAGACAGGTTAGAGATTCTGCATACTATAAACCTTGGAGGTTTAGATATCTGTGGGTTTAAGAAGAAACTTCATATTTGAGGTGTAGAATTTTAAAGAATAAGAGATGATTATGTGGATATTTGAGGTTTAGATTTTATAGACTTTATGATTGAGTTTCGAGATTTTGAGGTTTATGGATTTTAGATCCGACAAGCTTACTTGGTGGACTATAGGAGATAATCTTTATAAGATTAATTTAAGGTTTAGATTTTTGAGGTTAGATTTCTAAAGACGAAAGAGAGTTTAGAGCGATGTCGGGTTTACAATATTAGATGGTAGTAATGAATATATGTGCTGATTAATGATATGACTAAGAATGGGTAAAACCATGTGTGCAGTACCAGAAAAGTT
This sequence comes from Juglans regia, assembly GCF_001411555.2. Lineage (NCBI taxonomy): Eukaryota > Viridiplantae > Streptophyta > Magnoliopsida > Fagales > Juglandaceae > Juglans > Juglans regia. The sequence continues at coordinate 10,857,653 of NC_049901.1, read as the reverse complement.
TAAAGGTTTAATTGGAAATTATTATTTTTATTTAACTTGAATTTATTTGATTTTGTTTGATTTTATTTTATTTGAATTGAAATTATATTATTATATTTATTAAGTTTATTTTGTTTTGTTCGTTTCGTTCGAAGCTGAAAAGCAGGTTAAGGATTAAGTTATGGCAGGATGATGGTACGACTGAGAACGCTTTTGTTATTTTTAGCAGAGTAAGCTTGAACTTTTATCAAATTGGTGTGCATTTATAATATCAAGGTTTGAAAGGAACGGCATAGTCTGGGTGATCTATTTGGGGAGTAAGAGATTTGAGATTTTTGATTTCATGGATGTATGACACGAGGCTTTAGAATAGAAGATTGTAAGTTCAACAAACTTTAAAGATAGACTTACAGAAATTTCACCAAAAGTTTAAGGTTTTGTAGATTTTAGGAAATGATTGTTATCATTTAATGTTTAGATTTTGAAAACTTTGGGAGTCAATTGTTTTATTATTGGATATAAGTTCATCGATCTTACAGATTTCGGAAAATGATTCTTATATAATTTAAGATCTTAGAATTGCAATTTGAAGGACTGATTTATAATGAGATTGAAATTTTTTAATTCTGCAAGCTTGGAGTGTTAGCTTGATTTATTTTGGAGACTGATTAATCTGTGACCATTAATGGGGTTGATCGAAGTTGAGTTATTAATATAGGAAATTTTAAGGGAATTATTTCTTTGAGGATTGAAGGTATTGGTCCAGTTTGGATAATAATTGTTATTAATTCGAGGTTTTAGTGGTAGGTTTTGGGATTAGATCCATAGCAGATTTAAGGATAATAGTTGGTGCAGATCCAGGAATTAATTCTTGGTGAGTTTGATGAAAGTGTGTAATAGTTCATGGTTTTGGAGATAAAGAATTTTCTACCAAATGTGGTGAGAGTTTTTTTGGTTAGTAGGCGTTGAGCTACCTCGTACTCAATGGTATTATGTTGTGTTATATTTAAGGATTCAAACCTTATGCTGATCTTAAGGAATTAGAGATTAAACTTTTGGTGGTGCGGAATTAGGATATAATTCTTGTTGATTTTGAGATAATAGGTCTGGATGATGGAAATGTTTGTTGATGGAATTGCCTATGAAAATAGACTTGAGAGAACATTACTCATGCTTGTTGGGAGTTGTTGGTATGGTCTTTTCGAGCGTGTTTTGAGTTGTATCTGGCATCCTGCTTTAGCGTGATGTTTGACCTTACAAATTTCGAGGACGAAATTTTTTTAAAGGGGGAAGGATGTAACACCCCGTATTTTAGTGTAATTTTTTTTTACTGAAGGGATTTTTATTATTTATTCAAAAATTTATCCTTCTATTTTAAAATTGGTTGGATTTTTTTAGTGAGTTTATTTCTATGATTTTAATTTGTTAAATTGGTGAAAATTATTTTATTGTGTGCTTTCTTGATATTTATTTATTGTTATGCATTTAAATTGCTTTTAATATTTAAATTAATCACTGGGTGATTTAATTATTTCAATTTGACTTTACCATTACGTTTAAATTATTTTATTTAACTTATGGTTTTAAAATCGTTTCCGTTGGATCATTTTCGTGACCCAAGTTATGAGGATTGGACCTTATTTCTTTTCCCCTCTTTTTCTTTCCTCTCCTTTTCTTTTCCTTTTTTTTTTTCTTTTCTCCTTTTTCTTTCGGTTTCTTCTCTCCTGCGCGATCTCTCTCTCTCCTCTCCTCCGCCCGTTTCCTTCTCTCCCTCCCAGCACCGTCGTCCGCCGGCAGTGGTCGACACCGCCCAGCCCCTCCGCTTCCCCTGCCGCCGACGAAGCTACCCCTCCATTTTTAGCCTCCCTTGTGCCGCCGTTAGCCACCACGAGACCCACGAAGCCGCGGCACTCTTTCCGCCGCTGCGCCGCCGTCGTTCCACCACCGGCCACCATCTTCCTACCACTTCATCCCCGACCTCTTGGCAACCCAATGGATCCAACCCCGGCTCCGATCCGTCACCGGTGAAGCACAACCAAGCCCATCTCCGATTTCGGCCTTTGGCCTAAAAACACCCCTTGCGCCGCCACCCACGGCAAACCACCACCACCATTGGCTTCACCGACCTCTCTAGGCCCTACCCTATCAATTTTGGGTCTTGGTTTGTCTCCGTTGAGAAGTGGGTTTTTGAGACCCACGGCCACAGTGTATTTTACACTGTTACGTTGCTGAGCCGCCACTTCTTGCAATGTAAGTATTTTTCAAAGAATTCTCGTGAATTTAATGTATTTTTGCACTAGCACATTACACTGTATTTAATTGCTGATTGGTTTTGCCGGACTGAGTCCGAGGAGTAACGGGGTTGATTGGATTGGGTGATGGAGTTGTTAGTATGATTGGTTTAGACTATGAGATTTGTTGGCTGTTCGGGTTTAAATATTGATGTTTTGTGTATGACGTGGGTTGTGGTGGATATTGGTGATTTTATGAAGTAATGATATACTTTGGGATTATGAGGATTTTTTTTAAGTTTTGAGAAATTAAGATAGATTATTTTAGAAGCTTAGGCTTAAATATGGAAATCCGTAATTGGTTGAAAACTTACGGAAATTGTGTGATTATTTTTTTATAGGTGACGATTATTAGTCGACTCAACATTTTTTGAAGAAATTTCTGAAAAGCTAAGAAGTCCAGGTAAGCGGGGTTTATATACTAGTTTTGCATAAAATAAATGAAAGGAGGTTGACTTTGAGAATAAATGTGTTTATTTTTTTGAAAGAGATGATCTGAAAACAACCTCAAATGTTTATTCTGCATATGCATAAATTCTATATAAGGGAAAATGTTTTTCTGTCATGACTAGTGTAGACATGAGCAAGTTTTGTGTACTTTATTTCTGAACTATGTAAAAGAGCGAATATGAAAATCTGGAAGTTTTGTTATGAACAAATGAGAATATTTTGTTTATGTTTATCTCGAACATGTGAAATGATCTGAAGCCTTTCAATGTTTTGTTTTGATATGATGTGTCATCTGAAAACCTTGGCATGAAGTTCTGATTCTGTATATGATTGTAACCGGATTTTCGATGAAATCCGTTCTGTTTCTGTTAAGGCCCAGCCACGGGTATAATGGTGGTTTATAACCCTACCACGGGGTGAAACATGGAAAATGGCCCAGCCACGGGTATAATGGTGGTTTATAACCCTACCACGGGGGTGAAACATGGAATATGGCCCAGCCACGGGTATAATGGTGGTTTATAACCCTACCACGGGGGTTAAACATGGTATTGTCCCGATGTGATATTAAATGAAGATAAGATTATAATGTTTCAGTTTAGAAATGTCAACGGATTCTATTTTTGGAATAAGTTCATTTTTCTGAAAATTTCGCTCTAATGTTTTTTGTACAAGTTTTGTTTCTACATTCTGAAAGTAAATGTTCTGTTCGGCTTATCAAATGTTATAAATGCTCATGTTTACATGCTAGTATATGCTCTCTGCTTACTGAGTTGTTGATAACTCACCCGTTAATCTTCATAATATTTCAGATGACATCGATGGCTCAGCTGAAGATCAGTATTAGAGTCTATGGAGAAGATTAGCATTGTTTTGTTGTTGGGTATCTCATGATATTAGTGTTGGTGTTGGAGGTTAATTATCTTTCTTAAGTTTGCTTCAATGGATTTAGACGGTTTATGGATACTTATGTTAATGTTATATTATTTCTAGTTGTTATTTGAGACATGAAGAAGAGTTGATTTTATTTGGGTTGTTGGATTGAATATTGGATAGATGAGTTTATTTGATTTATTTAATTGAAGTATATACGTTCGATTTGAGGTTTGGGAAAATGGATAAATTCTTGAATTTGGAAGTACTCTAGCCTTGTTAGAGTTGATTATCAGGTTTTATGAGTTAACTCTCCGGACTCTCGGGGTGGGGGTGTTACAGCCATCATAAAAACCCATCACATCAATATTTTTTTATTTTTTATTTTTCATTCAAAACGTATGAAGCCATAACAGAAAGAGGAGGGAAAATCTGGAAATAATGGAAGGGAAGGAAGAGGCATAGAAGAAAATCTGAAAATAGAAGGAAGAGGCATTGAAGTCATTTTGATAATGGGGATAGAGTACCTGAGACCGTTGACACAAAGAATTCTGTCGCTATCGCACGCAAAGGAGATGCCTACGTTAAGGAAGAGATTTGGGAGAGATGAATGCGTTGAGGAAGAGATTTGGGGGAGATGAATGCGGGCTGCGTTGTTTTCCTTTGGAAGATGTTTTCTCTTTCTATTCTCTGTATTGGTTCCTTTTCTCTTTTTTTTTTTTTTGGTTTCCATATAATAAAGTCATCTGACAAAACTCTCCACGTAGGCAATCGGTACGCAATCTATACGCAATAGAGTACGTCTATACAACCGCCTTGACTTTTCCAACACCACACACGGGCCTATGTGGTATTTTTTTTTTTTCAAATGAAACGAAAGTTTTATTGATTTACTGTCTTCCTCCGCACGTTTCCTTCGAAAATTTCTCCTCCCCCGCGTCTCTCCTCTCCAACGTTGCTCCTTTGGCCAACTGTGCTTCGTTCTTCCGGTCATTGTGCTGTGCTGCCATAGACGCCGACCGGCCAAACATCTGTTAATTTCTCTCTCTCACTATATTCTGATCAATAAAGGGAAACGACATCATCAAGTTTTACTATTAAGCTCCTATCCAATCCTATCTCAAATATAACAAATTCGAGATGAGATCATTATAATTATAAGAGAATGAAGGAAATGGATATGGAGTAAACTGCAAAATGTTGAGAAACTGGGAACGAGAGGGCCAGAGAGTGAAGGAAACACACGGGTGGAACCTGCAAAATTTTGAGAAATTGCTTAGGAAAAATAGACCCTTGGTGGGTGTGGAGCCTTTGCTCGCACCGCGATGCAGCGGATCTCAGCTAGGGAAAAGAGAGGCTTGGTGGGTGCGGGTCGAGAAATGGCTTAGGGAAAACAGAGGCTTGGTCCGTGCGACGCCTTAGAGAGGCTTTGTGGGTGCGGTGCGGTGCGGGTCCTTTTCTCGCACGCCGATCAAACAAACTCGCTTGGTGGGTGCGACGCCTTAGAGAGGGTTGGTGGGTGCGGCGCCTTAGAGACGCTTGGTGGGTGCGGGTCGAGAAATCGCCTAGGGAAAACAGAGGCTTGGTCCGTGCGACGCCTTAGAGAGGCTTTGTGGGTGCGGCGCCTTAGAGAGGCTTGGTGGGTGCGGTGCGGTGCGGGTCCTTTTCTCGTAGCAGCCGATGAAACAAACTCTGCGATTTTGGAGCCATTTTGGTTACGGACAAAGGGAAACGTACTCGACGGGGAGGAAACTCTGTGTCTTGTGAATGGACGAAGTGAGGGAGACGAACTCGAGGAGGAATGAATCTGCGAAGGACGAACCCCATCTGCGTGGGAAGCGTAAAACCGTGATGTGGTGACCAGACCGGGTTCACCACGTCACAGTGTGTGGTGTTGGTAAATTCAACCGGCTTAGGAATAGATTTTTCCATACGGAATATCGCTTGTAAAACACCAACTTATCTATAATTTATATACAGCCATTTAAAATAATAATAACTATTCATTCTAAAATTTATATTTTAAATTAAATTATTTCACATAAATAAAATGTGGTGTAAAAACATGATTATGTATTTTTAAATAAATATTATTATATGAAGAAGATAATTTAATTGTAGATGTTAAGGGTGCAAATCGGTCGGTCCGGTCTGGTGATGGACCCATCATTTTTCCGGACCGGACCGGACCGAACACCAATAGGTCCAGTCCTGTAGTTATCGATCCGGTCGATCCATTTGGTTCGATCTAATTATTTTTTTCTTTTAAAAAAATTAAAATACTAAATTAAAAGTAAATGACTTATTAATGTGGATTATGTAACTAATTCAATAAAAAAATATTTTATATGATCAATGATAATAAATTAGATAAAAATTACATTATTAATTTATATAATTAATATATAATAGCTAACTGATATTATATGTTAGTTAATTGATAGAATATTAACAAGTGTTAATAATATATTTAAAATTTTATATTATTAATGGTGATAAGTTAGATGAAAATTATATAATAAATTGTACAATTATTATATAAATAATATATTTTTTATTTTTATTTTTCATTCGGTCCGGGGTTTCTCCATCCCGAACTGGGACCGGACCAAAACTTTTCGATCTTCTAAAACATGGACTGAGACCAACCAGTCTCATTCTCAGTTCAGTTCGGATCGAAACGACCAGTCCGAACTAACCGTTTATCACCCCTAGTAGATGTGTGGGTATTCTATCACTTCTTTTTTCCGGATTATGGAATCTTGAAAAATCTTTTTGAAAACAAATATATATTGGGGTGCTAATTAAACAATAATAACTTTTAGTATTTTAGTAATTGTTGTTTATTTTTAAATTGAGGATAAAATCAGTTTTTGAGTTTTCTTATTTTTACAAATAGATGCCATAAATGTTAATTTTAGTAACATCGATATTTAAGATTTTTAAAAAAAAGGTTTATTGCACATAAGTCGTTGTGTTAGCACACCACTTATAGTATGATCCATTATAACTTTAAAAAAATTAAAACACCAACCATTTTTAACATAGTTAGTGTAGAAAGCTTCCACATCAGCAGTGTGTTGTGTGTGTAAAAAATAAAGCTCATAAATAGATTTTCTAAAACAACTTACAATTTGATACTTTCATCAATCTCCCATTAATTTTCTAAAGGGATATTGACGAAAGAGTTATTCTATTCTTAAGTCGATATGTAAAATATACAATCCATATTACTTAAATGTTAAGATCTAATTTACAAGATTAAAATTGAATTTATCTTTCGAATCAACTTAAATCATGTAAGCATTTTATTATAATAAAGATCAAACTGCTTATCAAGAGATGGCAAAAGAGTTATTGATAATTCACTATGTGCAAGGTACTGACATGGGTTTTTGTAGGTGTTTTATTTTTAGATCAATCGAATTCCAACTATATTTCAAATTGATAAAAAATATGAGAGAATTTTCTCGCCAGTTATTTTGCTAATGCCTAAATAACAACGGATAATGTTGTCCTGCCACGTAGCACACTCGTGGAGAAAATAATAGACTGTGGCACACATAATAATTATGTTGTTGGAGCCTACCAACCCAGAACCAGATGGAAGGCCACTACTGACCACTCAACCCAGACTCTCCCTCTCTCCCATCCATTGCCGAGAACAGGCATGACAGAAGGCCACCACCAATCCCGACCCACCCCCGTGCTCCTCTCTCCCATCCACCGTCAGGAATGCATACAACGAAACGGAGTGAGAATCCCTCAACCCATACTCGTGCTCCTCTATCCCATCGACTACAGGGAAACTCTCCGTTCAGACTATTATGGCGGTAAGCCACTGATTTTCTTTTTTCCTCGCTTTTGGAAAATAATTTGTATGAAATTTGGGTTGATAAATCACGAATTTTGGGGACTGAGAAATCACACATTTTTCGATTATTTTAACCGAAGTCAGTCACGAATTTGGATAGACTACAATTCATAAGTTGTAGCCTTCAAATTTTACAATCCAAAGTTGTTCTGGAAAGTGAGAATGACACATCTCATAAGTTGGAGTAGACTACAATTCATGGGAGGGAATCCTTGTTGGGTTGTCTGAATCTTGTACGAACACAATAGAAGTTGAGGAGCAAGATCTTTTTATTTTATTTTATTTTATTTATGCTTCTTGGAGGTTCTTTTGTGTCTGTGTAGATTCCGTTATGTTTCATTCCTAGAGCGGGGAGGTAAAGAATGATATATACTTTCTTATTCTTCATCAATGCTTTTGATATTTCCTTTTTTATGTAGAAATTTTCAGGTACAAACAATATTTAAAGAAAAAGTCTTAGCATCAGCCAAAGCACACTTTACATGTAAAGGTGATCCATTTTTCTTTTTTTTTTTCCTCATTCTCTTTCTCCTCATAGCCCATTCCTCTCTCACCTAGTGGATTACTTTGACATATATGGTGATCTAAAGATGATTCGGAGTTAGAAATTTTGGCCACTTGATCGATCCAATGAGCAAGATGAAAATGCAACATGTTAATAAATACTTTTCAATCTATTTCATCACTTGAATCTTAACTTGAAGCTTTGCTATTCTGTAAAGCACAGACGCAAGTAATTAAATATCTAAATTTACACTTACTCAGTTCATCTTCATTACAAAACTAGAAAAAGAACTGCTAAAAGTCGACAGCCAAGCCCCATCTCCCAACCCCACTCTCCTTCTCCCTCTGTCACTCATAACTACAGTGTAGTTTCACGCACATACCCTAAAACCATTACTAGTAGCCCTCTGTTTTCAACCACTCAGTTCTTCGCGCTAGCAGTTGCCTCCACGTTCGGAAAACAACCTAAGCCACCTCGACGTGTACCCAAGCCTCCGCCCAAGACCATCGTCACCAAATCACTGAAAACCATTACTAGTGGCCCTCTGTTTTAAGCCCCCAAAAACAAAGCAAGTATTTTTTTTTTGCTCTACACCTCTGTCGCCAGCGACGTAAGTTGCTTGCCAGCCACTTGCCGCCGTTCATCTTGCCTTAGCTGTGAGACGCTTCCCCGTGGAATTGCACCGACCACCATCACTGCAGCTCCTGATCTTCCCGTACCAGCCACCGAAAATTTATAAAGGGAGTGTTATGTGTTTCTCCATCGAAACAGAGAAACATATTGACGTTGCCACCAGTTGATTCAGCTCTAGACCCACGATGGAGCAGTTGTGAATCACCTGTGTAACCAGAAGATGTCGATGGTACACCCTAGGCTCGTCATTTCTCCTCACGGTAAACTCTCACCGATCGTATTCTCCGGTTTCTCTACCTCTCATGTCGAGGTACAAAAGAAGATGGGCGAGCAACGAGGAAGGAGGAGAGATGGGTGGTGATGCTGTGCATACGGAGGAACGTCGCTTATTGTCGCCAAATAGAGAGACGGTCTCGCCGGTGGCAGTGGGCAGAGGAAGTATGCGATGCAGGCGATGGAGAAGTTTTTTCGCACGGGAAAAATTTGAATTGGGAAAGAAAACAAAATCGTAAAACCAACAAAACTCACGTTTTACATTTTTTTTTAAAAAAACGGATTGCCACGTAGGGTGTGCAAAATTGCACACTGCTACAGTAGCTGATCCCTATCAAAACTCGTATTTAAACAACTCTTATAAAGATGCATTTTCGAAATAAATAAAAAAACTAGTAAATAAAAAATAAAAAAAACAAACCATTTCTAGATGATGGAGATACACGGAGGAAGGCGATGACGGTCTGGTAGTGGTGGCAAAATAGTCTCAAAAACAACAAATGGTTGACGATGGTGGCCAGAAAAAATCGTAGCGGAATGAAGAAAGAAATTGTCAGGAGTGAGTTAATTGAGAGAGAAGCAAAATGTAAACAAGACAAGCAAAGGCTCATGAGAAAGAAATCGCAGGTTTTCAATCTGCTAGAAATCTCCTGTAATGCAGCTTACTATGTAGAGCGCTTATATGTCCATCTGTTATTGGTGTCGGTTAATCCAAGGAGAACAGCACATCCGTTCCAATATAATCGTAAGAAATCGACAGACAATACAAACACTTCGATCCGTAAACTATTATAAATTTTATAAATCTCGATAACTTTTAGGATGTTTATCAACTTCAAATTCAAATATTCACGATCCACGACAAAAAGAAATTGTCATAGTGCCGTGTTGCATGGAAAAATGAAAGGAATCAAAATTGAATTTTGCTTTTAAATGGTGCGTGATAATATATATTTTTCTTTTAAGACCAAGTTTTGCCAAACCAATTTGGACTATTGACTCGGTTCAGGCAAATGAGTCTCCAAAATACAATGAAATCTGAAAAATTATTATCTTCTTTGATTGCATTATGCATTTAGGTTATGTTTGGACGTTGAATTGAATTGAGTTGAGATGATAAATTATTGTTAAAATATTATTTTTTAATATTATTATTATTTTAAGATTTGAAAAAATTAAATTATTTATTATATTTTATATTAAAATTTAAAAAAATTATAATGATAAATTGAAATGAATTGAAAAAAATTTAATAACCAAACAAATGAATTAAACTAGAAAGAATATTTATTATTCTAGTAAAATAACTTAATGAAGACCGACGGATAAAAATGGAAGATGACAAAATGGAGAAGGATAACAAAAAAAAGTGAAAAAAAGGGTCTCTTCTTAAGGACTCGTTTGGACATTGAGATGAAATGAAATAATTTTAGATAAATTGAATAAAATATTATTAAAATATTATTTTTAATATTATTATTATTTTAAAATTTTAAAAATTAAATTATTTATTATATTTTATATAAAAATTTAAAAAAATTATAATAATAAGAACCAAAAGTGCTTATAAGGACCATTAAGGTACATTTTTTTAGTAAAAAACTGTGACTTTGGAATAACAGTTAATGGCAGTTAAAATAATTTATGACTGTTAATAAAATAATCTATCATCCATTGTCGATGAGAAATTAGAAAAAAAGAAGGGAAAAGTATTTTGCATTCTTAAATTATAATCTAAGATCAATAAAATTGTCTCCTTATATTTCTCAATTATTAAAAACTTCTTAATTTAACTTCGATTGTTGATGGAAAAAAAAAATAGAATCTACTATTTTTTTAACTTCTCGTATAAAAATTAAATTCATCTCAACCTTGTGTCCAAAACTAAACGAGAGAACCATGAGATGAAGAAACAAATGTATTTAAGAAATTAAAAAAAAAAAAAAAAAAACAACCGCCATGTTTGAACATGGATCTCCTCACAGCTCCAAGTCCAAGCCGGTAATTATCCATGAAAATGAGAAGAAGGCAACGTAGGGTCTTTTACCCGCTCTCTCTCCCTTTCGGAAGTGATCCAACCAATATGGAAAATAATATCAATATTTAACTACCCAATTGGACCCAGGAGGGTGGACTTTCCTTGCCTCCCTCCACAGACTTCACCACCCACCGTCATCGTGACTCTCAATATTCCCCCGTCATTGCCCCTGGTAAGATTTCCTCGGTTTCCCAAATTCCTATCTATTTTCGATTCTATTTGATCAAGCTATCTCGGCGGTGTATGTAGCAGAATTCAAAAAAGGTCTTCCTTCCCAAGAACTGAGCGCTTTCTGTGTGATTGTGGTGATTGGTGACGATGGGAGGGCTGTGTTCGAGGAGTTCAAATGAGGAGTACGCGGTTTCTAAAGCGAATGGGTATACCGGTGATCGTTTCCAGTCGAATGTGCAGAAGAGTAGTAATTTGACTGCTCCGCCACCGCAGAAGTACGAAGTACGAGAACCGAAGAAGGAGACACAAGAACCCGTTGAGTATCGTGAAACGGGTGCGTCAGCAGCAGGTCTTTACGGGGCGACTGGCCCTGATGATTTCTATGATGGAATTCCTCGCTACAACCCGGGGGGGCCTTTGTCACAGAAATCCAGATCAGTAAGGTCGAGGCAGGCAGCTGTGGCAAAGGTAGGTGTTTCTTGGCAAAAATATTTTCATATTCTTATTATCTATTTCACTTTTTATCACCGTTGAATGAATGAGTTATTTCAGAATAATCAATCTGCACGTGTTCTTCTTTGATGTTATAGCTCTCTCTCTTTCTGCATCTCTTTTATACTTCCTGACTTTTGGCTTCAGTAGAATCCTACTTAAAATAAAAGTATGTTTCGCCGCCCTGGGGGGGTGTTGAATTGTAGAGAACCATAATTCTAAAGTGCACGCTTCATGGAGATTGTTGCTGTCTTCTGCTTTCGACTTCCCACTTTTACTAGAATCTACTTCGTTACTTCTCTGTTCTGTTTGGTTAGTAAAGGCATCAAGATGCCCTAATCAGTTCCCAGTAAAAGAGCTCTAATCAGTGTAATACTCCAGGTCTCAGAGGTCAGTTCCCGGTTAGGGAAGGCTGGAAGTCTTGGGCTTGGAAAGGCAGTAGAAGTCCTGGACACGCTTGGAAGCAGCATGACGAATTTGAATTCAGGAAGTGGTTTTGTTTCCGGAGCAGCAACTAAAGGCAATGAAATTACGATTTTGGCATTTGAGGTTGCAAACACGATTATGAAAGGTTCGAATTTGATGCAATCCCTTTCAAAAAGAAGTATTAGGCACCTGAAAGAAGTGGTGCTTCCTTCAGATGGAGTGCAACATTTAGTTTCAACAGATATGGATGAACTCCTACGGATTGTTGCAGCTGACAAAAGGTGGATAGTGGATGAAGTAGCTAATCCTTATGATTGCCTTGCATTTTGTGGTTTTCTTCCCATGGTTGATGTTGCTTGTAATAATTTTCATACAATCATTTTCTTTGTTTTTTTGGGACTTCAATCTTAGATAAATGATTAAATTACATTTACAGGGAGGAGTTGAAAATATTTTCAGGAGAGGTGGTTCGTTTCGGAAATCGTTGTAAAGATGCTCAGTGGCACAACTTGGACCGCTATTTTGAGAAGTAACATAAATTTTGCTTACTTATTTTGTTTTGCTATAAAGTCCGATATACATGTCAAGTTACAGCACTGTCCTTACTTGGTGACTTTCTGATACACTTTACAGGATCAGCAGAGATTTTACCCCTCAAAACCAACTGAAGGACGAAGCAGATTTGGTGATGCAGCAACTCATGACATCGGTTCAGTTTACAGCTGTGAGTATTGTCCTTTGTTTTGTATAGGAGAAATCATTTTTGTTTGGTTCAGAACGTATTAGATGGTGTAAAAGTTTGGATGAGTAAACTTTGGATTCACAAATCTTATGGATGTTTCTGGAAGCTGAATTGATGGCCTTGAAAATTTGTTCTCTTTTTGTAAATAGGTAATCTCAGTTGTAAGCATATCAGAAATCCAGTTATATATATTTTTGCGAATCTATTTTTTTTTCTTCGGCTCAACAATCTGAGATAATTTTTGGTGTGAGAATAGGCATGTAAAATTTATTTGCTATAGGAGTAGATAAACGGAAAAGAGTGAATAGTTTATGTGTTGGTTAGTAGTGTAGCCACATTGTGTCCTGCATGAATATTTATGGGGAAATCTTGCTCAAATTCTGTGTACTTTGCGGGGTTAAATGGTATTGATTTTCGTTGGGTGAGTATTCAGAGTATGGCATCACCTTTAAGACTGCCTTTCGCTGGATGGTTGTACTTGTATTCAGAATGATCCGACTGGTAGGTTAGTAAGGCTGTCCTTATTGAGAGGAACCTTTAGTGACTGCTTTTGGAAAATCCAACTCCACAGATGACGTTTAACAAAGGAAATTTGAATAAACTTTAATTTTTTAAACTATACTTGGGAAGCAGCAGTGTCATTCTCTCTCCATTCCATGTTGAGTGATGCAGTAGTTAAGGTTCAATTCATTTAATACACTCTTCAGCTGCTGCAAATGAAGGACATAATGTAGGATCATTATGTGTGGTTCATATCTCCAGACTGTAAGCAATTGACTGAGCATATAACTGACTCAAATATTAAAGGAAGAAAACTCTTATGTTTCTTCTGTTCTCAGGAATTATACCATGAATTGAATGCATTGGACCGATTCCAGCAAGAATATCAGCGTAGGTGTCAGGAGGACAGTTCATTTGCCAGTCAGAAAGGTGATTGCTATTTTTTTTGGGTTGCAAAACGCAGTTGTTCATTTCATGCAGAGGTGCACACACATTATTTCTTTTTTTTATTTTTTATTTTAGTGTTAGGAGTAGTCACTAGGTCTACTGTTATTCCTGGAAATAAAGATCTTCTTGAAACATTAGAGATTAGAACAGAAAAGTTTTTAGTTACATTTTTTACCTAGATAGAAACAACTGGAATTTTATTTTTGGTCATATGAATTGGAAAAGATGATTTAACACCAGGCATGAAACATATTTGGAATGGAACTGCAAATGAATTTTAAAGATATTGGGAAAAGTATATGCCATACAAGCATTAACAATACCAAGCAAGCCATTCAAGGTAATAAAAATCAGGTAGGAAACCTCAAACATTTGTCCCAAAGGAAATAATTCCACGAGGAATTTAAAACATATGTTAATTCTTTTTGATAAGTAATCAAGAAGTTTTATTCATAGTAAAAGGCAAAGCCCAAGTACACAGGAAGTATACATTTGAAATACCTATCTATAATGTACAACAGAAAGAAGAAAGTCATGAACATTGAGTCCATTACAAACAATAGCCCCCACCCAAGAAAACAATGTTTTAAAGAAAAAAAGTTTAAGCTCCTCTATTGTTCTCTCTTGGTTTTCGAAGCTTCTATCATTTCGCTCCCGCCAAATACACCAACACATACATATAGAGACCATTTTCCATATTGCTGCAACTTGTGTGTTTCCATGAAGACCTCTCCAGCGTGCTAGAAAGTCCACCAATCTACCGAGCATAACCCATGATAAACCAAGTCCTGTAAAAAAGTCAGCCCACAAGGTTCTGGCCACCTCGCAATGTAGAAACAAATGATCAACAGATTCACCATCTTTCTTACACATATAACACCAATCTAATACCATTAATCGACGTTTCCTTAGATTATTTGTGGTGAGCATTTTGTCCAAAGCTACTGTCCAAACAAAAAAAGTTGCTTTTGAAGGAGCTTTGGTTTGCCAAATGCTCTTCCATGGGAATGAGAGCCTGCCCTAATTTGATAAAACTCTGTGAAGTGATTGGACCGTGAATCTACCTTTTGGAAGGGCTTCAAAACATCCCATCCATCGTACCCTCAGTCATACGTACTGAATACAAAGCTGCATAGAAGTATGAAATAACTTCCATCTCCCAATTGTGGGTTGCCCTAATGAAGTCCACATTCCATTGAAGGGAGCCATTAGAAAAAGCCCAAAAGGTCCGCTATCGCTGCATCCTTTACTCGTGCTAACTCAAAAATGGTTGGGAATGAGTCTTTGAGACAGCATTCACCACACCATTTATCATACCAAAATCTGATGCGAGAGCCATTGCCCACCCTAGTATGTGTATGTCTCCTGAAAGTCTCCCAACCCTTCCTAATGTTTTTCCACAACCCTATCCCATGTGAACCACGTACCTCCTTCGTGCACTAACCGCACCATGCTTCCCCAACCTGTGCATCAATGATCGACTTTCACAAAGCCCCCCTTTCTTTTTGGTACCGCCACAACCATTGACCCAATAAAGCTTGATTGAATTTAGTCAAGTTATGAATACCCAATCCACCCCCAAAAATTGGAGTGCATACGGTATTCCAATTGACCAGATGGAACTTGAACTCGTCCCCCAACTTTTTCAACCACAAGATTCCAAATCTGCTTTGATTTGAAGGAGGCACCCAATGGTAAGCCAAGATACTGAAGAGGTAAATAGGATACCTTACATCCCAAGAGAGAGGCTAGAGCTGCCACATCAGGAACATTCCCCACCGGCACCATCTCAAACTTTGACAGATTAACTTTCAAACCCGAAACGGCTTCGAAACAAAGAAGTAGGGCCCTCAAAGATTATGTCCGAGATTTGCTCTACAGAATATAAGAGTGTGATCAGCAAACAACAAATGAGAAATACCAAGAGAGTCGAAGTTACCATTCCCCACCGAGAAACCGTGGAGAAAACCACATTCCACAAGCCCTACAATCATCTTACTGAAGGCTTCCATGACGAATAGGAATAGCAATGGAGATAGTGGATCTCCCTGTCTCAACCCACGGGAGGAGTCAAAGAAGCCCACTGGAGAACCATTCACCAAAATAGAGAATTGAACTGTTGAGATACAAAACTCTATTCATTTCATCCATCTCTCTCCAAAACCGCATCTTGCAAGTAAATAGAGTAGAAATTTCCAATTAACGTGATCATAGGCTTTTTCCATGTCTAATTTGCAGATTATCCCAGGTTCTTGAGATTTGAGACGTCCCTCCAATATTTCATTTGCAATTAGAACCGAGTCTAGAATTTGTCTATATTTGACAAATGCGTTTTGTGGCTTCCAAATTAACTTTTCCATCACTGTACTCAGTCGATTTGCTAGCACTTTGGAGAGAATCTTATAGACCCCTGTCACAAGGCTAATAAGACGATAATCACGAACATCCACTGACCCCACCTTTTTTGGTATGAGTGCTAAGAAGGAGGCATTGAGGCTTCTTTCGAAACTAGCATAATAATGGAACTCTCGAAAAACCCGCATAAGATCACCCTTGATCACCTCCCAACAGGTTTGAAAGAAGCCAATAGTAAAACCATCAGGGCCCGGGGCCTTATCACTAGCCATACCACGGACAACTTTGCATACTTCTTCTTCTTCAAAGGGCCTTTCCATCCACCCGACACATTGTTGGTCTAAGACTGAGAATGTCAACCCATCTGTTAACGGTCTCCAAGATTGTTGTTCGGATAGAAGATGTTCATAATACTGTACCAAGTGCTCCTCAATACTTGGCTGGTCTGAAAAAACTACACCATCAACCATCAAAGTGTCTATAGTATTGATCCTCCGACGCGATTTAGCCATCCTATGAAAGAACTTTGTACATCTATCTCCCTCCTTAAGCCATAAAGCCCTGGATTTCTGTCTCCAAGATGTCTCTTCCATTAGTAACACTCGTTCAAGATCTGTAACTACCTGTCTCTTGCAAACTTTTTCAGCTTCATTAAGAATTCTTGCCTCCTCCTCTCCCTCTAGGCCTTCATAAGGGAACGTCGCTATGATATAATATCGCCAAACACTTGTTCATTCCATAACTTGAAATCATATTTCAACGCTTTTAGTTTCCTTGCTAGAATGTAGCTTGTAGATCCTTGGAACTCATACGAAGACCACAATTGTTTGACCCTGTCTACAAAACCGTTAGATTTAAGCCACATATTTTCAAATTTGAAATACCTTCTACCTCATTGGATGCCTCCACAATCCAAAAAGATAGGGAAGTGGTCAGAACAAACTCTAGGTAAGCGTCTTTGAGTTACATCAAGAAAGTGTGATTCTCATTCTGAAGTTAACAAAAATCTATCGATTCTCGACCAAGAAGGGAGATATCGAGTATTGGACCAAGTATATAAGCCTCCCGTCAGTGAAATATCCATAAACTCCTGTTCTGAAATAAAATCAGAGAATTCCCTCGTATGATCGTTTACTTGGGAAGCGAGATACATTGAAGTCTCCCCCTATACAACTTGGTACATCCCACCAACTAATGATTTCAGCCAACTCTTCCCACAATAAGCTTCTTTCTGAGTCAGTCCTACACCTGCAAATGTCCAACGAAACCCATCTTCTACATTTACAAAGGAGCACGCCACAGTGAATTCACTCACACATTCCTCTACTCTTTCCACCACTCTTCTATCGAGCATGATAAGAACACCATCCGAAGCACATTTGGAAGGTAGATATGACCACCCAACATGATGCCCTCTCCACAAACTACAAATTATTTGCCTTGTAATTAGTTCTAGTTTGGTCTCTTGCAAGCAAATGATATCATCCTGCCACTGTTGGAGTAAGTTTCTGACTAGGAGTTGTTTGGCCTGCTCGTTCAGCCCCCTTACATTCCAAAATCTAATCTTTGGCTTCATAACAAAACCATTGATGCCCATCCCTTCCCATGCCCCCGACAAGAACTTCGCTCCCCTCCCTCATCGTTCATATCCCACATAAGCCTCTTGAGTTCTCTTTCTCTTTTTTTGTCCAAAGGTTGCGAGGGACCAGCTTTAGTTGGTGTGTTTGCAGCTTCAACAGCTGTGAGTAATGCCAAAAAATTCATCTTCAAAGCCCACACATGTAATCCTAACAATATGTTTGATTTCCATGGCTTTTTGGATTACCCAACTTGAGACCCTTGGATGAAAAGAGTTCAGAGGAGTGGGTTCTATCCCCTCAGCAGGGCACTTGCCCTTCACTACATCCTCCCCTCCTTCAATCACCAGAATACCTTTCATTGCACTGTCCTCTGGATTACCCAATCTACCCGCACTGAGATGGTCCTCCAACATGGGTTTCACGGCAGCTGAAGAAGGTTCCAGAGCCATACACAGTATATGTGCAGTTGAAGATGACAGGGATGGCCCAGACAACACCTCCGTCAAGTTTTGTGATTTTTCACAATGTTTCGACCCACCCAACAGCTCACCCATCCTCTCCTCTGTAGCCTCTTGCGGAATAGTAGCTTCCATAGACACCGGTGACGACGTTAGAGCCATCGAGATGGCTGGAGGCAACCCAGAGGGGACCGTCGCACCCTTCACCCCACAAGACAATGATCCTTCCGATGAGAAACCAGTAATCTCTTCTGAAGCTTTGTGCGGGATCGTAACTACCACAGACACCAGCGACGTCGTTATTGCCGCCGTGATGAGTGGTGGCAACCCAGAGGGGTCCATCGCACCCTTATGTGCCACCCCACGAGACGAGAAACCTCCCGATGACATACCCGTCTGATACGCACCTTCCTCTGTAAACAAGAACACTTCCGGCACTAAGTTTCTGCTGCAGATATCGCCGGAAGCAGTCCCTGAGGATGACTGCCCCGAGCCATCGATGGTTGTCAACTGCAATTGTCGTTGACGTTGTTGGGCCAGCAGCCCACACAGCCCAGTGGCTTTCGAGCCCTTCACTGGAGAAGGCCCAGCCCTCTTGAGGCGCCACCTCCACTTGGGTTGGGCCTGGCGTGACCGGCCCAAGCCCATCTTGGCTTTCAGCCTTAACCCAGCACCCTGATGACCCAAGCCCACTCCTAGGCCCAGTTTTCTACCAGTGCTTCAATGGCATTCTTCAAATTACTGAGTTCACCCTTCACACCTTTCAATTCTTGTTTTATTTCAAAAAGGGTCATATGTTCCTCTCTTTCCAATGTGCAGGGGCTTGACACAACAACTCCAACTAATTCAGGTAAAGGAGTTTTAACAACCCGAGAGCACTCCCCTGCACCCCCTTTCTTCTTGTCCTTTTCTCCAATTTGAGAAGCCATCTTCTGACATGTACTGCCATGCACCACCACCCTGCCTACTCTACCTCCACCAGTAGCCTCAACGTAGGACCTGGCTTGCCCACCCACCTCTTTCCTCTTCCCCCTTTCCTGACCCATTGCCTGAACCTTAGAGGAGCATGACAGCATAAGCTTCTTATCCATGGACAGCTTTTTCCACCCCTGACCTTCCATCCCTGCCGGAAACACCAGCATTCCTCGATGGCCATGACCACCGTATTCAGTTACTTCCAGGTAATACCCAAAAGAATTAACACGCCGATGAGAAACTAATGCCATGGACCCAGCTCGAAAAGTCTTGTAAAACTCCTTTCTTCCCTCTGCAAAATAGCACTCCTCCATCGTGTTTGCTAGCCAGCAGGAGCAAGGACTACTAAAAGACATCACCTTTGAAAACTTTCTACCTCCTTCAGTAATACGAAAACAGTTTCCCCCCTCTAGAGATAAGATGAACATCTTATTTTCTATTAATAAGTGTTTTACAACACCCATCTTAACTCAGCACAATATCAGTCTGAAGGAAAAACTAATGAGAATATGATTCCCGGGAAGAATCACCAGAAAACTCACTCATGTTGGAAGATTGTACGGAGAGAAAACCAACTCACTCAAAAAGGATTCTTCGAGGAGAGAAATTTTATGAAGACTAAACTGCCAATTTTGACAGATTCAAGCAAAATGAGATTCTGGGAAAATATTGTATAAATAATATCGAGTAATATGAAAGCTGTTCACAATGTAAGTTAGAACTTAAACCTAATAGTAGTTAGATAGTTTGAGTTGAGTATTTTTTGGGTTTTAAGAAATGAGAGAGAAAAAGTTGAATAAAAAATATTATAAAGTTAAAATATTGTTAAAATATAGTTTTATAATATTATTTTTGTATGGGATTTGAAAATGTTGAATTGTTTTTTTTTTGTTTGAAAGTTTGGAAAAATTGTAATGATTAGTTTGAAAAAGTTGTAATAATTAGTTTGAAAATGTTTGTATTTGAATTATGTTTGGGATTGATATGGGATGAGATGAAATGAGAATTTTGGGATGAGATCTATTTCCAAACAAGCCCAATAGAATTATATGAATAGTAGTGAAATGATTTGAGTTAAGATGTTTTATGGGGTTTTGGAAAAGGAGAAAAAAAGTTGAATAAAAATATTATAAAGTTAAAAAATTGTTTGAATATAATTTATTATTATTATTTTTGTTTTGAAGTTTGAAAATTTTTTATTGATTTTTGGGTTTTGTTTTGAAGTTTGTAAAAGTTCGTAATGATTAGAAGAAAAAGTTGAAGATTTGAAATTGAAAAGTGTTTTGTGTTTGAGTTATGCTTGGGAAGGAAATTGTGAGAAGTTTTGAGAAATTTTCATCTCATCTCATTACCCAAACGTACAAATTATCTTACTACTATTCACAAAATTCTCATCTCATCTCACTCTCCAAACGAGCCACGAGCCCTAAGTTCATCTGACTTTTTATATATGTAACTTTGGGGTGGAGATAGGGGGACTAAAGGGGGCCATCCCCACCCAAATTAAAAAATACAACCATTTTTTTCTGAAAAAAATGCAGCCTTTATGCTTTTAATAATACTTGGTAAGAGTTCCTCCAAACGTTTTTACAATATTTGTATGTATTGTAACTCAGAATTAGAGAGTTTTTGTTTTCAGTAAAATGACATGGAGAATATTAGTTTTGTAAATAAATATGAAGATTCATCTATTTTATCCATTTTTATTTGTCATGTAGGTGACAACCTTGGGATCATGAAGGCAGAACTGAAAAGCCAAAAAAAGCAAGTAAAAAATTTAAAGAAAAAATCCCTCTGGTCCAGAAGCATGGAAGAGGTAATTTTACTACCCTCTTGAATAGCTTTTCTGGAGAAATTGCTAACTCAATGTGTTTAACACTAATTTATGAATAATTCCTTAATGGATTTTTTGACCATTAGATCTGTTGGTTGGTGTTGCTAACATATCGTTCATTTCTAGTTGGTGTTTCTCTTGAATATGTCCTATGTACTTGGACTGTCTTTTGCTCAATAAAATCCTTGACTACTTGTATAAAAAGGATTATACCCTTTTTTTTTGGAAAATTTCTGATTTTTTTTTATCATTTAACAGACTTCCCCTCCCTAAAAGATTGGTTTAAGTCATCAAGTTTAGGTCCCATACTAAAATGGGCCCAGAAATGAATTACTTGTCTCTTAGGCTAGGGTTGAGAAAATGATTTGCAACCTGGTTTTAAATGGACCAAGAGCCACTGTTGATC
This sequence comes from Juglans regia, assembly GCF_001411555.2. Lineage (NCBI taxonomy): Eukaryota > Viridiplantae > Streptophyta > Magnoliopsida > Fagales > Juglandaceae > Juglans > Juglans regia. The sequence continues at coordinate 10,836,350 of NC_049901.1, read as the reverse complement.
ACATATGCTGTGGTCCAAATACCTCATATTCAGAGACACTGGTTAAGACTGAGGGTGCAGAAGCAGGAAGGTGTGAGACACCTGCTTCCACCTGACCAAAGGTCGTTCTCCACTTGCTCTCATGGGTCGTAGATGGAAAGAGGAAATGCTAGATGTGATCCTACATTGTAATCATAAAATTTAACAATAATTTAGTGTGATTTCGCTATGAACAATACGAATCAGAGTTTGAAGAAGGGGAACAAGAAACAGTCCATGAACCACAAAAGATAGGAAAGGATTTATTCAATCGCATAGTTTGGGCTCCCATAATATGGCTCCCTTGGGGCTTTCTGATTGATTGTGTCAAGAAACATTGAATAGGTAACGTGAAAATGGACCCAAAGAATTTGATTAGTAAAGCAGAAGACGTCCCTGTGATATTGTAATTTTCATATATCTGTAGCATGAGCTATAGCTTGTCAACAATTTTTACTGACAGAAAAAATGACAAAGCGATTAGGAAATTAAACAGAGAAAGTGGGCCAGAGAGTGAATGGATCTCAGGCAAAGGTACTTAAGAAAGTGTTTGTACTTGGGCAAGCTAGATTGTGGAGAGAACAAGCAGCTAAATTTTTCACAAGGTGAGAGTCAAGAGGAATCTGGTATGTGGAGCATCAGAGCTGGTGTCATACCAACCCAATCACATAGGCCATGTGAGAGTGGGGAGTACTCATTACAGAAGGCAGAACGTATACGCCAGAGGGGTGGGGGAGATTGTGAGAAAGTGAAGAGAAACAAGCCAAGAATGCAACTATTGCCTTACAAAATATCTATACGGTGTTAATAATGGTCTCTCTGTATGAATTTTTGCATATTTTGTTGGTTGCTTGTAATAGCTTTCCATTGTACTTTTAATCTTTCTTTCTGCTGTAGTTGTACTCAAATGAATTTTTCCTTAGAAATAAGAATTAATCTTACAAATTTAAAATATTAGCTTGAGACATACAATAATTTGGATAACAGGTGATGGAGAAGCTTGTAGATATTGTTCGTTTCTTGCATTTGGAGATCCATAATACCTTCAGCAGTACTGGTATGTCTGCATTTAGAGTGTTGACTGTGTTTAAGCTTTCTTTGTTTCATGTTCATCTTTTTAAGTAATATATTGTTCAAAAATCCAATTATACCTATAATAATATTATCATCAATGTCATCACCATGTTTATCATGTCAAATACATCACTTATAGTTCGTTTTCAAGGATAGCTTCAGTAAGCAAGGCAGGATTTTTGTAATTTTAATCAGTGTGTGATCAGAAACAAATTTTTTGTATTAGGCCTTTGTGAAATAATATGCGGTTTAGAGTGACATTTTAAGGTGGTTGTTCTCTTAATCCAGGTTCACCATTGTGTTGGTTGGTTTTTGAGCGATCTATGCTTCATAGTTATAACAAACATGTTAATTATGTTTCGCTGTCTGCAATTTTCAGACGCTCACAAACCAGTAGATGAATCCCTGAGCAGTCGCCAGAGATTGGGACCTGCTGGACTTTCATTGCATTATGCAAACATAGTCATCCAAATTGATAATCTTGTAAGTGTGCCATCACTTCTAACTGCCTTTTTCATGTTATGTAGTTTCTTTCACTTTTTATTTTTCTTCTGGATTTCCTGGAAATACAATTAGTAATAAGCTTATATGATTGCTGTTATCGCTGTTAGTTGTAGTAACTCATAATTTCTCAGGTCTTTGTATGGAATATCTAGCTTATCTGGGGAATTTTAAAGTAACTTGTAATCAAGATATGGATACTGGTTTGAAGAAATTGAGAGATAGATAGGGACAATTAGCAAATTGTGAAAGAAGATTAGGTCAAGTACATTTGGTGCTAAATAGCATGGGATGGTGGGAAGAATATCTTCGTAATCAAATTAAGTACTTTTGAATGTGTTATGAGGAAGTGGGCTTGCAAATAGATTTTTTGAATTGGTTGTTATAACCTACTTAAAGAATTAGCTTTCAAATGACTCCAGTTTCACCTTGATCCAAAGCATGAGCTGTTATCATTGAAATACAGAGGTACTTAATGACAGAGCTCTCTTGGCACAAAAATGCTCCAATGTCCATCAACAATATTTAGCAATGGCGTAATATGGAAGAGGTACTTAATTATCATTCCTAGGAGTGAAGAATTGAAAGTCTGGATAGGCATTGAATTGATTATCGAAGATATGATTTTGGATATGTGGCATCAGATACATGTGGCATTCAATTATCGAAGATATGTTTGTTTGTTGTTGTTTATTTTTTTGCATCTTGAAATGGGCATTCTTCTTCCTTGAGTACATCAGAAGCCACAGATAATGAAAATGTGAAGGCAAAGGGAAGGAAGCTCTGACATTGTGAATTGGACTGACTACTACTACACTGTTCTATCCAGGGGGCAGGCTTCAGTACTGAAGGACAGACGAATTTCAACAGAAAACTTATTTATGGGATTATTCCCATCGTAGTCTCATTAGGCTTTATATTGTTTCTTAGAAAAACACCATATTGTTTGAGGAATATCTTGCTGCATTATCCTAAGTGTTTTTCCAAATGGATTGAGACAATTGATGACAAAAGTGTTGTTGGATCACCAGCCAAACTTTGTTGTCCAAATTAACTCCAATAGCACCTAGTTTTGGTTATTTCCTTGGTTAACATGTTATCTGCTACTTTATGTCATTCAACTTCTAAAGTTTTAAATGAGTTTATTCAGTCAGCTTTGATGAAATCAGGTACTCCGCTCAAGTTCTGCGGCTCCAAATACAAGGGATGCATTATACGAGAGCTTGCCACCTAGTATAAAATCAGCTCTACGCTCCAAACTACAACCTTTCAATGCTAAAGTAGAGGTATAATCTCATTTGGTGGCATTTTGTTAATTTTTTTCCTTGGACAAGGCGTTGAAGGTTCTTTGGGTACCGATCTAATCTCCAGGAGTACAAGTCCCCCCTGCCCCACACCTATTGGGAAACACTATACACCATTTTTTCCACTTACATGTTCATTCAATTAGAATAGTGCTTTATATAGAATTCATCCTTACATAAATTATTCTTATCCCAACTCAAGATGATGAGTTTCCTATTGCAATTCGTTTCCTGTAGCTCACTATTACTGATATTAAAGCTGAGATGGAGAAGACTTTGCAGTGGCTCGTTCCAATTGCCACAAACACAGCCAAGTAAGCTGGCCTGCTTTTCGATTGACTCCTATAAGTGAAAATTGTCTTGGCTTTTTGTCTAATCATTAGTATGTTGCTTTTGGTTGCATATAAACTATATCAGGGCCCATCATGGTTTTGGCTGGGTTGGGGAGTGGGCGAGTACCGGGTGAGTAACAATAATAACCTTTTTTTTCCCTTTCCTTAGCAAGTTGTCAATTTTCCCTTTTTTATTTTTAAGATGAACCGGGATTTGTTATTTCTTTTTGTATGTTATTTATAAGATATGAATTTCCGTTCATACAGTTCTGAGCTACACAGGAAGGCCACTGTGCAGACTGATGTGATTAGAATTGAGACACTCCACCATGCAGATCAGGAAAAAACTGAAGCCTATGTAATTGAGCTAGTATTGTGGCTTCACCAATTAATCAACCAAAGTAAATCTAATACAAACGGTGGTGGGAAGAGGTCAACAACAACTCAGCAGCCCAAGCAAGAGCCATCCACCAATGCCAAGCCACCCGTGCTAACAAGCGAAGAGCAGGAGATGCTTCAGCGTGTAAGTAAGAAAAGATGGTCAGCAGGCGGCAGTAAGAGTCAGGATTTTAATAGCTCTGGGAAGGCTATCTTTGAAAAGCAAAGTAGGTTGAGCAAGAGTTACAACCAGTCCTCGAGGAGAAGAAGCAAGAAATTGCTGTCTTCTAATGAGCCATCTTCCGGGCTTCCTGTCATTGAGTTAGGCATTGAAAAGGGGCACGCATGAATGTGGTTTACATGCTTTACAGAATGGAAAAGGCCTTTAAAGTTGAGTTAGAGAGTCAGATACGGGTAAAAGTTAAAACAATCGGTCTGCTAGTGTAAATGTACTGTATTTATGCCATTGTAGACGATATAGAAAAAAAAAAAAAAGAGTCAACTTTCTGTGCATCCATCGATCACACCCTGGATTTCTTTATCATGCATTGGGACAATGATTTACTTGGCATAGCATGACTTCAAGTATTGATTTGGATAGAAAAGTATAGTGTTTTGGACCACAAAATTGGAACACGGACACAACAAACGAAATTACCATTTGTTGCTGGATTCGCGTCTCAATTCCGTGCTTGAATCCGTGTAGGTAGTACTAGTTTATTTCACGACTGTGCAAATGTCATGTAATCTCTTTGAACAAAGTGAATAAATACGTGATTCATATTAATTTTTTATTAGTGTATCTCATTCTTTTTAAAAATGATTGCACGATATTTACGCACGCTACGACTATATGTAATATTACGTATATAGAGGTTTTAGAAAAATACAAATCCTTTGTATGTGCTCCACACTCAATTTAATTTATATTAATATATCAATCATTGTCTTTCTTTAGAATTTCGAAAATCTAATTATTATTACCATATATGAATGAAAATGATTTATATATAATTAATCAACCAAACCAAAAAGCATCGACCACATTCGTCACTTTTGATTATCTTGTTAACGTGGGAAGCTATTTGTCTAAGGAAGATTTGTTTCATGTGGATTGTGAACATTTCTATTGGTACGTGACACGTCCATTCTTACATCTTCGGGCATTATTTATTCATTTTGTTTGGCGGTAAAATCCTGCCTCCAAACTAATTCTTAAACATATCTATTATATATGTTTTCTAATAAAAAACGTGAAAATTAATATAGTTTGATATCATATGTTAAATTGTAACATAATTTTTATTATAAAATAGATCTAATGTATTGAATAAAATCACATGAATTTATAAATTTAGATATCTTTAAAAATATAACAGATCTATTTCTTTGTCATTCTATATAAATTATTATTTATTTTAAATAGATTATATTTAAGATTATTATTTATTTTTTTAACAGATAAATATTTTATGATTAATACGTACGTATATAGGTCAGAAACGTTACCAATGGGATTTCAATCTCTATCTCTTCTGTTTTATTAGCTTCGTTAGGATGGAGGTTGGAGTATGGACTGAACGTAGCAGCCAAAATGGCAAAACTGCCGCCGAGTTGCATGTACAACAAATGTTCTGTCGGACGATACTTAGCACGAGAATTGGCATGGATATATTTATTTTATAAATTTATGAAAAATATTTAAAATTTTAAAAATAAAATTAAAAATTAAAAAAAATGAAAAATATCTTATATCCTATAGAAAAATATATTTATTCACCACTTCACATTTTATATCTTATAAAAAATATATTTATATTTTATAAAAAAATATTTTATATTTTATAAAAAAAGTTATAAATATAGAGTGTATGATTAAATAGTAACGGATAAATCTCAAAAATTTATTACGTGGATTGTGCATGAGCAAGATCTGATGTGTACCTATCATTTTTGTGCGCGCACATTTTAAAAGGGTGCTGTGACCTCAACTCTCTCGGTCTGTCTCCCTTTTGAAGTCATCTCTCTTCCTGGAAGCCTGAGTCCCCAACGTCTCTCGACAGTCCTTCGCCATGGCAAGAGGAAGCAAAAGCAGGAGGACAAAATCCCATTCCCATGCATCCGGCAAGAAGAAGAGAAATGCAACTGTTCAAGAAGAACAACAGCAAGTAGCACCGGTCGAAACTGCCGGCCAAAGCTCTAATATCTCACTGCTTCCCCTGATGATTCTCACAGACATTCTCTTGAGACTGCCTTTCAAAACCATATTCAGTTGCAGGTGCGTGTGCAAAACATGGCTCAGTGTTCTCTTAGACCCTGACTTCGCCCAATTGTATCAAGCAAGAGCGCCCTCCAGCATCATCCTCCAACCTCAAAACGACATCCTTAAACAATACCTCTACGCGGTCGATCTCGAGGCATCTGACAGTAGTAATCATGCTATTAGTATTAGTCACTATAGCGTTAGAGTGAAGTTTGACACTCAAACTCAATTGTCTCCCCAAAGCAAACTCAGTCTGGTGGATTCTTGCAATGGTTTGATTCTTCTGTGCGAGTCGTTCCGCATGGACCTGTTGGCAGAGAGGTTATATGTATGTAACCCGATAACGGGCGAGTTCGTGATTGTTAGACCCATTAGGGCCAACCTGCCGCATTGGGTGTCTCCGCGGCTTGGGTTCTGTCCCAATTCTCGGAAATTCAAGGTGGTTATATTTGTGAACAAGGAGGATGGAGCTGATGAAAAAATGCCCACTGATGTGTACACCCTCGGCAGAGAGGGAGGTTGGAGGAGTGTTCTAATGAAGTATGATGTGCGCAGCAGCGTGCGTGACACTACCTTTCTGAATGGATTTATTCATTTTCTCTGGGGCCGTGCTATACCTGAATTATTAATACGTTCCTTTGATGTCGAGAACGAGAAGTTCCAACCGGTTCCACCACCTCCCCTCCTTGATTCATCTCTAAAAACAGGGGGGCAAAGGATGAGCCTGGGCGTACTGGGAGGCTGTCTTGCCTTGGCTGAATTTCCTTATGATGATGGTAGGTGCTTTCACGTTTGGGTAATGAAGGAATATGGTGTCCAATCGTCTTGGACTAAGGAATGGTCCATTAATGTCCACATCGACATACCTATGTATTCCGTACCCTGTTGTCATATAGTAGGGTTGCTCGGCAATGGAGACATCTTGATCTTACATCATGAGAAAACTATGTTTTCTTTCAATCGAGCGAATCGTACTTGCAAATATCACAGAATTGACAAAATACATTACTTTCAAGCGCTGCCTTATGTTCCCAACTTTTCTTCACTAACGGAGATCGCAAGTGGAGAAGAGGTGTTCAATGCCAGATTCAGGTAAATTCTCAAGCTCTTTCTATTCAGTTTATTCAATTGAGATTCTAATGCCATCTAACTGACTGCTATCCCTAAATTTGTTATGCTCATTTGTTACAAAAATCTCTGACGATTTGAATGGTAACAATCAACTATGATCTAAGTTTCTTGAACAAGTTGCATACTTTGTGTGAATAATTGAAATTGACCATGCAAGGTCCCACCCGGGGCCGTGTAAACTCAACCTCAGTGTGTAGATATTGGCCAAAAGCATATATGATACCTCATTTTTGCTTTAAATCTTATTAAACTCATCTTCTAAAATATTTTGTACTATCTTTTACTTACACCAAGGATACACATTTAAAAAAAGACACGGAGGTCTAAACTAGATAGGTATTAAATTTAAGATTTTGGTGGCCTGCCATATTCGGCTTCAATGATAAATTACTTCACTGTTTACTATACCATTAATTGTAATCAAGCTTGTTTTCCTTGTTCTGGCAGAATTTATGTGTATTTGTTTTAAGTACATAAAATTCATGAGTATCTGTAAGCCATGATATTTATGATTTTGTCTTGGTTTCACTTGCTTGTTTGTCAGAATTTGCGTGTATCTTCAAGCCGTGGTGTTGATCTTCTCTTCGTTGTATTGCTTTCATAGTGTACCTAAGATTATACTTCTTTTTTATGTAAAGAAAATGAAAGACAAAAGAAGTACTGTAACCATTTTTGTTATATGTAAAAAGAACTTTTTTTTTATCAGTATTATATGTAAAAAGAACTTAACATATAAACGATTGTCTGCATGAGTTTTTAAATTTTTTAAGAGCGCTGTGCATATTGCTCTAAGGGTGGAGGTTTGCCATGTAATGTAACTAGGCATGTATATATAGAACATGGTTTGTCATGTGATGTAGGGGATTTGCTGAAGTTTCATGATTATGAGCTTATGCAAAATATGAATGGGATTGTAAATATTGGAAATCTAGAATGGTCTTATCATCTTGATATTCTACCAGGTAGAAATTTGTGGAGGGAATCTTTTTATTTGATTAATAGCAAATACTAAAATTTATAAACAAACTTCTTAAGTTCTCTCTAACCTTATCAGAGAACGATGAGGGATTACGTGTCAAAGGATGCAATACAAGCAGCACAGCGATCAGCAGCTCTATATGTTTCTCTTTATTCATGTTCTATAATAACATCTTGAGGTGCTTTCTGCTGGCCTTACAAATTTTTTCAGTCGTTTGAGCCTACAAGGGCTATTTGTTGGTTTATTATGCACAAGTGCACAATCATTGGTGCATAAGAATATAAAACTACTGCGGTCTGCCATGTTGTCAAACTTGAAATCTTTTGCAATCCTGAGACCAGGAATGGCGAAAGATTGGATATGATTTGGTTGAGCTATTGTCTATTGATAGTAACTGACTGAGTTCACTTAACAAATTGGTTGAAAAATAACAATCTTGTCCACTCAATTCAAGTAGTTTAAGCCTTTTTCTTTAGCCAGATGGTTTAGCATGCAGCAGAGTATTAATTTATCATCCCAAAATCACGATCAAAATATCTATCATGTAAAACAAACAAGAACTGAAGGCTGAATGAAATAATTGATCATTTTAAGTATTAAATTTAGATAATTTACATTTTAATGACTAAATCAGAAAAAAGTAACAAATAAAGTAAAGACCTGTATTGGTAATCGAAACCTACATAAGAAGCTTTTAGTTATTTTTTTATCAGTAAACAAGAACTTTATTGATGAGGATATAGGAAGCGTTTAGCATGAATGATTTTCATTTCATGCTATAAACAACTTAATCACTTCAGTTAATTTTCAACAATAACCTAGCCCTAAAATATTTATGGGTTGGATTAGGATTGACTAATAGGTTTGGATCGGGTTGAACTAATAGTATCATGTATTAAATTTTGTTACCTTTAGAATCTTGGCCTCGCCTTTCCTGTTGTGGAGTTTTCCATCCGATATAAACCATTGGCACGTCGAATCAGCAAAGGATAACAACTCAAGGAAAAGTGCTAGCCACCTTTGCATTATAACACCAAAAGACTGATCAATTTGAAGCTTCCCCGAAATCACTTATAAAGCCCAATTTCACCTAGTAAGTAGCCAATGTAGGACTTTAGCACCCGTGCCTAACTGTATAATCTACCCACTCTATGTGGGCTATCCATATTCCCAACATAGGACTGGGGTGTTCCAGGAATCCTTTGTATCAATCTCCTCATGCCCTTTTGGATGGCCTTCCCATCTGTAGGTTTTCTTCTCTCTCTTATGATCTGAAACAAGGTTCTAATACAAGAAAAAGTTCTCTGTTTCCTAAAATAAATGGAGCCAAATATGACATCTTCATTCTCTCTTTATGTGCCTATCCCTTTAGAATCTTTCTGGCACATTCTAGAAGTTATAGCTGTCCTCACTTTTTATGAAAATCAAGTGCCTTATCTTCATTGCCCCAAACTTCTATGGGAGAACAACATTCAAAACACGCACCTTTTTTTTAATAAAATTCAGAATACAGACCTTGATGTGCACTTGAGTGACTCAATTGAGATGGTGATCCTAAATATTGTGAAGTCATTATAATTTCTATTAATGAACCCCACTAAGGCTTCTAAAAATGGGTATAGACTTTATTGGACTTTTCTGTGCATGTTTGTTTGGGGGATCTCATAATGGGTGTTGGGATCATTTAGCTTTTAAGTTCCAAAGTAAGTTCATTTTATTTCGTATCCCACTCTTGTTACTTCGACTCTTCGTTAAATGATGGCCTGACGTCACTCAGTTTCAGTGATAAATGGCTTTGTTTGTTTGTGTAGTTAATAATAATTTGTGAAGAAGTATGTTTTCCTTGTTTTGGCTGTATTTATCTTCATTTGTTTTTTTCTCCTGATATGCTAGTTTACTGAAGAACAAATATATGTTTTTTTTAGAGAAAATGAAAGAAAAAACACCCTAACGCATTATTGACTTCCTTTTACATAAAGTTCATTTATGTGATTGCCTAACTGTCATGATTTATTGGCTGATTTTTTTGCAAGCTATTTTAGAATTCTTACACTGCAAAATCAATTCTTATTGAGGGTAATATATCATCAACCAAACTCATTTTATAAATAAATCTCAAAATAAATTATCAATCTTCTAATAATTTTTTTTATAGTAAGAAACCGTCTAATAAATTTGGTCGACCAAAACTCTCAACCACTTAACTTTCTATATATAAAAAATGCTTTAGTATATAGAATGGTATTTATTATTTGATGTACTAAAAGTGCAATCTAATGATTATCAATTTGCATATATAAGCAAATGAATCAGATTCAAGCATTGCTAGAGTCGAACTTATAACCCAAAAAATAGCTGCTTTTCACAGAAATCCTACAGTTTGTTTTGAACCTCCTGCTAGCTTTCAGTCTCATAAACCTTACAGATTCTCTTCCACTTTTAAAGACTAAATTCATAAACTTTGGTGCGAGTCTTTTTATTATTATTATTATTATTATTATTATTATTATTTTTTTTTTTATGAATAACTTTGGTTTGAGTCTAGACCACTTAGTTGATTGTAGACTGCTCTTCTCGCTGATTTACTCACTGTCCTACATCTGCTCTTCCAACATAATATACGCCAGGGTTAATTTAACTCATCTTTTTCAGCCAAAAAACTCCCAGGACTTACCTTTGACAACAGGCCATAACATATAAGAGTGTTCAGATGCTTGTTTTTGTCAATTCAAGTCCTTCCAACCAACATTAGGGGAAAGATCTCTTATAGGCAAACATGCAGATTAAGAGGTTTTGTATCAGGTTTCCATCTATATAATCTTCAGCATTCTAATGATCAGGTGCTCTAAAACTGTTTCCAAACAATTCCTTCTCAATATCTGTCTCCAATTGGTGCCCATGGCAGCCAAGTGTAATAGGGACAAATAGTATGCATGATATGAGGAGTTGCCTTCTATCTTAGTTCCAATGATTTTCGCCTTGTCCAAAAGCAGTTATTTATTCCCCCCTTCCACCAGGCGGCTCCCGCACATAAATCTGTTTTTAAGAAGCACTTTGTGTGCACATCTGACCTTTAAATAGGGACCTCCAATGTGCCATAATTTAAAAGCCCTCTTTCTATCTTGAGTAAAAAATACTATCCTATGAGAGTCAGTAGCTGCCTTGTATTCTTGGTAACATCGGCAAGGCAATGGTGAGCAGTACCCAATTCCTTGCCCTTCGGGGGAGTGTAGTCCTCTCCTTTATCTAGTGCCCTACACTACTCCTGTCGATGAGTATTCCATTCCGGGAAAATAAAAAAATTAAAAAAATCCATTCCGGGAAAATTATCTATGGTGATACAAACGACCTTGTTGTGGGGCCCTTTGACCTTTAGAACAGCCTAGTTTCATTGATTGAAACAGAACTTCACTGTAGTCAGATGGATTGTCTAGTCTTTGGTTGTTAAGATCATATTGGTCAAGTTTGTCATGGCATGGTCTGATATACAAGACCATTTCACAAGGATATGGATAACTCTAGGCATCCATTGACCCTAATTTATAGGCTAAGTTGTTTGGATGCATCAGTTAGTTTGATCATCTTTATTGTTATGTTCCGTACTGCTTTATCACTTTTTAAACATTTGCATAGACATTAATTCCCAAGACGAGCCTACACATGCTTCTAACATGATATTGGTTATATATTATATATTCATATCTTTTGTTGTTTGGTGTACAGTTTGATTGAGTTAAGCGTGTTAGAGGGCTAGCCCATTTTGCAGCCATTTTTGTTGTTGATCTTCATCTATAGCATAAACTGCATTGTTCTAGGTAGGCTAAATTTTTCCAGTGTGAAGATTAAGCTTTTCTGAAACTTGGGTGGTATAGGCTTTTAATTTATACAGGCCTAATGAACATCATGCATTTGTTGATGATGGAATTATTGTGGTCTGGAGAATACACTGAATGAAATTCCCTTTTATGAAGGCAAGCTTTCTTGTTAGTCTTAGGACCCATTTGGATAGTGAAAGTGTGTCATCTCATCTCATCTTATCATTACAACTGCTCCAAATTTTCACACAAAATATAATAAATAAGTCAACTTTTTCAATTCCCAAAACAATAATAATACTAAAAAATAATATTCTAACAATATTTTATTCAACTTTCAACTTTCATCTCATCTCAACTCACTATCCAAACGGCACCTTATTGTAGTGTATTCGTTGTCATTTTCAACACTTCAACAAAAGGAATTTCTTAAATCCATTAGAGGATATTTTTCGGTTTGGTATTTCATTTTCCTTTTCTTTCTGCTATGAACACTATTAAACTAAACCAATGTGTATGCAGTTTTTAGAGTTCCCTTGAAAATTGTGACTCTTTTATTGTTCTCAATTGATTTTAGATGAAGTTTGTTGCTCTGTTCTTTGTAAGGGAAGATTTCAGATAATTGGACAGTGATATTTAACAAATTCCTACAAGGTGATATTTAACACTAATGCACTGTACATATTAGCTAATATGTTTCAAACAGTTTATTTTCCATTTTGGCATATGCAGAAAAGTCTAACTTCATGATAGTTACTTTACCGAATGAGCCAGTATTTCTCTCAAGCCAAGTAAATCTCTGATTGATTGATTGTCAGTAGTTTGGGGCTGTGCTGATTTTGATCTATCCCATGGTAGAATGTTGTGCGTATTGATGCACTTACTATACGTTACATAATTGGCTCATAGGACGTTTCATCGATGTACTTCCATTGGCTTGGATACTGTTTAATTAATCCAGGAAAGGGCTATGGGAGTGGGTTTTTTTCAGGCTTTTTTATGTTTTAAACCAGAACCTTGATGGTTTTTGGTTGTACATGATCACTGTATACATGGTTTGTTTTGTATGTAGAGGGTTCTACTACGAGATTATGATATTATCTTCATTCTTTCACCTAACGAAAAAAAACGTGTCTTCATTCTTGTAGGTTTCTCTAGGTGTTGATTTTTCATTCATATAATGTCAAATTTGGAAGAGGGTAATTCCTTGTTTAATTTTTCTAATTACTGGAAGAAATGCAAGAGAAAAATCATAACCTTTGTCTTCTTGATTTCCATATTTTCTCATGATCTTTACTTTCCAAAAAAACATTTTCACATTATTTTTGACAATTTATCATGCACCTTGTGCTAAAGACACAAATTTTGATATGAAATCTTTGCAATTGCTTAGGTGTTTCTCTTGTATACAACCCATGTACATGGACTATGCCTATTGCCATCGATAAAAGTTCTTGCTTATCTATCAAAAAAGCTTTGCAATTCTTGAATTTCTTCTTCTTCTTCTTTTTTCAAATTTCTTGGATGGAGCTGGATCTGTAGTGTAAAAGTCTTTGTATACCCATCGTGTGTTTAATTTCTTTGCTCTCATGCTATTTGTGGTGAGCTACCTGCATTGCTAATACTATCCACGAAAAATCCATAGGATTATCCATTTAACTGTGAATTAAAAAGCTACACGACACTCCAATATATGCATGACAACTGAAGTTACAATAAAGGAAAATATATGGATCCACCTTCTTTTGAAAATGTTTATGAACTTTACAGTAAATGGTAAATTTACTTGTTCTATATTTGGTTATTTTGTGTGCAGTTTTTACTAGTATAGACAATGGACTATGAGTGCTGGCATTTAAGATGCAATTTAAAACTACTTTTTTTTTTTTAGATTCAAACTCTAGCATCATCTTCTAAAATGGATATTTTCTTATGATTTTGAAAATTGCATGCTGAGGGCTTTCAGTTTACAAAATTTGGCTGTATTATCGATTCAAGATATCCTAAGGATATGTTATACTTCAGAATCTGTTGCTGGTGAATTTCAATTATTTACTTATTACTGCTGCACTATGGATTATGATACTGTACCTAGATGATGGAGAACTTATATTTATCCTTTTTATTGTAACTATATGGGTCGTAAAGATATGTTAATCAATCTTTTGGTCTTTGCAGAATGTTTTAATTGTCATTGGAAGATTCAGTCCTGAAGAAGGTACTGATACCTCTATGAAAACTTGCTCTAGTTTTTCTGGATAAAATGCCCATTTTTACTATTTGTTACTCTAGTGAATGTTTCCTGAAGAATAAATGAATAATTGTTTTTAATGATGTACCATTGTGAAATTTTGTATTTGTTTTCATTCTTTGTTGTTTTTATATTTGTTTCATTATTCTTAAAGTTGCCTTTCTATAGTGCAGGTAGAAATTATGGGGATTATCAGCTTCTGATGGGCAGATGAAATCTACAGCATCTTCATACTTTGAATAATACCTACAAAGAAAAAACTTATTTTGAATAATTTTTGGGGACAAGACCTTCTATTAAAATACTTGGCTTGGATGTTAGTCCAGCTTCTGGGGCCAAGTGCAGACAATCATTTACAGCCTGCTTGCTCATGCTGGATATGTGCTTTATTTTACAATAAAACTCCTATTTTCAACTCTTTTACGTTCTCTTTTTCATAATGCATGCTTCCATGGTTACCAAAAGATTCACTCTATCATTCATGCGCTGGCATGAAACTAATCCTAAAGCTGCTTTGAAAGTAGTTGAAATAAAATAAAATAAAAGAGGGAACAAATCCCAATTCTCTCTTTGGGCTTCTTTCACGCTGGAGGAAGGCATTTTTAAGGTTGCTTTGCTCCCGCGTGAAAGAAGCCTGGTTTGGATACCGGTGCATACTGGTTCAGTTTTAAATTTTGTCTAAAATCGGATCAAACTAGACCGATTACACGCAGGGGCAACGAGGATGATGCATCGCCATGTTTTCGCAGAAAAAAATTCAACACATTGCTCTACATTTTGTAAAGAAAGGTGAAGTTTCTGAAACAACCCACGGAGGCGCACACCCATTCCGGGCCGTTCATCATATGGTACTGGCAAACTAAGTAGACTCTAACTTTTTGAACTGCCAAGGCCTGGTTGGATAACAAAAGCCTCTTTATCTCATCTCATATCAGATCATCTTGTCTTATCTTATTTCAATATCTAAACAACACAAATACAAATATATTTTAGAGTAATGATACTCTTACACATGCTTTACTACTGTTTTACTGTCCATCTATTTTTTTTTCTTTTTACCATTTGAATCTAGATTAAAAATTTTAGAATATGATATTCTTGCATAATCTATAAGAAAATAAATTCACTCAACTAATGTAATCATGTAAGTTAATTAAAAATAAATTCGATTTTATAAAAATTTACTCAAAGTGCAAAAGAATGTCAATTTTTGAATTGAATTTATTTTTAATTAAATTACATGATTATATTGGTTGATTGAATTTATTTTCTTCTAAATTATGCAATATCATGTTATGAGATTTTTAATATAAATCTAAAGAACAAAAGGAAAAAAAAAATAGTTGAGTAGTAAAAGAGGTGTAAGGTATCTATCTTGTTGAGAGAAAAAAAAAGAGGTGTAAGGTATCGTTATCCTATTTTTTAATTTTAAATATTTAACTTTTCATTTAATTGTTATCTAATCATTATAAATTTTTCAAACTTTTAAACAAAACACAAGAAATAATTTAATTTTTTTTTAAATTTAAAAATAAGAATATTATTATAATAATATTTTAATTTTATAATATTTTTATTTAACTTTTTTTCTCTTATTTTTTAAAATCTAATAAAACATCTCAACTCAAATTATTTTATTATTATTTATAAATCATGTCGTCTCAATCCACTGTCTAAACCAAAAGTAAATCAATAATTTTCATGGTAGTAGTTTTCTTAGTGCCACCTTATTGGCCAAAGAAAAATTAAAATCGAAGCATTCATTTGACTTTATCTTCCTTTTTTTCCCCTCGTATTGGTGCTCTAGTAATTATAACGTGGTTTTGACTTTTGATTGATTAGCCCCACCTTTTTTTATCTCAAAATTAATATAGGGTTAATTGTAAATTCAATCCATAGGCTGCATCTCTGTAGCTAGTATATTTTATGAGAAATAATAATTGTAATTGTGAGTATATAAATATCATGTAATTACTTTAAAAAAAAAATAGATACAAAATCAATAATTATATGTAGTATTACTCATATTTTATTGAATATTTGTGATATATTATTTTTTATACAACCCTGTCAACAATTAAGAGAACCATTTAAGCCTTGAGGAATACAAATGCTGGTTGTCAGTTGAGTTAAGAGAGTAATGAGCTGCTCATTAATTCAATTGAGATAATAAACTTATTCATCTTTTTTAATGGAAATTTAGGCAGTTCTCTTTAAAAAAAAAAAATGGAATGTATTAGAAAAAAAAAAAAAAAGGTACAGCTTAAAAATGTACAAAAGAGATAACAATAATGGTAGAAGATCACTCATTTTGCCCCTATTTTCTCATTGATTTTGGTGTGGTTCTAAGGCTTGTGTAGAAAAGCGATTGACCCGTCCCGAAGAAGACGGTTTTAATTATTGCTCGGGTTTGACCCTTACAACATGGCGACCCGCCTCATAAAATCTGCAGATGAAATCCTAGCCACCCCAATCCCCTACTTCTCTTTAGATTTTACCTTATTGCCTAGGCTCTCGTTAAGCTTCAAGAAACTGAGTCGAACGGCAGATCATTGTAGTGGAGCCACGAGATCATCTTTGTAACCACCGTCGATAATCCAATCGACGGCCATGGCATCTTCAATAATCGGGAGGACCAAATCCTTGACCACACCAACGTGGCTGGGGTTGGCCGCTTAGGCCTTGAGGTCTTCCTTGGTTTTGTAGCGGCTGTGGAGTGTGGGTGAAGTTGAGGGAGGAAGACCAGTTATGGAAGACAGGACCAGCAGTGAGGTGGTGGACTTCGTCGATGGAGACCAGGCTGTTGAGCTCAGTGACCATGGTGTTGACCTTGGACGGATCGGTGTTCTCTTTTATTTTGAAGAGAACGACGTGCTAAACATGGGTATAGAAAGAGGACATCTTGATGGCGGTCTTGGACGGTGGGGAGCGGCCTGAGCAAGAGTATGGCTTGAAGGAAAAGGGGGGTTGAAGATAAGGTATGGTTTGGGGGGCAGCAAGAATGCGAGGGAAAATGGAGACGAAATGAATGTGGAGGAGTTCCCATAGAGCATCATATTGACTATCTGGAAAGAGGATATCTGAGAGTAATTGAGACTTGGATAGTGATGGATTGGACATATCACTGAGGACCAAGGACAACAGTGATGGGTTAAACATGTTTTATCGCTAGTATTCAAATTTGAAGAGGAAAAAAAACCACGGGGTTGACCCGACCAGGAATATGAGGGTCGGGTCGATTCTATCTAACACATCCAGAAGCACGGGTCAAGCTTAAATTCTAAACGGGTAGCTTGGGTTGGAGGCCTAGTGGCTCTTTATCAAAGTATCTTAAATAAGAGCAACTCAAACTATGAGAGTTATTATTAAAGAGTAATGGTACTCGTCATCTATTCTACCATCATTTTTTTAACGTCCCACAACGTGGTATTAAATGATTGAGATTATTTATTATGTTTCACTTGTGAATCTATCAGTTAATGTCACAACAAGAGATGTTGAGAAAATAATGATAAAAATATTTTTCTATTACTAAATGCATTTAGGTTGTGAGGATTTCTCCTTTTGATAGGAGAGGAGCTACGGAGGGAGATCTCATCCACATTATTATTATTTTCAACTTTTTTTTTTTTAATCTCTTTTACAAGATATTGGATTCTACGTCTAATGTCTCCATTTCTTTTAATGAATTTTTAAAATAATATTTTTACTAATTTTATTGTTTAACTAGGAGATTGTTGACGTGGAAATTGACATAATACATGTCAAAGTTGGATTGGGAGAAGAGAATGACGTTAAATTCCAATAATGGATTCGGCTGTAGTTTCTTATAAGGAAAATGCTAGATGTCTCGCTGGGAGCTCCTGCTGGGTTTTAGAGTTTTTTTATATGTATTTTTTTTAGTTTTTTTTATATAGATATTTTTAATAATTTTAAATATTTTAAAAAAATAAATTAAAAAATATAATATTATTAAAAAATATTTTCTTAATCACGAAGTAGAATCAAAATTATTCTAAGAAAGTATTTTTTAATAAATTTTTTTTACTTTCTGATTAAAAAAGTATTTTTTAATGATATTTTAAATTTATTTTATTTTTTAAAAATATTTAAAAGTATAAAAAAAATTTATATAAAAAATAAATTAAAAAAATACACATAAAAAAAGACATACTAAGAGCACTGGCAATGGACTAGCCATTGCCAAGTCCAAATCTAAATTTTAAAGTCCATTGAAATAAAATCACTGCATTGGAATAGGCAAAGCTATATTTTTCTAATTTATGCTACAGTAAATCTCCTTCTCTCGTCATTGTTGGTGAGCTCCTGTAGAGTGATCAAATAAATATTTTATGATATCCGTCCAACTGCCCCTCTCTTTTTCCCTCGTGTTTTCCATTTCCCTCGTCTCTCTTCTTTCCCTATTTCTCTCGCCATTTCTTTTTCCGAAACCCTTCTCCCCTTTCTCTCCTTCGCTTCGTTGCTCGTCTCTCCCTCTTCTATCCGTCCACCATTTTTCTTTTCTGAAACCCTTCTCCCTCTTCTCTCCCTCGCTCGGTCACTCGTCTCTCCCTCTTCGAACTTTCTCAATCGATTTTATCTCAGTTCCTGGGTCAATCTTCCACGATTGTGCAATTTCCTCTCTCTATTGGATTGGCTCAACAACGCAGAACTTTCTCTCGGTTTGGGTAAGCTTTATTTGGGTAAGTTTTGTATTGAGTATGAATTTCTGAATTTCTGAAATAAGTATGAATTTGTTTGGGTAAGCTGGTTATTATCGTTGCTGATTTTTCTACAGTTGGTGTTGTTGATTTTTCTTCAGTTTGTGTTGCTGATTTTTCTTCTATTGTTTATCATCGCGTCCAGCCAACTCAGAGTCTTAGAGTTGAGCCCCCATATTTTTTTTTATTGTTTTCTATTTTTAGTAACTACAATCCATTGTTTCTGATTTGTTGTTTTTGGGTTTGTTTGCTTTTTGTGTATAGCCATTTTCTCGTGTCTCACTTTGTTTGCTAGTCATTTTGGTGGTAGAAAAGGTCATTCGGTCATTTGATCCCATTTACTTTGCACAGCTTTATTTTTCATAGGATAAATCCAAACTGACAGGGTCTTTGATTCTGAATATATGGACCATATACCAGGCTTGTAATGGTTTTTGGTGGATAATGATTATGCATTTTGAATTGTTGTTTTGGGTTAGTTTCAACATACATTCTCAAATTTATTAAGTGTTATAAATATGAACATATATCCAACTTGAGTTGAAGATAAAAAGCTCTTTCTATTAGCTTTTTATCTTGCTGGGTTTTTTTTCGATTCTTTTTTCTGTTGATGCTGATTTTTTTCGATTCTTTTTTTTGTTGGAGATTTTTTCAAGTAATGCTGCTCTCCATGATTTGATCTTTGATTCTGAATATATGGACCATATACCAGGCTTGTAATGGTTTCTGGTGGATAAGGATTATGCATTTTGAGTTGTTGTTTTGGGTTAGTTTCAACATACATTTTCAAATTTATTAAGTGTTAGAAATAGGACCATCTACCCAAATTGAGTTGAAGATAAAAACAGATTTAAAAACATTCTCAAGGCTTGTTGATGCTGAAAGGCATACCCTTTTGTATACTTAAAAACAGATTTAAAAAATGTCCATTATCTGTCTTCTCATGAATACATCAGTACAGCTACATGATTATAACTCTCATTCGGCTGTTTTGTTCAGAATCTGCGTCTTCCCTCTAACTTCAAACTATATCCGTCTATTCTTTGAACATGAGCTATTGTTTTTAATTTTCTTGCTAGTCTTCTTACTGCAACCTCATGTGGTGGTCTAAAAGCTCTTTCCATAAATTTTTTATCTTGCTGAGTTTTTTTCTATTTTATTTTTTTCTGTTTGCTTTGTTTTTCGTGTTTTTCTTTCACTTTGCTGTTATTGTTTGCTCTCTCCTTTCATGTAAGCATGCTTTAGGGTGTATTTATGTGTATATGTAGTAGTATATGTATGTGGGTAATGGCTTGGACGCTACATATAACGTTTGTGGTTATCCCGATCGATGGTTTCTTTCAATGCCATTTGATCTCGGAAACATCACATATATTATTTGTTAAGACACTTTTCTGACTCCACAACAAAAAACAGAGTTTACTTTGCTGTTTTTTGCAAAACAGATGAGGAATAAAATGTGTTTGTTATTCTTTTTTGCAAAACAGAACAAGAAGTTTATTTTTGTTGATGTTTTGCAAAGTTGTTGTTTTTCTTTGCAAAACAGAACAAGAAGTTGATGAATTTGCTATTTTTCTGCATATTTTTCTACATATTTCTTTGCATACCAGCTTATCCAAACAAATTGATGATGTAATATTTGTTGTTGTGTGGGACTTGAAAATTTCTAAACTTTTCTGACTCCTTGAAAATATAATATTTTTCAAGGATGGACACACAAATTGATGATGATCCCTTCTTCACCACTCTATTACAAAGTGGAGGAGAGGGTTGTAATAGCACCCCAACGCAACATTCTAATGTTGTGCTCCAAGTAACATTCAATGACTGTGAAAAGAAGCCTCCTCCAAAAAAAGTTCAAAGGGGTGCATCTTTCACTGCAGATGAGGATAACTTCCTCGTCTCAGCTTGACTCAAATTAGTATCGATGCAATAAAGGGTACTGATCAAAAGTCCACTCAAATGTGGGAAAGAATTTCAGAATTTTATCATGAATATAAAAAACAGAACAATGTGAACCATTTTGTAGTTTCTTTGATGAATTGGTGGTCCTCGATTCAGAAATGCACAAATAAGTTTTGTGCATTTTTAGCACAAGTAGAGTCATTGCATCCGAGTGGTGCAACAGAGCAAGACAAGGTATGTAATATTTTCCTTTAATTTTCACAAACATGTATGACTGATTTATGAACTAACAATATTCCTATGTATTTGTAGATTGAGAATGCAAAAATTTTGTATAAAGAGATGGAGAAGAGTAACTTTACAATGGAGCACTGTTGGTGTCTTTTGAGACACCAACCAAAATGGCAACAACACATCTCCACCCTTGGGACGAGGAGAAGGCCACAAGGTGAAGCTGTTATTGATACGATGGAGGAGAACATGGAGGTTTTTGCGGAGAGACCTCTAGGCAAAAAAACTGAGAAAGAAATGGAGAAGAAACGGAAGTCGATGGAAGGCAAAGAGTTTGAGATCAGCATTTCATTAGCTAAAATGACCGAGGATAAAGCCATGACCATGGAAGAGCGGAGAAATGCTGCGTTGAAGGCAGACCAAAAAAGTGAGAAAATATTTGAATTAAAGGAGAATAAGTTTGAACTAGAGAAGAAGAAATTTGAAGGCAAGATGATGATGTTAGATCTACGTGGCATGAATGCCATGTAAGTTGAATATTTTCGTAATATTCAACTAGCAATTTTTGAGGATTCGAAATCCCATTCCGGAGGTAGATTTAACTCTCCTTCGACACCTTATTATGTAGATATTTAACTTCTAATATTTATAGAACTAATGTTTTTTGAGAATTTAGTGGCTGCCCAGCTACATGTGGGCTGGATAAATATGTGGCTGGGTAGCAACTAAATTCGTGGACTGTAGATATTATCTTTGTTAGTAATTTGTGGACTGTTGGTAATTTCTGACTTGAATGGGACTGTGTTGTTGGACTTCAATGGGACTGTGTTGGTATTTATTTGTTGGACTCTTTTGTATGGGCCTATTTTGTATTTGTACTTAGTTTGGGACTGTGTTGCTAAATTTGGTTGGGACTTTTTTGTATTTGCACTAAATTAATTTTTTGGTTTGTGTATGGCTTGTGTATGGCTTGTGTATGGTTATGTTTTAGCATAGAAGGACACACATACTCCACCGATGTAGTATTATGAAGATGCATAATATGGTCATGTTTTGGACTGAGTTTGGACTCTGCCATGACAACCTTGTTGGTTGTTGTTTTTTTTACTTCACATTTCTCTTATTAGTTTAATAATTTCAGGTTCTTCTATATATGATAATTGGAACTTCTATATTTTTTATAGATGAAAAATAATAGGTTGAAGAAATAAATTTGTTAGGAAATAATAATTTAAGTATCAAATTAAATTATTAATTAACATATATTTAGTGTAATTGCAAAATATGAAAAAAAAAATAAAAAAATAATATTATATTATTATTTTAACTAATCTAATAACTAATCCAATATAAATTCTTCTAGCTAAATATAAATGCTATAGCTAAAACTTTAAATTTTAGCTAAAATTTGGATTTGATAAGCCAATGCTAAGGCCAGCGGGAGTCCAACGGGGCTGTAGCATGATCCTTCCTATAATAAATAAAGACGTTAAATTCTAGGCAAGTAACTGATTAATTAATATAAAAAAAATGGTTGAGCCACCGAGAAGTAGTCCAATATATATATATTTTTATTTGTTTTTGTTTTTTAATTTAGCGATTAAAAAATATTTGTCAATAATATTATAAATTTTATTTTTAATTTTTTAAGAATATATTAAAAAAAATATAGATAGAATTCACTATTAAAAATATCTATTTTATATACATGATATGACATCGTGTAGACCATATATTTCTCTAAGTAAATGTTGAAAATAATTAACTAAAAGTAACTATATAATGAATATATAATATGTACTGTTATAATAATTTCTCTCTAATATTATTCTAAAAAAATATATGAAAAATGGAGGCAAATGGCCTTAAGAATTCCTCGGGGCACTACTCTACTATAAAATATAAATGCATGTCCACTTGGCTATAAAAACAAAAAGGGAATGTGGGGCTCTTCATTCAAAGAACTTGAGATAGAGCTCCGAACGCAGAGCCCGCGCATCGGATATTCGGTATTCGTATTTCGTAGTTCTGAACAGGAAATTATTGATTATACATCTAAAACGAATCGCGTATGTTCTAGTTAATCTACCCAGCAGCCACCACGAGCTTGAGGATACTGAAGTTTTAATACTCTGCTCGAGTCTAGCTATCCTACTCCCAATTCTCATCTTCCTCTCCTTCGATCTTCAAACCCTACTTAATACTCTTCTTATACTTTATTATTATTATTATTATTCAAATGAAATAATTAATTATTATTGGAAATCGTCATCGTGATTCGTTTGCTTCCGGAAAAGTCTGACTTCTGTAATCGTCATCGTGTATAATTTGTTTGAAGAAAGGATCCCTATTTTGTAGTCAAGACAGGCTGCCGGATATCTGAAGCCCAATCAAGGTTGGTTTTTTTATTTGTAAAATAATTATAATATATAAGATATAATATATATTATTATCTATTCTTGAAAACTTTGTGTAATAATATATTGTGGGCTGGTCAAACAACAGGATGGTCCCTCTCTCTAATTTGTTCCATAATAACGTCTTGATTGTGGCTGCTCGTCCTCCTCCTCCTCCGGTACCCGATTTCTCCGTATATTCCTCGTTTAACCAACCCCCATTATTCTCCTCTTCTAAATTCAGTACTTGTCCTCTTAGTCCTCCTCTGCCGAGCAAGACAACAGCTTATAAAGTTGGTTGTTGGTCGTCCAGATTTGACACCGGCGGTAGAATCGGGAGATTGGGTTGTGGTGGCGGTTGTGGAAGCGTGGTAATGGACTCGTCTCCTCGCAAAATTCTCAAGACGTCCCATCACCTGCGTCACGTTGAATCGATGAAAATTCTGCCGTCCGGAGCCGGAAACATTTCTCGTTTGAACGCTGTCATTTTGGGCGAATCCCTCGCTTCTGAAGAGAATGATCTTGTCTTTCCCAGTGAAAAATTCTCTGGACAGGCACTCGTTTCTTCCCCCGAGAAGGTACCCCGCTTACTCTCTTTCTTTCTCCCTACATTATTCATTATCTTCTTTTTCCTCTGATCTAGTCTCCTTTTTTTCCCCTTCTGTTAACATTCAGCTGTATTATATATATATATATATATATATATATATATGCATTCATTTCTTTTTATGTTGTCAGTATTTGGAGATGTATAAAAGATCGATCGAGGACCCTGCTGGATTTTGGTCCGATATCGCATCATCTGAATTCTATTGGAAAGAGAAATGGGGCCAACAAGTCTTCTCTGAGAACCTCGACGTCAGGAAAGGCAATATCAAAATTGAGGTCTTATTTTACTTTGCGATTTATTCTTCCCTTCTCTTTTAATAGTTTCTAGCTTTATGCCAGTCTTTGATCTGTCATTTTCTTTCAGTGGTTCAAGGGCGGTGTCACCAACATATGCTACAATTGCTTGGATAAAAATGTTGAAGCTGGACTTGGGGACAAAATTGCCCTTTACTGGGAAGGAAACGAACCTGGTTGTGATGGCACTTTAACATACACCCAGCTTCTCCAAAAAGTTTGTCAGGTCAATCTTTAAAATCCCTTATACGCTCGCACAAACCCTCCCGCACTCGCATATATAAACCCCAAGGAAAAAGTAAACGAGGGAGAGAGCACTGAACATATATATAAAATAATAATATATGTCTTTAGTCTCTGATTGGCGTAATTGCTAAAGAAGTTTGGTATATAAATTATATCTCATTTCTTCCGCAGCTTGCAAACTACTTGAAAGATATTGGTGTCAAAAAGGGTGATGCCGTCGTGATTTATTTGCCAATGTTCATGGAACTTCCCATTGCAATGCTCGCATGTGCTCGCATTGGTGCTGTTCACTCGGTACTAAATAACATCACGGCTTCCACTTCAAACTTCACCTTTTCCTTTTTCTAATTTGATAACATTTTTCTCAATTTTGTGCATAAAAAAATCTCTGACAACTGTTTATTCTTCAGGTTGTATTTGCTGGATTTTCTGCAGAATCTCTTGCCCAGAGAATCGTGGACTGCAAACCAAAGGTTGTGATTACTTGCAATGCTGTCAAAAGGGGCTCGAAGGTTATCCACCTCAAAGATATAGTTGATGCTGCCCTCATTGAAGCAGCTCGAAATAATGTCTCTGTAGGTGGGAAAATAATTGCTTTGTGATTTTAACACAAAGTTGGTTAATCTTCAGGAACATGCATCTGAATAAAAAGGGTCATACACATTGTTAATCAAGATTTGTGTCTCAATTGAATCACTTGATTGGCATAAATTAACCTGAGCTCCCACACGATATGGAGCTACTATTCCTTTCCACATGTTATTTTTTCCCCATAATTCTTAAATTCAGTAATATGTTGAGTTTGTTTGATCTTTATAAGTTGTGACCATGGAATTTTATAAAAATGGAATACCATGTGATACAAGGACAACATATGGCAAAGGTTTATTATTGCCCGGGTTCAGTGGTGAAGCTAGAAATTTGGCTTTGGGGGGCCAAGTACAATTTTTTTTTTTTATCAAACTTGATGATTGGTCGTATTAAGATTAAGATTTTCAATTTGAATAAAAGGAGAAAATCACATCATAATTCATGTTTATGGATTTATTTTTGTGGAGGAGAAAATAAACCTATTGAAGAGACTTCGGGGAGGGTATAGGAATAAGAAGTGCTAAGGTGAAAAAAAGACACCTTTTTAACCTTGGAAAAAATATAAGATTTTTGAGTATTAAAAGAAAAATCTTTACACGCAAATATTCATGATTTAGAAGCCAAAATTTTGGGTTTTTAAAACTCATATCTTCAAATTTTAAAAATTTGTAGGTGTGAATTTTGAGTTTTTTAAAGTGTATATTTATATATTTTTTCTCTTGTAGATTTTGGAGGCAAAATTTTTAAAAGTACAGACAAACTTTCTTTCATATTTTTGTGGAGACTTGAGAATATAGATGGAATTAGAAAAGAATTTTCATATTTTTGAGAAACTTCAAGAGGTTTTTCAAATTTCTGGTAGAGTAAAAAATATTTTTCAATTTTTATTTGGAGCCAAATGATTTTTTTTGTTTAATTTTGTTTGGAGGCCGGGGGGCCATGGCCCCTCTGGTCTCCATTCAGTTCCGCATTCCCTGGTTGAGGTAAGTTAAAGTAGCTATTTTAGCCACGGCTTTGGGTTTGGATTGCTCTTAAAGACTGAAACCCACCTGGGATGCCAGAATTGCTTCCCTGTTTATTGAAACTTCTCTACCAGGATCTCTCAATCTGCTTTTCTCCATGAGGACATATGTGTTTCCTTGTTATGGCAGATGTGAGCTTAACCTATGAAAACCATTCCGCAATGAACAGAGAAAGTACTAATTGGAAAGACGGAAGAGATATATGGTGGCAGGTTGGTTTTCACAACTCTTCTTGAATACAATTTTTCATCAAGTATGTGACTCACAATGTTTATGCTGTATTCCCTATCTTGTATCATTGCATTTGTGATATGCCTACAGAGTAGAGAGAATGGTATGTCTAAGTTTATTTTAACTTCATGCCTGCGCTTAATATTAAGAGGTTTCGTATCCAAATTTATACTATGTTTCTCAATAGATGCAGGTAGTTGTGGCATTTGCCTTTTCAATTGATTATGATTGCAAATGTAAGAAATTATTTTGGGTTTGTTGATGATTTGTAATGTTGTTTCAGGATGTTGTTCCTAAATATCCAACTACTTGTGAGGTGGAGTGGGTTGACTCAGAGGATCCACTT
Source organism: Juglans regia (assembly GCF_001411555.2). Lineage (NCBI taxonomy): Eukaryota > Viridiplantae > Streptophyta > Magnoliopsida > Fagales > Juglandaceae > Juglans > Juglans regia. The sequence goes on along the minus strand of NC_049901.1, from coordinate 10,809,712 downwards.
TTTCTGCTCTATACTAGTGGGAGCACTGGAAAGCCAAAGGTAGTTATGTTACATGGTTTAATAAAGACATGTCCTTTTCCGGATTGTTTGTTCTAATACAAGTTTGTGAAGGGTGTTCTTCATACAACTGGAGGATATATGGTGTATACTGCAACAACATTCAAGTATGCATTTGACTACAAACCATCTGATGTCTACTGGTATCCTTGAAATCTGCTCATCCTTTGTATCTCTAACAAGTCCCTCACTTGGAAGATCTGTATAGTTCTAATATTTGCTTTGTCTCAACATATGTTTGCGATTTCAGGTGTACAGCTGACTGTGGTTGGATTACTGGACACAGCTATGTCACTTATGGACCACTTCTAAATGGCGCATCTGTTGTTTTGTATGAAGGGGTATGAAATGACCTTCAAGATTGTGAAACAGATTAAGAATTTAGAAAGTACATGAAATGGATGCATATAAATCAACCTTTGCTTTCAGTATGGGCCAGGAACTTGGGAATTTAACAACTTGGCACATAAATCAAATGTGTTTGGCATCTAAACTTAAGTTCTGTGTTATTTGATCTCTTAATATATTTTTTCCCTGATATGGCATCTACGGATCTGTGAATTGATGTAATTTTTTAGGACACTTTGGCTCATTATGCAACACTATTTTATGAGACTTAAGGTACCATTTGGATAGTGGGTTGAGATGAGATGACTTGAGATAAAAGTTAAAAGTTGAAAGTTGAATAAAATATTGTTAGAATATTATTTTTTAATATTATTATTGTTTTGAGATTTGAAAAAGTTGAATTGTTTATTATATTTTGTGTGAAAATTTGAAAAATTTGTAATGATGAGATGGGATGAAACACTTTCACTATCCAAACGGGGCCTAAGTGTCACACATCGCGAATAACACAGTTCGATTTGAGACTCAGACACCAATAGTTTGTATTGGTGAGTGGAAGATACCTAAGAGCCTTATGAGCTATAGGCTTGATAGTCTAACACCATGTTTTGATGGGCTATGCTTTGGGTGCATTCATGATGTTATTTTGGCTTGTGTAAGACACCTTGATGAGGTTGAAGTGCAAAATTTTAAACGGAACCATATAATGAAAAAAATCTCAATATTTATATATATATATATTATCTTCGACTATTTAGTATAAGAGTCCACACATCGTGAAATACTAGGAGAGGTCATACATAATATCAGTTTTGTAATTTAATAGCAAATTGTCTGTATTACCTGCAGGTTCCTAATTATCCTGATTCTGGCCGCTGTTGGGACATTGTTGACAAATACAAGGTCACAATATTCTACACCGCGCCCACGTTGGTGCGGTCCCTCATGCGTGATGGTGATGAAGTAAGCTATATTTCTCACCTTACACAAAATCTAGTTGAAAATGGGCTACAGCTCAGAATGCCTTTTCCCGGTTACATGTTGCTTCAAAATTATCCTTTGTCATTTTGCTTTATCTACGTTCAAAGTTTCTGATGTAATAGAGAAGCAGAAACATGCTCAAAAGACTGAACAAAATCTAGCCTGCTAGATACCCTCGTCATAATTTTGGATGAATTTGAGGGTCATTTTATGTCTTTTTTAGATGTTGCCGCTTTTACTTCCATTAAGTTCTTTAATTTCAGGAGTCAGGGTCATATGTTAATTTTAAGAATTTCTGTCATTTGCTGTGGCATTGGCCCAAGAGTCAATTCTGAGTCTGATTTTTGTAATTAATTTTTTAATATACATCTTTAATGATTGATAGCTTACTAGCAGTCAAACTTCCTCTTTCTACATTCTTTCACATTAAGAATCCTAAATTTCTTGGAAGCAAGTTTTATAGCCTTTTAGTAAGTGTATGTAATCTGTCAGTCTTATTGAGTAATCAGGAAAGAATGATGACAGCTATAGTAAGGTTCATATTTCTTTGTAAAATGATTCACGGTACATAATTTTTCTCCCAATAACCTTTTTAGACATTTTTTAGGCTTTATTTTGCACTTGTTTATATTTTGGATTTAGATGTGGTGAAATGAACAATTGAATCATCCTCCCTCCTTTCCAACTTAAATGTCTTGCTTTTCTTTTGGGATGTACCGAAATACATCTCCAGTTTCTAAAAGTGAAAACTAATAAATCTTCAATTTCTTACATTACATTTACCTTTCTTTTTTAAAGAAAAGTAGATTGTGATTAATCGTGCCGCCTCTAGTACAAATTTAGAGCATCCTCATTGGCTTGGCCAAATCTATCTTCAAAATTTAGCCAATATCACACTTTTTTACATTTGCTTATTCCATTTAAATTCAATCCCCACATTGGATTATTCATTCACTCTCTATATAATAATAAAATATTATTAATTTAATAATTTTTTTATTTAATTTATTTTTATCACATTTTGTAGCTCTACCAATTAAATGTTAATAATAATTATATTCTAATTAAATTAATATTAAAATAATCATATTTTCAAAAGTCATTTAATGCTAATAACAAAAAATATTTGATTAAACTCATCTAAAATCCTATCTAAATTTCTTAATTACAAACCAAATAATATTTTTGCTTGGAGTGAGAAATTAGCATTTTAATGTTTGGTGAATTAATTATAGTTCTTTATCTTTGGCCAACCACTGTAGCAAAAATCTAAATTATTTTAGATTTGCCCAATTCAATGTGGGATGTTTTTTACATCAATGCAAATTTTAGCCAACCTTCTCATTTGGCCAAGCCAATGAAGATGCTCTTAAACATAGTTTAGGAAGATTTACCTTTTTATGAGTAGTCATGCTTGATTTAAATTGACAGAGGGAGGATAATTTTAAATATAATTATATATGGTAAATGTTAGTTATAATACCTCGAAACTCCTTGCTGTAGAGAGAGAGAGAGAGAGAGAGAGAGAGAGAGAGAGAGTCACAAGTTCTGGTGCTGTTAAAATTTTATAACTCAAGTAGTAATGTGAACCATTTCAATTTTGCAGTATGTTACCCGGTACTCAAGGAAATCCTTGCGGGTTCTTGGAAGCGTGGGCGAGCCTATTAATCCAAGTGCATGGAGGTCATCAGCACTGTCTTATTTTTATGATTCCAAAATACTTTTCTTAGTACAAAAACAATTAAAAGACTTTCCACTCTCTCAGGTGGTTTTTCAATGTAGTTGGAGATTCAAGGTGCCCTATATCTGACACATGGTGGCAAACTGAAACTGGTGGCTTCATGGTATTTTAGATTCCTTTCTTTTAAGTCTTATTTTGTGGCAGGCATTGAGCATTTTTTCTGGCAGTAATATCTGTTGATATGGGCGAGCTAATGTTGCCATCCTTTGTGTTTAAAATGTATTTTGTTTTCACCTGGCAGATTACTCCATTGCCTGGTGCTTGGCCTCAGAAGCCTGGTTCTGCTACTTTTCCTTTCTTTGGGGTTCAGGTTTTTCATGCAAAACTTATATATGGATGCTATCATCTAACATATAAGTTTACTCTTTTTTCTTTTTTTTTTTATTAATTTTTGCTTTTCCATCATTGTCTCGTTGGTTGGAATTTCAGCCTGTCATAGTAGATGAGAAGGGTGTTGAGATTGAAGGTGAGTGCAATGGGTACCTATGTGTGAAAAGCTCATGGCCAGGGGCGTTCCGTACACTTTATGGTGATCATGAAAGATACGAGACAACATACTTCAAGCCATTCCCTGGCTATTATTTCAGTGGTGATGGCTGCAGCAGGTAAGTTATTACGATCACTTATTTGTCATTTTATCAGTGTCTGCATGATAAAATGTTCCGTTTTGAGGATCTTGATCTATTATCTTGGTTTGGGTCAATCTGTAAAGGAAGGCATAAGACATGCAAATAAGTTGAGATGATCATGTTAAGCTATCTACATATTTGTTTCAGGGACAACTGATAAAAAAAAAAAACATATATGTTTCAGGGACAAGGATGGATACCACTGGCTTACTGGAAGAGTTGATGATGTTATCAATGTTAGGTATCTTTTGGATTTGATAAGTTTTCCTCTTGAATCCCCTTCATATTTTGGAGAAGCATGTGAAATTTTTGTGTCATATATGCACATGCGGGATTATAATTAATTGATTTTGACACATTTTCAGTCAAATATGCATCTTTTGATCCCAAATATCGAGCTTTCTGTTGTTAGGAAGAAAACCATGCTAGCTCTTTAAACTGCCTGTCTGATAGTTTGAAAACACGTGCAGTGGACATCGCATTGGCACAGCAGAAGTGGAATCTGCTCTAGTCTCTCATCCCCAATGTGCAGAAGCTGCTGTGGTCGGTGTGGAGCATGAGGTATGCCTCTGTGCTTGAGTGTGTTGGTGGTCGTAGGTTTGAGAGAGAGAGGAAGAGAGGCAGCTTGATTGGTGCATTTCACAACTTAAATGTTGGTTACAGGTGCAGATGCTAGTACCAAGTATATCTGAACCAATTACTATCCTTGTTGCTGTAGGTTAAAGGACAGGGTATTTATGCATTTGTGACTCTAGTGGATGGCGTTGATTACAGCGAGGAACTCCGGAAAAGCCTCATACTCGCAGTCCGGAGCCAGGTCTGTATCTAGCCCAATGAACTTTGTTTCGTATGATGTAAAAGTTTTCAAACACACTTACCTAATTGGTGCAATCATCCCTATATGGTGTTACCGAATTTTGGAAAATCCCTTTTGGTTTACCTGGCTGAATTCTCTCAATGCCTAGATCTAATGAAAGAACACGGCTATTTGTTTACAAAGCATAATGCCTCTACTTATTTTTCATCAAAAACTGGTAGTTCATACCTTACTGTGGTAAAATATTGAAGCTCATGCCTGTTAAAAAAAAATATTGAAGCTCTTTCCTGGCCAGGTTATCATCTATTGACTGGGACTTTATGCTTCCAATACTTTCACCCCATTTCATGGTTACTGGTCAAAGTCATGTCTCCAATAATTAGTATTAGTTACCGGATGTATTACCCTGCCCAAAATAGTTACTTGGTACTGAGTTCTTAGCAAGACAATCAACTGTGATGATCATTGATTAAACCTGAGTTATGACAGCCACCTAAGAGAGGGCTTGCATTCTGATGTTTAATACCTGTTCAATTTTTCAGATAGGAGCCTTTGCTGCACCTGACAAAATCCATTGGGCACCTGGCCTTCCAAAAACGAGGAGCGGAAAAATAATGAGGAGGATCCTGAGAAAAATTGCTGCCAGGCAGTTAGATGAGCTTGGAGACACTAGCACGCTTGCAGATCCAAATGTGGTGGAACAGCTAATTGAACTTGCTGATCGCTAAAGTTCCTCAACTGCATTATGCGAGGTACTTCCATCAGCACAATATTCAGTCCCGTTATAGGCTCGCACTAATAATAGCTAATTTGAGCAATAGAAGAAAGAATTCCATAACTTCTTGGGAACATGTGGGACACTAATTTATCAGTGCTATTTACTGGGTTGGATTATTGGGTACTTCTGTTTTTATTGACATGGATGCACACCGTTCTTGCTTGTCTTCTCTTCCTTTTTTTGGTAAATAGGGTTGTATTCGAGTCAAATTTGGATGAGTCGATGATGTTTGAGTTAAGCTTGAATATTCCAAAATAAGAGTTGAGTTCAGGCTCATACAAGAGTTGGGGACTCGAAAATTCAGCTTGAGCTTGAATTGATTTGTTGAAAATTCAGCCCCAACTCAGCTCAAAGCTCTAGTTGTAATTGAGTTTGAGTTATTAACCAAGCTTGAGGCTTCGTTTGGAAGTTGAGTTCATCTCAACTCATCATTACAACTTTTTCAAATCCCAATATAAAATATAATAAACAATTTAACTTTTTCAAATCCTAAAATAATAATAATAATAATAATAAACAATAATATTCTAACAATATTTTATCATCTCAACTCAACTCAACTCACTTCAACATCCAAACCCACCCTGACTCAACTTGACTCGAGTTTTTTTTTTTTAATTTCTTGTCTTCTCATTTTAGAAAATAAATAAAAATCTTTATATCATATGTAAATGAGATAATAAATATAAATTAAATAAATTATACTAATACAATATACAATTTGTATTTATTTTTTATTAATAACTTTTATAAATTTCCCATATTTTAATGTACGAGTTTTTCACATGTACTGATATTCCATATCTAATATATTGTATGCATATAATATTAACATGTAGATAACATATTTTCATTAATATCTGTGTATTACAATTTTTAACTTGTATCACAATTTATACAAATTGTATTGTTTAATAATCGATTATTATTTTATGCTTATGACCAATCTTATTTAATTAAAAATTTGAATGCAAGCCGAATTCAAATTACCCGACGAGTAGTCAATTTATAGATTAAATACTTGAAAGCAAACGAGTTATCAATTCTTGCATATTGCCGAAAAATCACTTCACCTCCCTAAGGGTCCTCTTAACCCTCGTTCTGCGTCTCCAAAATGTTTTTGGAGTGACCGATGTTAGGCGTTCACGGCCGAAGACCTTTGTGATACAAAGTTGAAAGCTTGCAAGCTACACTGGTATTGCAATTCGTACAAAAAAGGATCAAAGGTTCTTGCTGAGGCCATAACGTTTAGCGAAAGGAAGGCCCACAAATGTTTACAGCCGGAGCTTTATATCTTGTTGGCACAAAACACATTATTGGCGGCAGTTCAATGAACTTGTGACCTTTACAGCACAGACCAAGATGTTGTGACGCGAGTAGCAAGCACGGGATCTATAATGTCACTTGTGAAGTGAGACTCGAGACATCAATTTTTCAATGCTTGAAGTTAAGAACATCTGGGATCATCAGGATCTCCTACTTTCTCCTATGCAAATGTACTAGGAATCTGTTACTTTCAGCTTTTGTATCTAATGGAACTGTTCCAAGTTTCAACCAAACTGGCGCACGATTTAATAATACCCAAATTGTGTACAACAATTGCAATTCAAGACTTCACTTAAGACCAAAGTTCCATTTTGCTTTCCCTTCAAAACAAGAGGGAATATGATGAAAACAAAATTGTCTACACTTCTGATTTTTCCCCCATTTTCGTATCAGTCGAGTTATATGCAGCATCGGCTGAAGACGTATCAATATCGTTCAGACCCAATTCCTCGTTCTGCTCCCACGACCTCTCATACTCCTCAACTGGAGACAAGCCATTAAATAACATCATACCAGGGGAAAGAAAAAACCAAAAAATATGTATAGTGCAATAGAGGATTGGATAAAAAATCTAACGCATAACTAGAAGGAATACATCTATTGTCTATAAGTTAACAGAGGAGGCAAAAAAGGCCCCTAGGCCCTAGTTCCACACCCTACCCCACTGCCACCCTTAAATTAGGGCAGTGTAAACTTAATCCACGAGGCCTATGTATACTAAAATATATTGGAGAAGACAAAGGAAAAACAAGTACAAACTACAAAAGACAGGACCAGTAGGACCAAAAATGAACAAGGCTACTACTACTCAACAATCGGCTCGAATTCAAGCTGGTTAAACTTAAATCTGGCTTGCTTCAATAACAAAATTAGCCATTAGTGAAAAATAAGTATAACACTTGCTCGACTCGGATAATGTTCGTGATTGAGCTAGTATCCTGCATGAGTCGACTTGTTAGCTCGTTCGTATATATCACCACATCTTATATATTGATAATATAAAAAATACATCTTATCATATATGTATACAGTTTATTAAAAAAACAAAGCACATACAAAAATATACAGTAGTTTGATCAGAAACCAAAACTTACATGCCAACTGCAGGTCATCTTTTATATCTTCCGTCACTGGTGCAACAAAAGAATTTGCTAAAGCATCATCTAGTATTAAGGTCCAAGGCTCTTCCAAACTCAGAAGCTGCAAAATAGTAGAGGGTTGCATTCGTGAGACAATAAGGTCAAAACAGAGTTGCCACCATTCATCAAAGATTCAAAAGCCAAGCCAACAATTAACGAGCACATTAAAAACAAAGGGTTGTGATGTGCCTTACTTTGAATCATGTGCGTGGTTATTTATCAGAGAATTTCAAAAACTTCCAAGACTACATGATTATTTCCTAAATGGAATTGATTGCCCAATCAATGTTCTGGTACCTTGTTTAGCTTCGCCTTGAATTCTTGCCACTTGTTCCTTTTAGATTCATCAAGACTATCTCCAAAAGTAAATCCATGCACTCTCTCAAGACCTGCACATGCAAATAATAAACGTTAAAATAGAATATCCACCAAAATAAAAGAAAATGCATAACAAAATCGAACGACAAATCAAGCAAGATGGAGGACCAAACATTTATCTATTTAAAGACATTACACAAAATTTTTTACAAGTAAAGAATATACAATCGAGTTTTCAAATATCAATGTTTTCACTTATAGCACTAGGATATTTGAATAATTTCAGCATAAATCCCTTTTTTGTTATAGGCATGCAAAATGAGTGCCGCAGCTGCAACTTTTCAGCACGCCAAGGCATTCTAAGGATGCCTTACATCGAAGCACACCTTAGGGTGTGCCTGAAGAACAATTGCATAAGTTTTTATCTCAAGAACATAAGTGCAATAGCATTTAAATTTGAAAATCAAAACATAATTATAAATCATAAACAATGTTGGTTTGAATGAAAACAGGGTAATGGGACAACTATCTAGGTCAAATCTTATATACTTTTAAATAAAATAAATCTACATATATATATTTTTTATAATTAATAAGAGATAAATCTACATATTTTTTCTACATTTTAATTGATTTGACGAGGAAGGAGAACACAATTGGCAAATTCAGCATATAACTAGAAAGTACAGAGTGATAAAGGAAACAAGATTAAATTTTTACTCACTTTCACTAATTTTTGTAATTAAGCCTTCAACGGTTGTAACAACTCCCCCCAGAGTGCCACTAGCCAGCTCCAAGTCAAGCTCTGGGATCTTCACACCTGCTGTATCTGACTGATACAATGCAGTCAATTTTGTCAGACAATGTTTGTAGCCTCATACAAGAGTGTCAGGAAGAATAACTACTACGTTAATCCGCACATCTCATACCAGGTACTACAGATAAGAGATGTGAGGAACAGTGCAATTCAACAAAATATAATGGAAAACCTTTATTATGTCACGGCTTAGATCATTGACATTATTCACAGTAACAGAAATTCTCTTCCCTTTTTCAGGAATTCGCCCACCAGGCTTCAACTGCACAACCCTTTTTTCGGTAAGTAAAAGTGCAAGAGTATCATAAAAGCAGGAAAAGAGAAAAGAGAGTGTTAGCAAATTACTACAAACCTCAGAACTACGGTAACCGCAAGCATCACAAATGGAAGCCATGACGATTACTTCTTGGAAGTATGGAATGTCTGTTTATTGTTAAGCCCAAAAAAATTATATCCAATCCTGATATAATTGAACAAAGAAAAAATGTTTAAATTGTCAATTTGAAGTGATACTGAACCACAAGCATGATTTGTTAGAGCCTCCACACATGAGTTCTCTCACAGATTTTTCCATCTTTGAGCATGCCAGTTATCCCTACTGATCTGTCCTTGAGTTGGCACTAACATTCTAGTCTTGGACTTCAATATTAAATATAGATTCCTTATTTTGCCTTTTTGCATAGAATCTAACATCCTGGTCCTCTTTTCTAGCCTATTAATATCAATGAATGGTTGTTTCAGCTTTCCAAATGATAACAGGCATTGGATTTATGTAAAAGAATTAGCCATGAAACTCAAAGGAAGTCAAATGAAAGAGGATACGGGTCACGAACATCCGTGTCTCACACCTGGAGGCACAACCTCCACAGGTTGATGGGAAAGTCATAACCTGTCAAACAAAAGCAGGAAAGGATGCTGAGATATATGTGCCAAAGTTTGATCTACTGAAACCCCAGTAATGGCCTTACCTCTTCTGGTGCAGAATACTTAAACATAGTTTCCACAATCTCTGCACTATTAGAGTGAGCAATGGCCCTATGAGCAGCTGTTGCTCCAACCGATCCATGTGGCTCTCTTCTTACTTCATCTGAAGCACCACCCATTTCCTCTGCTGATGCTCCATCACGGTGATCTTCCAAGTGTAAAGGGTCAACAAGATAACCCAGAGATGCTTGCTGCTCTGGAGTGCGCTCGTAGAACCTGATAATCAATGATGGGTCCGTGGATGGAGCAAACCTGTTCATAGGATAATTTTTTAGAGCAGTAAATCTGTTCGTAGATTACTAATCCTCATTAACCTAAAACAAGAGAAGCTTCAAAATATATGAACAGGGAAAAGAAACCAAGACCCAGGTTTGTGCCAAGTGTGCAAGTTCCTTACGGTCTTTCGTCCAAAGAAAAATCACACGCACAAAAAAAAAAAAAAAAATCTTCATTTTTTTTCTTTTTTGCAGTGTGGTGACAACCCTAAAACAAGATGCATAAAAACATTGAAGGAAAACCAGTGCAGAAAAATAAAGTTTCCCTATCATGTAAGAGCAAGTCAAGTTTCGCAATCTACCCTAGTGCACTCAGGTTGCACCCCTAGCATCTTTAATATGTCATATGTTTACTTATCGAAGAAAAAGTAAAGTTTCTCAATCGCATAAGGTTATGCCTTACGGGTTCTCAATGAAGCTGTTTCCAGCAGGATCATCCAGGATGAAGGTGAAGGGTGAATCTCCAGTTGCACAAGCTTTAAGTTTTAACAAAAACTTGTCTATTGCTTCAGCAGTCTGAGGATTTACTTTCTGGATAACCCGGAAGATAGGATTAAGTTAGTGGGAGGGATATGACATCTATCACATATCAAGTATCTCAGAATTAATATGCACCTTGCGATCTTCTTGAAGGGCCTGCAACTCATCTGCAGCTCGTAGTAATATCCCCTCCACCTAGAATAATTACACCAGATGTAGGTAGTTTAAAGGAGATTAGGGGGAAAGAAAACCCTTGAATATTCGTTAGAAGTAGAAAAAGTATCAGAAGTAGTGCCTTTGTGTCAACAGTGTTAGTAATGAAAATCAGAAAGCACATCCTTTAAAAATTTTTTATTTTTCCCTCCAATCAAAACACCAACTGTGAATACTAAAACTTCACTGGAGAACAAATAAAAAGAAGTATTTGACTTTAAACAACCTCACCTTAAAGGTTTTCTTTTATAAGCTTGCTTACATATATCTTATAAAAAAGGCAATGAAGCTACACTTATCAAAAAAAAAAAAAAGGCAATGAAGCTGCCTCACAGAAATAATAATTGACTTCAAAAAATCAATGATATAGGAACATATCTAAGAGAGTTACATATGTGCAGCAACAGAAAGGCCACGCTATGAATCGAGCTATTCATAAGAAAGGGAAACACAGAGCCAGCAGAAGATATTCATAAACAAACTATAGCAACGTACAAACCTAATAAAGGGGAATTAAACAAAATAAAAGAGTTTAGTGAAGATACTGTTGACAGAGATCCACGCTGAGCTTCGGGAGGAATCTCAAAATCCAATTCAGGAATCTGCACAAACAAAGAATGAGAGATCAAATTTAGAAATGCTACTCTAATCTCCAATTCAGGAATCTGAATAATAACAGGAAATTCTACTGTAATCTCCGAATCTAGAAGATCCTAAGTTTAAGTACATAGATAAAATTTACTGCACACATATCTCAATATGGCATAAGAATGCTAACAAAAGTGTACCATGAAAATGAAAATTCCAGTACAACTTAATTTGTACAGAGAAAATGAAATTATGATATATTAAAGTACCTTAATAGTTGCAGACTCAGACTTCACTACCTGACGGTTAAGCATCTGTATCAAAGAAACACATCAGTTTGACTTATTCATATGGGAGGTAACCATCTCTTCAAATTTAAGGGAAGAAAACTGTGGCATTAGTGAAGAAGAAGGGGAAAAGTAGAACTCGGACATTTAGGTGTCGTTTGGATTCGAAGATGAGTTGAAATGAGTTGAGATGGATTGTGAATAGTAGTGAGATGAGTTGAGATGAATTGAAATGGGCTGTGAATACAAACAAGGCTGGGCACAACAGAGTCGAAGAAAACAAGGTTCTATCTCAGTAGGGAAAAAAAGAAAGAAAAACAACTTGATGCATGTTATGCAAAAAACAAATGTTAAAGGTTTACCATTCCATTCACTAAGAAAAAGACTGCAACATTCAGAAAGAATGGGCAAAAGTAATAAGCATGGGTAAACAAGATGTTTATGATCAAAGCTTCAACAAAATGCTTGGCACTTATCATTCTCGATTCACCAGAGAGTATATGTAGTGCCAAGCAAATCAAATAAGGATGCAATGTTGAGAGGCAAAGACCGTATGTCCTAAAATATCTCTTGAAACAAATGAATCAATGAATACGCATGACTTGAAAATAGACGCAATATAAACTGAAGGAGGATGCTTGATAATCATTTTATTCCAATTGGCACAACCTTTGGGTCACCAGACGGAACCTCCAAATGATAGCAACATCCTCGGGGTAGAATCTCACCAGCAAACTGAACTTCATTGTTCCTTTGAAATAAACAAGGATAGGTGACAAACAAAACCTCTCAAAAAAAAAAAAAGATCCCTTGAAATAAGAATATATTGAATTGAGTACTGTATGAACTAAAATTCCCACAACCTAAAATTGATTAAAAATTTGGCATACCTCTCACCACAATGTGGACATTCAAAGGCTGACAACAAGATCTGCAGGGAGGTAATGTTAACCAGCTAAAGCTTGACAAACAGCACAAGAATAACAAAGCATGTAAATGGGGCGACAAGGGACGCACCTTTCGAAAATGTGGAATTAAAGTCAACAAGAATCTTGTTATCCCCTGATCAAAGTATAGAATTTTGCGTCAGAACAATTGACAAGATTGGCATCTAACATTGATGAAACCAATTAAACTTGGGGTAACAAACAATAATAAAAGAGTTGAGCGAATAACAGCAGGCTCAGGCTTCTTCCAGTCAAAATCGAGTTACACATCAAACCTTCCTATTTACATGTAGATAGATTATAGAAGTCCTTCCATGACTCATTCAGCTGCTTACTCATTGTACTCAATTGATTCCAACTTATACAATTCGACACCAAGTCAAGTAACTTCGTTTATTTGTAATCAAAATTCTCCCCGAAGTTTCAGCAACTATATGTACTTCCGTGATAAAATGAAAGTTTTTTTCACAAGTGATAAAATACAAATCGATGTAAGTACTGGGACTACGTGAACGAACGTAAAAATAAATTCACCGACAAAAAAAAAAACATAGACATAGAGAGAGAGAATGGGGGGGTGTGAAAAAGTACGTTTTCGCCGCAACGCATACAGAGGCTTTCGACTTGGTAAAGAGGGGCACCGTTATCGTTGGCGGAAACAGCTTCGACAACGGACCTCACATCAACAATTTGCTCTTTGTTTCTGTTAGCTTCCATCTCTGCTCTCTCCATCTGCCTCTTTGCATGTGTCTCTAATGAATCTCTACCACAGTGCGGCCGCAGAAGAACTTAGAAAGCATACGAAGCGGCGAAGCGAATACGGGGTAGAAGAAAGGCCCAGAAATTTCGAGAAAAATAACAGTGAAATGGGCTTTCTCAATTAAAAAACTGACGTAATCTGTACCGTTCGTAATATATATTTAGAAATATATTTAGAAAAGAGTAACGTTAGATATAAATTTTAAATAGTTAAATTTTTTATAAAAAAATAAATTTTAATAATAATAAATAATTTTTTTATATTTTTGTAAAATGAGATTTACCTTTTTTTAAATATTTGTATGAAATTTATCTATTTAAAATTTGTATAAATTATCTCTTTTAAATTTGATTAAAATATTTCTCTTTAATAATTTAAAATTATTTTATTTACTTACAAACAATAGCATTATTTACCCTATATTAAAAAGTGACAATAAATCAATGATTAAAAATGTATTTATTTATCACTTTCACCCAGTTTTTACAAGGAAGGATTGAGAAAGATCAAAAGCTTGAAAAAGATTATTCCACAGCAAAATCTTTTACGTAACTCTTACAAAAATAAAATTTAAAGAGAGAAGAAACCCCAGTCAAATTTCAAAAATACTAACTATAAAAATTATAATGTTGATGATCAATGTATGTCGGGAAATCTCTCCAAGATAGAGCCCTTCAGACTCACGCATGTAAAATAAATTCCGATCTCATACACCGTACTCTCAAAAATTTTCTTATACAAAACTAGTTAAATTGCTAACTTTTTACCAAGGAGTGTGACTCCAAAAAATTGTTACCTTGAATTTTGAAGAGAGTAATACTCTAAGACCAATACCTTCACAACTTGAACTATCCCCTTGGGTATCAATGTATATTACTTGTGTGGAAATTTGTGTATCACATCGTAGGAGTTATATTGGGACAGTCCATAATGAGTTCCTTCTCTTTCACCTTTGGATAAGAGAAAATTGTTATTTTTTCCAAAATTAAATATACATATTAGGAGAATTAACTTGTACGAAAATAAAACATGTCAAATACAAAGGTGTAAAATCCCTCCGAAAAACAATAAAAAGAAATACCAAACATATAGAAGCTACATTAAGAGTTTTGTAATTTTAGTTTTCATGGCAGACAACTCAGCCATCCCCTTATCAAGTACAGTCAGTAACAACTGAAAAGCTAGCTGCAGAATCAAAATTGGAATGCATTATTTACATCAAAACAAACTGAAATCTAATATTTACATGCTCATATGCAATGGCTTCCATGGAGAAAATGGTGGCCAGTACGATGTTTCCACTCTAGAAAAGCCAATACTTTTTTCTGGCTACCCTGGTTGGAACATCTGTAAATAGATCCAGTGAAAGAATCAGACTTGTTTGTGACATAAATGTCAGGTTGAGTGAGGAAGAAAAAGAAATTGTAAAGCAGCAATGCTAGTAGACCATGTTCGAGTTCATCACCTCCACTTGCGTATAATGAATTATAATGCACTTCACTCCAAAAGCTCAGCCACAGCTCTAGAAACAAGAAGGGACAGCCAAAATCGAAATCAAATGAAATAGGAACCTTAATACACAAGAAGTGAGAAAGAAGAAAACTTTTATAAGCATCAAACATAATAACAGGTATCTAATCATACTGCATGCATGACGAAAATTAAGAATGATTTAAAATCCCAAACAAACTTTTCAATGTAAAACCACAAGGTATAATGGAATGCTTACCTTAAAAAAATATTTGTTACTGAACTGCTTTGTTTTGTGAGCAATAATGACTATTGGTCAATTTTTTTTTATATATGTATAAGTAATAGGAAATTTTATTAAAAAACACAAGCTGGCATAGTTTGAGTATACATGACGTATAACGACTATTAGTGATGACCTTCCCTGGAAATGGAAGCATGGCAAAACAGGGCAAGACCAAACTTCTAAAGAATAGCTCACAAGCCAAGTTAGTTTAAACCTGGCTCAATGATTATTTAGAGACAGACCGACTTTGGAAGAATGCAAAGACTAAGGTAATGTCTGGGCAACAACTTCAGGTTGGGGTAATTCTGTAGTTTATTTAGAGGGCACTTTGATATGTGGAGAAAAGTCCTACTTCAAAGTCATGACAAGTAAATTAATTACAAAAGGACTCATTCAGCCTTCAAACATCGCAGTGGTAATGTAAATAATGCACGCACAAACAAATGTGGCTGAAATAAACATCGGGAGTTCAATATATATATAATTATACATATTTTACCTCTGGTGGGATTCTTGTCTTTGGGAAGGATCTCAATATAGCAAGTGTCCCGAAATGAAGTGACTAAACAAATTTTGGCTCCAAACTAGAGAAATGCCATGATAAGTTAGAAACCATTCCTCACAGATATTAATGAATATCAGGAAGTGGAAAGGAATAAAACCACTAGGAAAACACTTAAATGTGTGAAAATAAAGACGTAAAGTGATAAAATAATAGAACGTGAAGATGAGTTTACACATTTTGTTCCTAATAACTGTAGGCAACAGATTCATCTTAACCTCACTAATCTAATGCAAGAGAGCATGTCTTGGGGGGGGGGGCAATTGAGATTGCCAACCAAAATCAGGAGGATTTGAGAGGAAATGAGTAACAAAAAGGATTGATAAAGATTGAACTTACTCGGTCTGCAGCTGCTTGTAGAGTAACATGATCTCCCCACTCACCTGATCTGGAAACGAGTATTTAGACACTAAATTAGTATTCACTCACAAGTGATGACAACATGCTCTCTGATTTTTTAAGAGAATCAACAGGAATCACTGCAGATGTCTTACTTTTTCATCTTCTTTAGGTAGCTTCGGTACGGCATTGGAACATAACCTTCATATAATTTTCTGAAATGCTTGAACTTGAATGAAAGGAGGGGGTTATGTCAGAATTTAGTTCTCTCCAATACTGTTCATAGTAATATGATAGACATTCATATTTAAGCTAAGCATTCAGTATATCATATTCCAACCCTAAACAAAAAATTTTAGTTAGTATTTATATTAAAGCGGGTCAATTCGGTTGGTATGGATTGGTCCGACCTATAAATTCAACCTCCTTTGGAGTTATATAACCCAGCTGACCCAGGTGGAACCCGCCCAATTCTGGTTGGGTTTGATCTGAGTCAATCAGCTAGGTTGGAAGGTCAGGTAAAATGGTCATGCTCATCCTTTGCAGGCTGCTTGAAAGCTCCTGCATCAGTCTCCCTATATTTTAACTTTGCAAACCTGAGGATGATTGTACCATATCGAAACACTGACAAAATGCCAGGTCAACATCACCCACCTCAGAAAATTTTCCCCAAGGAATTCTGACCATCCAACAAATCTTAACTAATTAAGTTTATTATCTAAAGAAGTATATGCATTATTAGTGCATTTGGATCACCAATACCTGCTTAATGACCTGCTTTCTTACGTGCTTGTGATAGTCCGGATTGCGAAATAACTGATCCGCTAAAGCTCGAAACTGTCCAATTATTTAAAATAATATTTCACTTAGTATATCAAGATTAAAAAAAAAATTAACTAACAAAGAAACAGGCAAGAAATAAGTTGACAGAAACAGAAATTAACAGTGACTCGGTGAACCTGGCAATTACCATCACCCTCCATTTGCAGTCCAGCTAACCCATATGTGACCAACCTATGAAAAAAAATTCATTATTATGAAGCAAAGACAAACCACATACATGCCAGTTCACATTTCCTTTTAGAAGTCCAGACAATTAATTAGTAATGTCAAAACTTCAACAATCGTGCCAGTTCACATTTCCTTTTGCCAGCATTTACACTCAATAACCACAAAAAAATCACAGCAAAAGTGTTGATTCGGAGAACGTTAATGGAAAGATAACCAAAGGAAAATGCACCCTCAAGGTTCTACATCCCTAGATTGCAAGGCACTAGGTCCAGAAGTGAAGCAAGATGCGAAGATGCAATAATAGTTGATAGTACCTTTTTAAAAGTTAATAATACATTCATATTCGATCATCAATCTACAGTACAAGAACTTCACCCTGTCAATTGCTTATTGCGGAGAATTAAATAGCACTACTTGATCATATTCCTCAACACTGCTTGTTCAGGTTTATGACAAGATAGAGTCACAGATTAAAATGATAAGAGAGAACCATGGAACTAAAATCATTCAATAAGAATATATAATTGGGTAAGGTAAGGGCTACCAGAGTAAATTTTATTGTTAAGCCATAAGTTTGTTTAACAGGGTGCTAGCATCTAGTACCTATCATTTCAGTTGAGTAATTGCTTGATAGCGTAGACAGCCAGTGTCTCATTGAACTTTCCTCAGCCAGTGGCTCAAGAGTCTTTAGGCTTTATCTAGTGGCTCCCTAGAATCACCTTATTTGTTCAAAGAAAAAGGAAGGAAAGGTACAACTAAAGCACAGATATAGTGTAAAAGAGATCTCGCCAAAGATTGCAAACTGAAGTGCACAGAATCTGAAAAACCCAGAAAAAGAAGATGACAGGCTGCCATCATCTGACATTTAATGGAGAAGCGACCTCAGAAACAACCTTAGCAAGCACCAAGCTTGCTTTCAACACACTCGGTAATTATTAAGTAATTGGTAAACGGATAAAATCAGTTAACCTCACAATGCACACTACACATTGAAATTTAAAAAAAAAAAAAGACCAGGAAAAATCTCACATAGTTGTGGAAATTAACTATTATCTCTTGGCAAGTACAATTAATGAACTAACAAAATACCAAATAAGGAATCACATATAGATCTCATCATAGAGTCAGACCTTTCAGACAGCCGCTCATGGTCTAAGGTTGCATGATTTACATCAGGAATCTCCCCATTAACCCGAGGAGTATGCTGCCAACACAGTCCAACAAGTACTTAGTTAGCCAGGTAATATCACAGAGGCTTAATTTACATGGCATACATTCTTCTAAACAGTTTTAAATTGAGAAGGCATCTGCAAAGAGTTATCATTAAGGATTTAGATTGAATAAGTGAATCAACTATATGCTCAAAAACACTGACAAAAAGAATAGAAATCAAAGTTCCTCTGCTCTAGAAGGAGTTATAAGAAAGTACAGTCTATAGTGAGAAGCATACAGGGATAGAATCCAAATGGGAGAGCCTCTTCCCAAGCCTGCCATCAACTTTTGATTGCTCTTCTTCCGCTAAGATGCTTGCAATGGTTTGGTCATCCTCTGTATCTTGGACGCTGCTATTCAGACTAGAGCTTGAGCTTACACTTGCATTGCTGTGGCTTTCATTCATACTACCTCGACTGAAACAGATAGGTAATACTGCCCTAAAAAACATGTCAAAACAAAAATAAACATGATGAACTAACTTGATGTATAGAGTACCCCCAAAGATGTACTTACATGCATAAGACAAAAGGCTATCAAGAAACCATATGTGCATGGACACAAAAAAAAATCAATCATAGGAATTATAACAACCATTGCACGCATATATAAATACACATACGCTTATCAGAACATATTAGGAATACTCATTTGCTAAAACCAATGAAAGTTACAGAAGAAAACATGGATATCTAAAATTAATACTTTTTCTTCGCCGTGAATTTTCTATTCTGGTTGCTGAGAATACATATGAGAGAACTGAAAACTGAAAAGAGACATCCAGTACAAGAACTTTACTTTTTCACCGATCGTTATAAATTCTTCCACTGAGGCTCAAACTAGAGTTTTATCATCATTCACTTGTCGCTTTCTCAGAGACCAAACTAAACATAAACCACGAAGAAGAGTAATTGGACAGAGAAGAACAAACTTGGAGTCAACCAAAGAACCCCAAACAATACATATATATATATATATATATATATATTAATAAGGAAATAGAGATTGTATCCGTAAGGAAATCAAAGAATAGCAATAGCAATATATCCTTTGAAAGCTGTCCCTTCAGCTATGCATTTTAGAATCATGTAACTTAGTTTAGTTGCGTTTCCAAACACTCAGACATCCATCACAAAAATAGAAGACCGAGATTCAGTTCTTTTCTTTGATTCCTGAGCAATCAAACACAGGTGTAACAAACTTCCAAGTATTGGGATTGGAATTAATGTACAATATCATAAAATACGATCGATAAACAAAACTTATTGAGTTACCCAGATGATGCGAAACGGAGAGGAAGAACCCAAACAAAGAAGGCGTCGAAGCTTTGTTTTTTTTTTCCCAAGCCTTGGATGGTCTCTCTTCCCTCCAACGATAAATTCACCCACCTATAACCACGGAGCAATGATAAATAGATAATATATTTCACAACATATCTTATAATACATATTTTAAAGCGAAGATATTTTTACAGGATGTTATTTTTATAAAATATTTTATTAAATTACCTTTTATTTTAAGATATATTTCGTAACCACGAGGGACTTCATCAAACCATGTTCGTGTGGACAATGAAAACAAGTTTTTTTTTTTTTTTTTTTATTGGATATGCATTCACTATTCTTTACTTTCACTTCTCATAATTATAATTTTTTTTAAAAATGATAATTACAGTCGTGAGTATATAAATATTACACAATTATTTTAAAAAAATAAATAAATACGAAATTCATATAAAAAAATTAATTTTTTAATAATAAATCTCACTTTTTTTAAAAATAATTATATAATATTTACGTACTTTACGATTGTATGTCATATTATTCTAATTTTTATCTATAATTTTTAGTGTGAGATGATTTTTATAAGATGTAGAGATATTTTTTTTAAAGGATATAAAGTTTAGAGTATTCAATAATGGATGGGAATAATTTTTCTTTTTAAGTGGACCGTTTTTCATGCCAGATAAGGAAAAATCGTCTTTCTTACCGGATATTGGCAAATTGCGGTCAGTGAAATCATTTCTCATTTTTTATTAAAAATCATTAGATAACTCTTTGTCAGAGCATTGCTAATAATGTAGTCAAATATAAAAATAAAATTACATATTTTATTTTTTTTCTTTATCATTAAAGAAAGACTCTTATATTAGATTATTTATCTTTTAGTCAAAATAATAATAAAATATTATTTTATATTATTATTTTTTTTTTAAATTAATTTTTTGTATATTTTGCAATTAAAATCCACTAAATAAGATCTACAACAACATTTACATGAAGAAACCCAATATATATAATTATAACCTATATTGTCTTAAAATTGAACAACAATTAAATTTATATACACCAATTTAATCAACTTAAAATGATAACGCTGCCAACACCAATTTCATCAACTTAAAATTGAACATCAATTAATTCAGAAAGTTATCTCAAATTACATGAACATCAATTAATTGTAGAGAAAGCTGTCTACGATACAAATTTCATGTACCAAAATCAATGTCGTTCCATTACATTACATGAATATATATATATATATATATATATGTGCGTGTATTACAAAAAATTCCATCAATCCATTTAAGCAAGTTATCATTTTTAACCAATGCCATTCCATTACATGAATATATATACCATATAAATTCCATGTATCAAAATCCATTATCATGCAACAAGCAACTACATCATCTACTTGAGAAACCATAGCTCACGCAACCACCAACTCCATCATCGTCCAGCAACTAGCAACCAGCAACCTGTTTCCAGCTTCCAAGCAACAACCAACTAGCAACAATAAAACTCCACCAGCAACCCCACCAAGAAGTCTAGTACAATAAAAAAAAACCAGTCGACCCACAAGCAAGTCAAAAATATTTCACCACACAGTAAAAAATAATTACAAAATCATACACCAGCAAGTCCATTTTTTAATATACAAACATCCATTTTTTACAACCATCTTAAAAGCAAGAGCAATACATATAATTCACAAGCATTAAACATATCTCAAGCATCCAAGCCACCATAAAAGCAAGAAAAAAAATGAAACCTAATTTAGATTAAGCAAAACCAGAGGACAAAGTAATAAAATATCACCATCTTGCTCCTACACGTTTACAAAAATTAGATGACCCATTAAAAAAAAATTGAAACCCTAAATTCATCCCTAAATCATCCCTGAAATCAAAACCCTAATCTAGATTAAGTAAAGCATCCAAATAACAATTACAACAAGCTGAAATCTATGTAATAAAAATCTCCAGGCAAAATAGAGAGAGTGAGAGTGAGAGAGAGAGTTTCATTTATCTTAGCTAGGTTGACAGAGAAAACACCAAGCAAGTGCAGTGGTAGTGGTGATGAATAACGACGTTGACGGAGGAAGTGCAACATCTTCTTGGGAAATCGAAAACATGGAAATCATCACATGATCAAGAGTGTTGGGAGGGAGAAATAGGAAACCTTCACTTAGGGAGAATGAAGAAATAGATAATAGAGGGAGAAAATCATACCTGAACTATCGTGAGATCTGTCGAGAGCCGATGTTGTTTCATCAAGAGCAGTCGAGATAGAGAGAGAGAGAGAGAGAGAGAGAGAGAGAGAGAGTTTCATTTATCCTAGCTAGTTCGATAGAGAAAACACCAAACAAGTGCAGCGGTAGTGATGATGAATAGCAATGTCAATGGAGGAAGTGCAACATCTTCTTGGGAAATCGAAAACATGGAAATCATCACATGATCAAGAGTGTTGGGAGGGAGAAATAGGAAACCTTCACTTAGAGAGAATGAAGAAATAGATAATAGAGGGAGAAAATCATACCTGAACTGTCGCGAGATCTGTTGAAAGTCGATGTTGTTCCATCAAGAGCAGTTGAGAGAGAGAGAGAGAGCTACGAGCACTTTTTTTCTCTAGAGAAAGGCTTCTTCTGAGGGAGAAAAATGAAAGGCTTGAGAGAGGGTGAGAGAAAAAAATAAATCCGTTGCGTCAAGAGAGATCAGAGCGAGTGGGAGGAGAGAAAAAAAAATTTTAAAAAAAAATTTAATGGTGACTAATTCATTTGAAAATATGTCGTAACAATGTTCATAGTAAGGAAAAAAAAAATTTACATTTAGCTAATCCAATATATTAGATTTAATGGTGTAACTAACTAAATATGTGTTTGCATTTACATCTTACCACACCATTATTAATGTCCTTTGATATCTTAGTAGAGGTCAATTATACGTTGGTTTTAGAAAAATAGAAAAAAATGATGTTCAGAAGAAAAATTACAAAAGAAATATATATAAAAAAAAAAAAAAAAACTGATAATATGGCATGGCCTAGTACGATAGATCTCAGTAGTGAAAAATAAAAATAAACTAAAAAAAGTAAAAAAAATTTGAAAAATGCATTTTTTTTCCTAAATAAAAATTTGAAACATAAATGGAATATGAATAGCTTTTTTGCTATTAAACAATCAAAAATAAGAAAAAGTAAAACATAAAAAATAATTCTTTATTATATAAATTAATTTTCTAATTCTTTTATTTTTTTATTTAGTTTGAGAACATTTTCTAAAAATTATTAGTTTATAAATGTTTTTCTAAGAGAACAATTTTTTATCTAAAAAATAATATTTTGAATTTAATAGATATCTTTCCTTTCTTGAGAATCTAAATATTAATTTTTTTATTTAAAGGAGAAAAATGAGATATATTACAATTTATTAGTACTAGTTGGGGGTGATTATCGAAATTGATAGTTTGGGCTCTATTTGTTATTTGTAACTCAAGTGTTGGTAATTTAAGAAGCAATTTTTCTACGTACAGTCGGGAGATACAAATGCCTGGGAGTCGCTGCCACGTTAGTCTACCACTTAAAAAAACAAAAACAAAAAATAGACGAAAATAGAAGTAAAAAGCTAGAAAAGAAAAAAGTTCAGACGAAAATAAGTGCAGGAGCTCTTCCTCTTCGAAGGGAGGGGGTCTCTTGATGTGGGTAGATGAACTTCAATAGAACATTTTGGTGATCTTCGTGTGTTCTGTCTTTGTGAGTCTCGTCTTCGTCTTTGTGGGTTCCACTCTCTGGGTCTCATCTTCGTCTTCGTGGGTTTTGCTCTTCGTCTGAGTAGCCATTCACCAATAGTACACTTTTTCGCTGTTCTATGATTTTCTTTTTCTTGGAAGAAAGCAACAAAAGCACCTTCATGCTTCAGATATAAATCCAATTGAATAATCACATGTGAGTCTATGATATTGTTGATCATTGTCAGGATGGAGCCAATTCAGGACATACTATCTACAATGCAGGGGGAAAGAAATTTGCCCTTCACCTGGTTCCTTCCGGTATCCTTGATGAGGATACTCTGTTATTGGGAAAGGAGTTTTGGTGCATCTACCGGGACTATTTCAAGAAATCGATGGCCTAGAATCCAATGGGATTTCCTGCAAAGGAAGGATATTGGTTTCTGACCGTGCTCATTTGTTATTTGACTTCCATCAAGTGGTGGATAGGCTTAGAGAGTCTGAGCTTTCCAAATCTTTTATTGGCACAACTGAGACATTGGGCCATCTTACTCAAGCAAGGTTATTTGGAATGGCATTAGAGTAAATGACCTGTGCCGGCACATGGATACTTTCCCTGAAAAGTTGGATCTTTTATTGTCTAATGCAGCTTCAAGATTCCAACGTTTTAACTATGGACTAGAAATGCTTAAGGAAGAAGTTGAAAGATACAAGAGGAATGTAAGTATGGGCTGCTCGAAACGGGACGCAGTGTTTTGTTTATTAAACGGTTCGTTTCATTTTTGTCTACGTGGGCGGCACCGACTATGCAGCGATTTCCCCACCCGACTGCAATAAGAGTTTCTCTTTAAGGAGTTTGTGTATTTCCTCCTAAAAACTAATCATTTCAAAATCAATTTGATTATATAAAAAATGTGCTCACGCTCTCTAAATCTAAAGTGCTCGTGGATAGAATCCTGAATCACTCACTAAAGTTGATGTTGAGCTGAGTTGAGTTGAACTGAATTGAGTTCTTTATATATAGTTGTGAGTTGAGATAGCTGAGTGAGTTTTGTGAGATCCACCTAAGATGAGTTTAAATATGTCTGGATGTTAAAATGAGTTTAAATATATTTATAAGAAATTGAAAAAGGTTGTGGATCACATCATTAAAAACCATTGTTCACCTGACATTCTCTTGCGCGCCAAACCTGTAAAGAAAAATAGTCATCGTACAAGCTACACTTGCAACCATGAAAAAATGTACAACACGTGGTTGCACTTGCAGCCATCATTTTTGGTGCAAATAGTGAGTTACATGTTGTGTGGTCCAGCCGATGAAAAAGAAGAGAAAAAGTAAGATGTGTATTTGTCAGTTGTGGGGTCCATATAAGTTATAAATTGAACTGCACTCATTTGTGGGTAAAATTGTGTTTGGATGTGTTGAAGATTCTCCACAATCCTCCTCTGATTCTTAACCGTTACCATAATTGTAGTAGTTGACTCATGATTATAGAGATGTATTTATTTTTATGATTGTTTTCATTTCGTGTTGTATAGTTGTACATGTATGTTTATCCCTATAAATGAAAAATCATCTCCACATTTTACGGTGTGGTGGATTTACAAACATCCTCTACTGGTATTGTTGCTTCCTCTGATGCTGACTAGGTGAGCTGTCCTGACACTCGTCGCTCCACTTCAAGCTATTCTATTTATCTTGGTGACAATCTTGTCTCTTGGAGTGCTAAGAAGCAACCAACTATCTCTTACTCCAGTTGTGAGTTTGAGTATCATGCTCTTTCCATTATTGCTTTTGAGGTCCTTTGGTTAACGCATCTCCTTCATGATCTCCATGTTCCTACTACACATCGCCCTCTTCTTTTGTGTGACAATAAGAGTGTTGTATTCTTGAGCTCTAATTCGGTCTCTCACAAGCGTTCCAAACACATTGACTTTGACTATCATTTTCTTCGGGAACTTGTGGTGGCCGGCACTATCAACACTCAACATGTCCCATCTAATCTACAAGTTATAGATGTCTTCACCAAGAGTGTCTCTCGGTCTCTTTTTGTGTCACTCCAAGCTTTGTGTATGCTCTAATCCCACGCTATGCTTGCGGGGGCGTGTTGAGGATTCTCTGCAATCCTCCTCTGATTCTTAGTCGTTACCGCAATTATAGTAGCTAACCCATGATTGTAGAGATGCTGTATTTATTTTTATGATTGTTTTCCTTTCGTGTTGTATAGTTGTACATGTATGTCTATCCCTATAAATGGAAAACCATCTCCATCTTTTACAATATGTTGGATTTACAAACATTCTCATGATGTTTAAGGTAGCTTAAAAATGAGCCGAGCCGAGATGCTTCCTACATCCAAACGAAGCTTTAAAGTCATCAATTATTAAGCCGTTGGAAGATTTCAACGATATACAAAAACTGTTATTACAAATAGTACTATTACACTCTTGATCATGAAATATTGATTAATGGTAGAATTATGTAAATTGAGTGAAAGTAACATTCACCAAATTTAGGAGTTGAAGAGTTTTAAAAAACATTTTAGATGAAAAGATAAAAGTGAATGAAAGATACTACTGAATTGAATTGGATCCAGATGAAAAAACTAGAAAACCTATGATGTAGAGCTGAATGAGCCTTAACCCTAAACCTTATTTCTTTCCCTTTTTTTTTAAAAAAATTTTTATGATGGGGAACGTCCACCCCATGACAAAGCCTTTAGGACTCACCCGGCATGGAACCTAAACACTGGGAAAGATTAGCACAACAACCTACCGCCATGACCTCCCACTTAAATTACAGTTTGATCATAGGAGAAATTGAACCTATGACATAGGATACAAGCACAAAAATCCGCTCTTATCATTTGGGCTACCCACAGGTGGGTAACCCTGAACCTTATTCTAATGGCAAACCTCATTTTTTAAGAATGAGAAGCTGCTAATTACCATACACTCACCCCAACAATAAAAGTAAAGTCAAAAAATTGAAAGATAATCCTAATAATATATATTTATATTCCTTTTCTAATTTGGACATCATTCCATTGTGAGAATAGATGAATGGCTAAATTAACCAATTAATTAATTGCAGATAGATCATTGCCTGCCTGCCTCACCTAGTATGAATAACTGGTAATAACTATTCATACTCTCAGAGGGAGAGGGAGCAGTGGAGACATATATATATATATATATAGCTAGACATATAGCTAGCTATTAATTAATCAAGGGTTAACTATATTCCCAAATATTCACAATCAAAATAATACAATTCATATATATATATATATATATATATACTAGTGGAGGCTCAACGTGCAATGCACGTTTGCCTAGTTGGATTTTTTATTGTTTTATATAAATTTGTTCAGAGAAATGTTAAAAAAAGTTAAACAATAAGATAAGTTACAAATCTATTTTTTCCCCCATTGTCATTATAGTTTTGGGCCATATTGGACAGGACCAATTGAGACAACATTGAAATTTTTGTATTGTTGTTGGTTGAATTTGTCTAGGTCTGCTACAAGTTGAATCATCCACTGTTTTTCTAAAGTTTGCAATGCCATATTTTCTATAAATGATAAAAGCTCCTGTATATTAAATATTTAATGAGATTAAATAATCAACAAATGTATAAATAATTTGCACATAGAAGAAAATTGAAAATTGAAAAATAACACAGTTTTTTATAAGCAATTTAATTATATTATTAGAATTTTTAAGTTTAGAAATTGAAGTTGTTATTTATGGTTTATATGTAAATTCTCGTAATATATAGTTGAATTATGTTATAGAAAACATAAGAGATATCTTAAAGTATAATTAAGTATTTTTTGTCAAAAATGAAAAAATAGTAAAAATGAAGAAAGTTACCTCTCCAGTATGATTCATGAAATCAATTGATGTACAACCCAATGTCTCCTCTGCAAGTTCGCCAAACATGACTGCAGCTAATTTTCCTGTCCCATCATCAAGCTTAACATATATCTGACAACTAAAAATGATGAGAGTATTGTTTTTTGTTAGAATTTGTAGAAACATACAAAAAAAATTTGGAATGAATTATTAAGTAGTGAAATTTGAAGAATATGTACTGTGATTGAGCAACACTTTGATGTTTGCAATGATAACAAAGAAAGCTTTCATTTTGGTCATGCCCAGTTCCCTTGTTACAATTAATGCATGATATGTAAAAGAATATTTAGCACAAGTTGATAATATTTATCTTTACCTTGATTTAGAATTTTGATTTCTATATTATATTAGAAACAATGTTTTACACAGTGAAAATGAACAAAAATCTAAACATGGCATTAAGAAAAGTATTTTACCTCCATTGGTTGTAAACTTTTCAGCGATGCAGCAACATCACAATTTGGTGCTATTTCTCGAACACCAACCGACGATAAAGATGTGGATGGATATTTCAAAGATTTTGTAATAATATTTTCAAGCATTGAATCATTAATTGCCGCCCTTAAAAATTTAAAATAAAATTTAATTTAAGAATTGGAAAAAAAAAGTTTAGATCTTTAATGTATATAGTTAAGTAGTTTAAGATTAATCAATATTAATATAATTGTGCTATTTTTAACATATTAGTAAAAGATAAATATAGATTTGTAGCTTTTGATAGAAATATACTAATGAATAATTGCTTAAATATGGATTACCATCTTTGCAACGGCTCTACTTCAGGAAGAAGATGATTGATTATAAATATACTTGTTGGTCGAGACAAGAGAGATAATCGTGTATTTTAAATACATATAATTATTAGTTAGAAAATATACGATTCAAAAGAATATTTAAAAATGTTAATTATTAAAAGTACCATTATAAGACCGAACTCTTAGTTTTGTTGCAAGTATAATTGGTTTTACTTCAATTATCTCTGAAATGTTTTGGCATTCATCTTGAACAAAGCGACCCCACATTGTTAAACAAATGAGATTTAAACTATAACATATAAAACAAAAGAATCAATAGAAAATTTTAAAAATAAAGATTGCAAAATAATTTTAAAACACTAAAGATAATGAATTTTTTTACCTCCGATCTATAACATAGATTTCTTGAATTACAATTGGTCAACTTGTTAATGTTATCTCTCTATATAGCTTCATATGAATGGCAATTGCTAAGAGGTCTAATTAATATGGTTTAAATTATTAGTTTGTTGTTAATAAAAAATTTCAAAAGAAAATAATAAATTACCTATTTCTGCAATCGAGTCTTTATAAAGATCTAACTCTTCGATAGGAATGAGGTTGTACTTTGGCATTCCTACCTGACCTTCATTCTCTTGCACTTCTTCAATGATTGTTTTAGAATTTAGAATCCATTGATATTCAAAACCATCAATCCTATATTTAGGATCCAATGGCTTAACATATGTGTTTGTAATATAATAAAATCAGAAAATCTGCAAAGAATCATCCCGTAAATCAATATATTTAGCAAACAACCCTACTTAGACCCGATTTCCCTGTATCACATGAGGAAATATGAATAATTACTTTCTATGATAAAATATAATTACATAGAAGGTAAAATATATATAATAAAAAATATAATGATTTTGTTATTGTAAAAAGAAGGATAATCACAAAAATAAATGAAGTATCTCTTGATCGACCAACGTCAAGTTTTGGTATTTCACTGGTGAGTGTTGTCCAGTTCGTTTGGGAGATTTTTCAACCACAAGCATTTTTATTTTCTAATTCTTTGTGAGATAAATATCTTTAATTGATGTATAAATGGTCCGCATGTTGAAAACTGACAACCTAGAAACAAATTATATGCATAAATATAGGATATAAATATACAGTTAATTAAAGTGTAGACTAAAAAGGAATAGAAAAAAAAAACTTTTTTTGATTGATTGACAAAAACAAATTAGTAAAATATGTAACATACACATAAAAAAAAAAGTGTAATGAACATCTAATTTGTTAGTAGTGGTTAAAAGGGAATTTTAAAATTTTATTTGATTACCTGTATAATATCAATCAGAAGATGCCAATGTTAATAATTCTGTATACACAATATTTTTTGTGCAATTATTTTCCGATTCTTCAGTTGAGATTGGCCTTATTAAAATTTTGATTGCAGAAATAGTCTTAGCTCTTGATAAAGCCACATATAACTATGTATGCGAGAAAACTGGATGAGATAAATATATTCCAACAAAATTTAATGTTTGTCACTGTGATTTGTTTATACTCATTGCAAAGCTTAATTTAATAGGGAATTGAGTTCGCTTGAATGGAAAATCACTATTTTCATCAAGATTTGGTAAGAATGAGATTCTTAGAATAAAAACATTTTTGCCATTATGATGACCAACTATAATTTCTGCATGAATGATGTTACGATCAAAATTGCGACAAATAAGACGTGTTCTATTGCATAATCCTTCTAAAGGGTTAATGTTTCTAAGCAACATGATTGAACAATTTTGTTTCAGCAATAACGCATGAGGAGGAAGTCCATTTGGTGTTAAAGTATTCAAGAAATCTTCCATAACTGCCTGTTCAAATGCATCAATCAATTTATCAAAGCTGTAGTATCGTTTTAGCTCTCCAGGAAATTTTTGAATTAACAAAATGTTTATTTCATTAACATAACTATTTTTTAGTGTCAATATAGCTCGATTTATCACGGTTGAAATATTTACTGAATAATCACAAATATAATAAAAAACAGCATCCACCAAATGATCCAAAGAAGTGACATCATTTTCATATGAGATTAACATGGTTGCAGGGATTTTGACATGTTCATCAATTGTGATTGGTGACATCCCATTGCCTAATTCCAATATATATTTCGAAAAGTCTGAATCTAATATTGCACGCATATTTTCAGTCAAGTGAAACTTTGTTAATGTTAACCATAGGTAAGAAGAAACCAACCTAGCATTAATTTGTTGTTGTCTTGTGTCTTTTTGAACCACATGCAGAATTTGGTAAAAATCTCCACCAAACACAACAACCTTTCAACCAAAATATAGTTCTAAATCATTAATGTCTTTCAACATTTTATCTAGTGCTTCTATGACTTCTTTTTTTGACATAGGAGTTTCATCCCATATAATTAACGTTGATCTTTGTAGTAATCTTGCAAGCTCACTTTATTTACTAACACCACATATGGCATTTTTGTTAATATTTAACGGTATTTTAAATCGTGAATGTGCAGTTCGACCTCCAGGTAAAATTGATGCAGCAACACCAGATGAAACAGTTGTAAGAATTACTATTTGTTTTGATCTTACTATCTCCATGAGCGCTTTATTTATGAATGTTTTCCCTGTTCTGCTTGGTCCATCAATAAAGAATGCAGTAGTTTCATTTAACAAAACTTTTTTAAAGACAGAATTGTAAACATTGTGTTGTTCACTATTAAGTAGTATTGATGTAAGAATATCTTCTTCTAGGATTGGAACAGCCAATTCATCATCAATTTCTCTAGACAAAAATCCACCTTCATCAAAATGAATATTTTGGTCAACAAGATGGAACAAATTAATGTCTCTATCCATTGATTCGAGTATTGTGAAAATTGAGCGCAAAACTTCTGTTCTAATATTCAAAGAAGAATGCTCAATTAATTGAAAATCAGCTAACATCTCTTATTCAAAACGTTCCCAAAGATCTCTTGGATTAGTGGGATTACAATAAATCAAAATTGTCGCGAACAATCTTCTTAATTGAAATGCATCTGATAGAGAGAGGCTTCATATAAGCATTCTTCTAAACTATTATCTCTCTGTAACAAACCATGCATGGTAGCTAATTCACGAAATGTTAGAGCCAAAACACCATTTACTATTTTCAGATCATCAAATGATAAAAAACCTCTTATGTGGTTTAGTAATATCCACAGATAATACTTTAATCCTTCAAAAGGATTTGTTGTTACAATTCGACCTATCACAATTTATTTATTTTTAATAATCCACATTTTGTATGGTTGACTCCACACGTAGAAATTCGGGAATTCTTTATATAACAATTTTCTGGCATTCATATCGACTTGATTTGTTGTAAAAAAATTATATTAACATTGATTTTGGAAAAAAATCGGAGTTCACCACATTAGCTAAGATTTTATGTGCTCGAAAAGTCACTTGATGTTGATTTTCAAGATATAGATGCAAGCTATAAACTGCTGGATATACCGCATTGACAATAAACCCAAATATTCTCCATATAGCCTCTAGTGGAGCAATCCATCGAGTTGATTGAAATCGTTCGATTTCATCAACTTCTTGATTCGATTGTTCAGAAACCAAATTGAAATTAACACGGTCACGACCTTTGTAAATATATTTGTAAAGATACTTAACTGCTTTTATTGTAGAACATATTTTGATGTTAATATGACAATCGAACATCGCAAGCAAATAAGAATTATATGGAACAACCCAACGATTATCCAAATCATGATCTCTAATTCTGACCGTTGTTTCATTGTTAGAACGTCTATATATTGGGAATCAATCATTTCCAACAACTGTCTTTGACACAACTGTTTCGGGTAATTATTCTTGCAATAACTATTTTTTTTCATACATACATTTGTTGGATTTAGAATTTCCACGCTGTCCATGTATCATATGTTTAATAACAATTGTATGTAGATGCAAATTCTTATCTTTATTGAGCAGTTCAACAAAGACAATCGCATCAAAAAATTCTGGTGCATATAACTTCCAATCTTGACGCAATATAATAAAAAAATGTGCATGTGGAAGTCCTCTTTTTTGGTGTTCAATAACATCAACATATGTTGTAACTTTTCTAAATATCTTTCGTTTGAATAATTGATATTTTAGCTCCTCGAATTTTGCTCCGAAGATTCGAGCAATTAAATCAGCCCGATTTGAGTTTCTTCATGTGATTGCAACTCATTTGAAATCTCTTTCTAGTTTGGGTTGCATGTGATTGTTAAAAAAATATCTGGTTTAACGTTCCGTTGAACTAAAGTCATCGCTTCCATATATTTTTTTTGCATGTCCCTCGAACCCCCAATAAAATATGAAGGCAGAATCACATGCTTCCCAATTCTAAAAGCATCTGTCTACCCAAGATTGACGCTATCAAGAATACCTTGATATAGTTCAGATTGAATGTATTATTGATTGCTACGAAAATAATCTAACATTGATGTCTCAATCTTAACATACATATCAACAACAAATTGTTGAAGAAGTCGACCTGATAGTAGGAGGATAGATTTGATATTTTCTCTAATTTATAACTTGTACCAATAATATTCACGGTACGAAACAATTGAATCTTTTCTTTTTTTCCTTAACACTACAAAAAAATAAGAAATAATTTCAAAAATTACATACCTAATATATAAATGGTAGGTTCTTATATAAAAAACGTAATGTAAAAAATTTAACATTTTTGTTCTCTTGTAAGTAATTCTTCTGCAGATGTTGATTGATGAGGATCAATAGATCGGATTGTGCAATTATCAGCAAATACAGATGGAGCTCTTTTGTTAATTCTTTGTATACCTTAGTGCCATCCAACATTCCAAAGGGGAATAACAATGGATATTGAAGCGGATCATAACATCCAAAATAATACTGAACAATATGACTCCTACCAACATGGTTAAATGCAAAAATGTCACGAGGTGTTAACTGTTCTAGATCATCATTTTCAACTCAAATTGAGCAACTTCTGATGATGATGGGGCATTAAATACCCGTTTATCTAATCCAGGATATGATCTTATATGAATTTTTTGATATTCCAAATCTAATAAAATAAGCATATAGATAAATATATAACTATCAAAAAATTAAAAACAACAATTAAAACAATTACCTAAACTCCAAGAAAAACAACAACAGATTTCATAAACGAAACAGAAAAGCAAAAAAATCATATATTTGATCAGGGTTTCCCCCCAAAATAAAATCTACAAACAACAATAGTAACAAAATCCATAACTTTCATAAAAATTCTTGCAAAAAAAAAAAGTATATCATCAACCATGGAATCAAAACTTACACCCAAAATCAAATCCACAAATAACACTCAACCACCACCACCACAATAATACCATGAAGAAAGTGCATCATCGACCACAGAATCAAACTGAAAATGACACTTTATATACTGATTTTCAGCAAAAGAAAGTGCATCATCGACAATGGAATCAAACTGAAAATAACAAAAAATGTAAACTTTACTGAAACTAAAACAAATCAAACCAAGTGCATTATTGACCACAAGATCAAAGCAAAAAAAATGAAAAAGGATAACATCACCACCAAAATAAAACCACAACCTTCAACCCACAGAAAGTTCCCGGAAGAGTCAAACAGCAACATGCTTGAATCCTTCCAAACTCTGCAACTCCTTGAAACCGACCAAAATGCACCACCAAAAACTCCAAAAAAACACACAAGACACCAAAAAAAAAAAAAAAAATCTGAAACCCTTCCAAAATCAGTAAAAAAAACCTCAATTTGGAACTCACAACAATATCACCAACGAAACAAAACCGCAGCTTTCAACCTACAAAAAACACAACTTCGAACCCACAACGGAATCAAACTGAAAATAACAAAAAATGTAAACTTTATTGAAACTAAAATAAATCAAACGAAGTGCATCATAACTCCTTCGAACCGATCAAAATGCACCACAAAAAACTCCAAAAAAACACACAAGAGACACCTAAAAAAATCTGAAACCCTTCAAACCCTTCCAAAACCAGCAAAAAATCCTCAACTTTGAACCCACAACAACATCTCCACCGAAACAAAACTGCAACATTCAACCTACAAAAAATCATAACTTTCAACCCGCAAAAAATCGCAACTTTCGATAAAACCATTGCTCTTCGACAAGCACCACTGAAAGGGCAAAATGAAAAAAAAAAATCTCAAACATCTCAAACAAACCCACACAGCAAAGAAACAGAATAAGCACCAAGAGCCATACGTAGAGAACGGAAAGGCAAAATGAAAAGCAAGCCAAACGTCTCAAACAAACCCACACAGAGAGCCATACGATGCAAAGAACAGAGGAGCAAAATGAAAAGCAACTCAAACGTCCCAAACAAATCCACACAGAAAACCATATGCAGAGAACGACAGAAGGAAAAGACGAGAACCTAGAGAAAGAGAGAGAGAAGACCAAATACAATGGACGGATGAAATGTGAAAATAAAAAGCCACCCAAGCATCCAAACAAACCCACCTAAATATCTACCCAACAAAAAGACAAAAAAAAAAACTCCAACATACGGAAACAAACGGCAGAAATACAAGGGTAAAAAGGGCAAAAAGGGCAAAACCGAACATACATAGAAGAAAAAAATGGAATGAAAAATTACTGTAGATTACTGTAGCACGTCGATCCCCACTTATATAACAACTATAGATATTATCTAGTAACTCGTGCGTTAATTTTTTAGTCGTAGCATAGTAATTAGTATGAAACTAGTTCCAATGAAGAGTACATTAATTAAAAATTAGAACTTTATCGATAGATCGTACTTATTATAATATATGCCCGGTGATTGATATATGTTGATTCCATATAATATTTGTCAAAATTTTATTCCAAGTCCGAAAGTTATTTTATTAATTTTCACCAAATCCGAGCAACGGTACTGATCTCTTAATTATTAAATAATAACCCATGAAAATTAACTATTATAACTACTTCAAATCATCATGTACAAGAGGTTTATAAAAAAATAATAATAATTACAATCGTAAGTATGCAAGCGCTGTATAATTACTTTAAAAAAAAATAATACGGAATTTATATGAAAAAAAATTAATTTGTTAATAGTGGATCTCACTTTTTTTAAAAATGAATATTACAAAGTATTTCTACATTCCACGACAGTACGTAGCATTACTCGATTTATAATTAGGAATCTGACCATGATGTTATACTCTTGAGATCGTCGATGAAGGCTTTAAGATTAGACAATACTCTTGAATTAGCCTCCTCTCCCATTGTTCTCTCGTATAGCCTTCTCAACCTGTTTTTCCATTTCTCACTGTCCTGATCCATCACTCTTCTCAAGCCTTCTGCTACATCTTTTTGTCCAAACCCATTGAGTTTCACCCCAATTCCCCATACCTCAACATTGTATTTACAGTTTACGAACTGGTCTCCTGCAACTGGATAGCACAGAAGGCGCTGCTGGCATTGGATAGCCTCCATTGTTGAGTTCCACCCACAGTGTGTGAGGTAACACCCCACAGCCTTGTGCTGCAATACTTCCATTTGTGGTGCCCACGAAACGACCTTGCCTTGCATGGCCACCCTCTGTAGATACCCTACTGGTAACCCTTCACGCCATGCACACCCTAGCACCCATATGAATGGCCGTCCTGATTCCTCCAACGCCAGTGCTAGATTGTTCACTTTTCCGTCTCCAACGGGGCTAACCCAGCTTCCAAAAGAGATGTATACAACAGAGTCTGGTTTTTGCTTGTCCAGCCAATCTAGACAGCTCTTGTCTTCTTCCCAGAAGCTAGGATTCTTGGAAACTGCATGCTTGCTCAATGGCCCAATGGGGAAAACGAGTGGGGAATGATAATCTTTAGAGTTCTTGACCAACTGGGTTTGTTTTCCATCGATCATGTATTCATCAGGAAAGGAATTCACCAGGAGCCATCTTAGAGTCTTTGATCTGTCCAAGGTTCTTGTCCAGAACTTGAATCTTGCTTTCCTTGCTGCAAGACTTCCAACCAGCCATGGCACATCTTCGGTAGACAGCATTGGTTGATCAGGTAAGCAAGTTGTGCCTAGAAGTTGGGGAATTCCTGCCAGAATATTAAAATAATCTTCATGTGACGAATCATGCACAAAGAACTTTTTCTTAAAAAACACATTTCTTATCTTTAACCAAAAGTACAAAAAGACAAGCATACGTAATTAATTAGATCTAAAAAATTCCCATTAAATAATAATTATATAAATATATAGAAAGAATCAAGGCATGCATGCGCAACTATAAGTTTGACTGAGTTTCGTTGAGAAGAAAATTAGATCAGTAGAAACTAGAAATTATAAATTAATAGGGGAATAAAATTATTAATTAGATACGCCTACCTCTATGTAGACGTATCTATGTATATACATATATTTTTTTTTTATAAGAAGGCAGTTAATGGATTTTTTAAAACTCTGAAAATCATATCATGCAGTTGATTCGCTGAGTATAATATGTTTATAAACGTGGAGAGGATTAAATGAAAGAGAAAGTCAAGTGGATCGCAGAAAATATTAATTAATACAAAGGGGCCATTATTATTTATTTCCAAACCTAGATCCGCCCATGGAAATATACTGTAAAACCACCTAACCGTAGGGAATTAAAATCATCGGAATACTTTAGCGGACTTGTTTGGTTAAATAAATGAAACGAGGTAAAAGTTAAAAGTTGAATAAAATATTATTATAATATAATTTTTATTTTAAAATTTAAAAAAATTAAATTATTTATTATATTTTATGTGAGAATTTAAAAAAATTATAATAATTAAATAAGATGAGATGAAATTATTTGTATAACCAAATTAGGATAGTAAAGTAGCCTAAGTTGCCTAACTCCTTGTATCATGGTTCTTATCGGCAAATAATTATTCCAAGGACATAACGAGGCCGGAAAGAAAGGGACAACATGAAGAGATATACATATAGAACACTATTGTGGATGTAAACTGATCTGGACAAAAAGTCGGAATAAGAAATAAAGATAATTCTTCGTGACATGCCATTACACTACAAAAAAAATGAGTTTTTGTGACAATTTAATTGCAACGAAAAGATTATTTGTGATCAAAATAGATTAATTTTAATTGTAAATAATCATTTTGTTATAATTAACTATCCACAAATAAGCAGTTTTCTTGTAGTGAATTATCGTCATATTCCTCTTTTTCATCATATTGTGTTTCTCCTTATCAATATATTTTGGAAAAAGTTAATTTTACATATATATATATATGCACAAATAAGAAAATATATAATTTTTGAAATTATATTTGTAGCCTTTATATATATATATATATATATATCTCCTTATACTTAAAAGCGCCTATCGCCCTATGAACAATAACATCAACAATAATCATAATTTTAATTTCAGCCTTTTTATTCATCTCATTTAAAATTATATATGTGTATATATACACACATATAAGGGGTAGAAGGTTTCGAATCAAAATTTTCTATTCGAAGAACTAGATGTTATATGTTATCAGGCATTAGACTTTGGCGATCGCCAACCGTACTTGTAAGAAACGAAATATCTACTGATACGAGAGAGATATATGTGCATCAAATAAATTGGCAAAAACGAGAGACGGCATCCTACTAACCCTTAAAAAATGTTCTTTAATGTTTTGTTCACAAGAACCATGCACAAGTATTTTAAAGCAGTATTCTCAAGTCTCTACAGTTGACTCGGCATGAATTTCGATTTGTTTTTCCCCCGCAAAATAATAAATGCATTAATTTAACCAACGAAAAAAAAAAAAAAACCCAGAGAGGTAGAGACCATTGGCAATGTCATTTTGTTTGTGTGACTAACCTGCATCAGAAATAAGACCTGTCCGGACCAAGTCTGGTATGGCTGCAATCAACCGGTATGTGGCAAGCATTGCCGGCCAAAACCCGGCAGCCGGGACCCTGCACCGGTTGGCTACTTCAATGG
This sequence comes from Juglans regia, assembly GCF_001411555.2. Lineage (NCBI taxonomy): Eukaryota > Viridiplantae > Streptophyta > Magnoliopsida > Fagales > Juglandaceae > Juglans > Juglans regia. Next base: position 10,771,621 of record NC_049901.1, on the reverse strand, counting down.
CCCACGACGCCAACAGATCAATAACCATACACACAACGCCACCATCCTCATCAAGCTTTCGAACCATGGCTTCCAAATGACCAGGCATGTTGTTCTCCATAGCCATCTCAATGGCAAAAAAGTCTCGCGGCGTGGCCTTGTCCAGCCCATCAGGTATTGGCATGCTCAGAGTCTGGTCCTTAGATTCTATTAATCTCGACACAATCTGATGGTGAATGTACTCTGGGGTGACCATGATGGTATCAAATCCACGGTTATGGAAGGCAGAGGCTAACTTGAGCATGGGAGTAACATGTCCCTGTGCTGGGTACGGAACCAATATAATCTTTGGCCTCTTTGTGCACTTCATATTACCCTGATCTACCTTATTCTCCTCCCCCTTGATCAGAAAACGGAGTCGGAGGCTGCTGTCTATGGTTTTTTCTGCATTCAAGCTACCCCAATATATAGAAGATCATCATCAGCCGGGGAGAGGGAGAGAGAGAGTCAACTAAGCATGTGCCTCTAGATGTTTATTATAAGCTGCCAACTCCGTGTTCATGCCACTATATACTAAGGGGTCAAAAAAGAAGTTGAAGTAATTTTGTTGCCTTGGCTGCCTCAATACACCAAAGGAACAGTTTTTTGGTGGATAGAACTAAACCCACGTCGCTCACCGTCAGTATATATGTAATTCAATTAAGATCATGGTCTTTCATATATATATTTTTTTTATCAAATTAAATGATAGTACTCATGCATGTAGCCTTTTAAGTTAAATATAAAAGATTAAGGGCTCGTTTGTTTTCAGAGATGAGATGAAATTAAAATTAAAAAATTAAATAAAGTATTGTTAAAATATATTTTTTAATATTATTTTTATTTTGAGATTTAAAAAATTTGAATCGTTTATTTTATTTGATATTAAAAGTTGGAAAAGTTGTAATGATTAGATGAAATAATATGTTTTCTAAAAATAAACTAGACCTAAATTTACTTCTTCTTATTAGTTTAAATTAATGAGATAAGTACCTGTAATTTTACATGATATAAGACAAAAGTTTAACTTAATTGACTCTACATTTTATTTTATTTAATTAAATATTTCACCTATATTATATCAATTTATCGAAAAGAGTGTTAACACAAATATCATCTATTAGAAAGTATAAATATTTTACTCATATCTAATATTCAAATCAGGTACTGCAGATTAACTTGCAAGTTAGGCCGATGGGCACCCATAATCGATCCGTCCCCTTCTATAATTGAGGCAAGGGGAGTCGTTTTTCAACACGTGATGAATTCATGATAAATGCAAGCTTGCCACTTTCTGCCCACCTGATCTGTCCAATTAATATTCTGTTTGGAGTGATCTGCAGAGTTTATACATGGCCGAGGCATGAGGGCTTTATCATTATTTTATTTGTATCTTGCGCACTTTTTTGGTGCTGTGGATGCAATTGGAAGTTTCCTACTGTTTTCTTTTTGAAATTAACAACATTAACGACAAGAAAAGAAAAAAAAAGTTCTATTATTTTCCACTTTGCAAGAGACGATGTGGAAAGGTATTTATAATATATATTGTATGGTATTATTATGTATAATATAAGAACCAAATCGTGTCAGTGCTCTAATTACTGTTTTCTTTGGATTCGCAAGTCATTTCAGCTCATCCCAGCTCATCTCAACTCATCTCAACTCATCTCATTACTATTCAGCAACTTTAACTCACAAGTCTCACTACTATTCACAACTCATCTCATTACTATTCACAATCCATCTCAACTCATCTTAACTCATCTCAAATTATCTTCGAATCCAAACATCTCCGTTCTCATCTGCAAGTGATATCAGCTAGGGATGTCGGCAATACCTATGTATAAGAAGAATATCGATACGGAATATTATTTTTTTCTTTTACATTTATTTGTATACACCTAGCTTGTTTAGATATAAATTTCATTTCAAAATTCTCATCTTATTTTTAAATATAATTTAAATATAAAATTTTTAAATTAATCATTACAATTTTATCAAATTTTTAAATAAAAAATAAAAAATAATTCAATTTTTTTTAAATCATCAAATAAAAATTATATTATAAAATTATATTATAACATTATTTTAATTTTATCACATGTCCGGAATCTTCTTCTATGCAAAATATCAGTGAGATTACATCTAGGGAACATGCTTTGATCAGAACATCTTTCATGATTCTGTACCCTATGTAATAGTGCCAGTTAGATACATACCTTATTGATAAATTAAGTTAATACGTACCCTATATATGTTACTGTTTTGAAGATTAATGTTCTAGGCGTCATAATTGTAGGAAGAAAAATATTATAATTACATAAAAATTTTATAAAAATAAATTTATAAATTAACGTGAATTAATTTTAATATTAAATTGACGTTAGGTTTGGCGCATGATGCCTAGCCCGAGTTTCATGCCCCTCGCTTTACCACGTTGCCCCTTCTACGTCGGCAACGCTATTGTTCTTTGTTTTTTGTTTTGTTTTGTTTTGTTTTTTGTTTTTTAAACATATGCTGTTGTTCTTCTTATTCTTTTTGGGATAAGATTGCGATATTTTTGTTGCCGCTTGTGTACTGTTTGTTTCCGAAGATCTTTTCTTGAAAAAGAAAAAAAGAAAGGATAATATCGTGAGTTGAATTGCCAGATGAAAATGAAACTACACTTGGAGTGCTTTTTAGAAGCCGTCTGTATTTTAAATTCATATTATTTTATTATTATAATTTTTTATATAAAATATAATAAATAATTTAATTATTTTTAAAATATTAAAATAATAATATTATTAAAAATAATATTTTAATCAATTCATTTAAAATTATTCCAACTCATTCAAAATCGGATTGCGTGAGCGGCTGTAGCCTTTAGGATGTTGAGTTTGTGGTGGGCCTCCAAAACTTGAACTCTCTCTTACTCACAAATATTATTAATAAGAAAGGGTGTTAGGTACAAAGCGAAGGATTGAAAAAGTGGGCCTGAAAGAGTATAAAGAATTAAACTGAACCCTGTCGTCATTGCAATGGCCCGGAAAGGCATTGTTTCAATGTGTTTATATAGAATGATAAAAAATAAAAAATTATATATTAATATATGATATAAGAGTAAGAGATAATAAATAATTTTTTTCTATTATATAATATTTTCAATTTTTGATTGCGGTAGAAATGTAGAGATCAGAGTTGTCGAAATATAAATTGCGCATCCATTTTCCTCGATCGGGAAGATAGAGGGTTTAAAGAAGTAAATGATATTTTTTTAGGGAGAACAAAAAAATTGTATCTTTAAACATGATGTGGAATTGCTCCATAGTCAGGCCAAATTTGATTTGGTAGATGAGATGATATTTGTAACAATTGCTCCTTACAATTAAGAAAGAGGTTACTATTTTTTTTTTAGAAAATCATGAGAGCTGGAGTATTACTATTGAATCTAACTTAAAAATATATTTATTTATTTTTATTCTAAATGAAGCGCCAAGTACAAAAATTCATTATAATAAATATAGTCGTTTTGTATTAAAATATATAAATCATAAATGAGAGTGTGTGGAAGCTGGCATTTATTAAAATTTCTCAAAGTCTGTGTCATAAAAATCATAGGGTAGTGATAGGGTTACTATCCATCTACTACCCACCTACTACCCAAGCACATTTCATTTTTTTTTTTTTTATTATTTTCCTTTAAGTATTTTTTATCATCCTTAATCATTAAGAAAAAATTTAAAAATATATATAATTTTATTAATATTCACTTCCTTAATCATTTAAAATAAAAAAAAATTAAAAAAAAATCAAATACAATTTGAGTAGTAAATAGGTAGTAACCCTATCATTATTCAAAATCATAACTTAAAATATTTGTACATGATTCAGGCCACTGTCACACCTTATTGGACTAAGTCCTGTTCTATAGCTCTACTTTTATAAATATTTTGACCTAAAGCGGTTTAAAAACATAAAACAACAAAAATGAGTCGATGACTCAGTAAGAAACTCATCATAACGTAAACATACTTAACATAAGGTTTTTCATAAAATACTTCATGGTGAAAACTTAAAATCATGATTATTCATACGTATGCTATGACATCTGTTAACGTCGTATTTCGCACACTTTTGGGCCAAACTCCAACAACTCAGGTTTTCAAAAATGGACCCTGCATAAGGTGGAAAAGACTGCGGTTTTGAGAAGGCGGCCTTAGGACCGGGTAACCTTCAATGCCAAAGTTAGTAAATATTCTTGGAACGTAGCAAATAAGTAAGTGAGTCTAAGGATCAGAGAGAGTATTCTCGTACCTGGAATCTGCTATTTATACTACAGGTCTGAGGAGCAGATCATGTCGGCTTTCATGATGTTCGTGTTCCCCATACTGTTCCTTTTGTTAGAGTCATTAAATGCAGCGTGGCTTTGCGACAACGTCATTAATGTGGCGTGTTGTCCAGGTGGTGGAATCATTAATGTGACGTAGTTCTCCAACCTCATTTTCTTAGGCTGCATTCCCTTTAGTCAGTTCATGCCTTATCTGTCAGTAGATCAACGGTTCCCCGTATATCATGTCTGCTGTGCAGGCAGGCACCCGAGGACCGGACACTACTCAAGGGGTCCTCAGATTGATGGGTCTCATCCCTACAGCACTAACTCTCCTACATGTTGTATACAGAGGAGCCTCCTAGTGGGCCGGGTTAATGGCTTTCTCCTCCGGGCTGGGCTTGATAGGGCCTCTTGGGCCTTGTGGGGAAAATCCCTTTACAACGTGTATGACTTATCTTGGCTTATCTGACTGGCCCGCACACTTAACCTTGTGTACAAGGTTATGCACTGACCCCACATCCCGCGACCACGAGGGGAGCCGCTTATAGTATTCTAGCATACTATAGTGGACCACGCTTAACTCTGTGGCTTACACATCCACCCATAAATTGTATTGGTATAATGCATCTGAATGACTATCTGATTAACTGTTCTGAAATTATCTTACACTTGATCTTATGAAAACTTACGTGTCTTATGCAACGTAAGATGCATGAGATGCATAATACATACATAAATATAATATGTGAAATGAAATATGATGAATGACGTACCTGCCATATCATGACATGTGTGGTACATAAACACTGACTTCCAAAGATCTGACTTTAATAATATATATAACTAGTTAATGTATGCTAATCCTAATTTATGATGAAGCTACTTATCTTGTTGTGTTGTTTCCTAAAATTTTCAACACAAAGTCGATCAAGGTGCGATGGAGGGACGATGATGGTTGTGATTATGAGGGAGGAAGAGACCATGGTGGCTTGTTGTGATTCATAGTGGGGGAGATGAGGCTATGACTTGTTGAAGGTAAAAATAGAGCTAAAAATAAAAAGTCTTGGCTTTAAGATGTAGGTGCATGTACAATAGATCAACGGTTTCCTGTATATCATGCCTACTGTGCGGGCAAGCACTCGAGGACTGGACACTACTCGAGGGGTCCTCAAATCAACAAGTCACATCCATGTAGCACCATCCCTCCTACAGGTTATGTACAGAGGAGCCTCCTAGTGAGCTGGGTTAATGACTTTCTGCTCTGGGCCGGGCTTGATAAGGCCTCTAGAGACTTGTGGAAAAAATTCCTTCACAATTACCCTGTTAATTCTCACCGGATAAGTACGGTGAGAATTTATCATGATTTGACCCCACCTTCTTACTAAGGCCGAGAACTCTATTTAGGTTTTCTGAGGTCTTGGAGGCTAATGCGGATTGTCATTTATGAAGGCATTCCTATCTTCCGTGATGGACTTATTTTTTCATGACATCTTTTTAACCTCATTAATGAAGGGGTGTTAGGCGGCTTTTTATGTTTGCACCGCTTCATAAACCACATTCCCAGAATCCGAAACAACGAGTATGCTTGTTGTCATAGCGCATGAGAGTCTAACCGTCACCTTCTTTTTATAAAAAGTGGGAGTGGGACCTGGTTTCCGCCCACTGCATTGTGATTGTCCCGCTATTCTAGTTTTCTTGGTTTTTCTTCTCTCCGACCAGTCTTCTTCGCTACTTCATGCTCTGGTAGTGATGGCCTCTGAAAAATCTGTTCAACCCAACGTTTCCGACGGGGCCTCTGCTGATACAGGGCAATTGTTTTTGGATAGCGGATGGCGCTTGACTACCAACAAACCTACGCTAGCCTCCCTAGCCCTCACCTACCAAGTACCAGAATCTGTTTCCTTCGAAAAACCTGGCCCAAATGAAGGCGCCGTCGATGTAGAGGGTCATTTCACTAGGGTAGCCCTATATCCTTCCATGTTTTCATACTGCTTGAGACTGCCATTCCCTCGCCCTGTTCTTGACCTTCTAGATCGTCTTGGCTTGACCCATTCCCAACCGCACCCGAATGCCTAGAGATTATTGATGTGCTGCAGCATTATTTGGCGGCGGGCTTTACTGGGATTCTTCTCGAATGACGCGGACCTTACTAGTCGTGAGTTTTTTATTTCTCATAGGGTGCTACGTCTAAAGGGGAATGTGTGCAGTTTCAAGGCATCCCACGCTCTGGTCACCTTGGAGTCGCGATACTGCAAAGTGAAAGACTGATCTCCCAAATTCCCAGTAGGCAAGGTGAACTATCGAGAGTCCCCAATATGGATAGACTGGGGAAAAGTCCTGGAAGACAAGGTCGTGCGTTCAACAGCCACCCCTTACGAAGCAAAGCGCATTATGATTGTGCGAGAATGGGTGCAGAACCATCCCAACAACGTTTTTTCTCAGATCTTCCTTTCTGTGGAGAGTTTTAGGAGCTCTCTGCCTCCCTTGGTACACATTTCCTCTGATGATAGGTCGGTTGCTCTGTGGGCCCAAATTGCTCCACTTCGGAAGCATTCCTCAGACCTTCCTCTGCCGAACAAGGGGAAGAAAGTTCGTCGGGAGAGTGTTCAGGCCGAGGATAGGCCTCTTCCTGGGGTACAGGACCCCTTAATGGTTGGAGAGGCTACCTTGGAGGCCAGCCATCCCATTACTGTAGCAGTTCCAGCGCTGGTTGCAGCGAGCGAGAAGGAGAGCATTTTTCCTGTGGTGCCTCTACTGGTGGTGACTATTGAGGCACCCGAAGGCGAGGTTGAGATGGACATCCTCCTCCAAAGCATTTTCGCATCTACCACTCCTGATGAGGGACAACATTCTTCTTTATGGATCTCTCATTCTTCTTCATCTCCTCGGTCGTCGGGAGTCACTCTCTTGAGGTGGCTGATGAAAGGGTAGAGGCTACTTCTAGCAACTGCGCAGAGACAAGGGATTATATAGGAGGTAAGTCCTCTCCAAACGTTGCAATTCTCGGGGGTTCGAATGGTCTTGCTGGGGATTCTTTTCTCCAGGCCGCACTTCCAGAGTGGGGGAGTTCCTTTCTGCATGTTCCCGCCAACGATGGTCCAAGGAGTTCAGTCATTGACCCACTCGTCCAAGTGGAGTCTCTCAAAGGTGGTGGTTCTGTAGGTGAAATAGCCGACAAGGTTTGCATGATGAACTGTTCACCCGGGCCGTGTATCCAGCAAAGGACGGCTCTCATCCGGATGTCGTGATTGGCCCCTGCCTAGGGGGTTTAAGCGTGGGCCCGCCAGCTCCCCCTGAAGTTTCTACGGGATTGCATGAATTTGCAGGTCTTGCGAAGGCCCTTCATTCTCTGTCCCGGTTGGCCATGAAGGGGAGCCGAGAGGAAGCCATTAGTCGAGTTGTTGAGTACTTGTCAGGTTTTTTCCATGAGGTTTGACCGCTTCTTTCCATACCTTTTACTTTTTTTTCTTCAAGGCAACTTATCCCGAGCGTGGGATGAGAATGACCGGTTGGAGCAGTTGAACTAAAGCCTTCAGGATGCCACATTCTCCCTACAAGGGCAGCTGAGGTGATTCCAGAAACTTCGCAACGAGGCATGGGGACGTGGGGTTGTTGAAGGTCGCATGTAACGCCCCAATAGAAGGCCCAAACCACATGGCCTATACTCCAAAATGACTAGTCAATGATACAACTGGAGCCCCATTGGAACCTTATAAAGAGCAAGAACTTCTCTTTCCCAAATAATGTGGGATCACATACACCACCTACCCTTATCCATATCATATGGGGTATCACAATCTACCCCCCTTAAATTCCCGACGTCCTCATCGGACCTGTCCATTGTAGGTGGCATGGCTCAAGTCCCACATTTCTAGTTGGGATAGTTTCTGATACTATTTGAAACGCCCCAATAGAAGGCCCAAACCACATGGCCTATACTTCAAAAGGACTAGTAAATGATACAATTGGAGCCCCATTGGAACCTTATAAAGAGCAAGAACTTCTCCTTCCCAAGCAATGTGGGATCCCATACACCACCTACCCTTATCCATATCATATGGGGTATCACATCGCAGATCAATGCGGGCATTCCTTCTGGAGAGTCCGAAGCTGCATTCAAGATCGTTCACCAAGTACCTTCAACAGCTTGAGCTTGCCAAAATTCCCACCGATAAGGCATCTTTTCAAACCATCCGTGACCTGGGAATGAAAGAGATGCCGGATGTTTTCCTTGGTCCAGTCACCCCTACGCTGACATTAGTGGAGCCGGCCAACCTTGCTCCTTCTGTCGCTGAGGCTTAAAGATTTTATTTGTTTCATTATACTCTCTCTCTCTTTTTTTACACATGTATCCACATTTTGTCGCCTAGCGGCTTGTATATATATACATACTGACTAGTGCACATATCTTGTTTGTCATGTCTCACTTTTGCCTCTTTTTCCTTTCTTCTTTTTTGTTTTTGGGTGGCTAGCCTAGGGGACTATGGTGAAGGGGTCTGTAGAGCTCCTACCTACCCTGCTGGCCGGTCATGTTGCTCTTGTTTATCCTCTATGGATAGTCGAGCTCAGAATACGGTCATCGTCTTAATTGTTATTTGGGTGGCCATGCTCAACCATGCCTTTGAAGTATCTCAGCCCACCTCGTTGACTGTCCGGTTTAACCTTTTGTTTGTGTCACTAATACTGGGGTTTTTTTTTTTTGTGCATTTTGTACAAGTCTCTAGGTTCCTACTAATTCTTTCTGGAAAGGCCCGGGAATAATTCTTCTTATTTCCTCTGACCTTATGCCATGTGAAGTTCCCGGCCTACCTGGTCGCATACTGAGTGACTGCTCGCATTTCTCATACGTGGCAACACAATGTTAGTTGCACTTCTGCATTGAATGGCGCACCTTCGATTTATGAGTCATGGCTCCATTTTTCATAGCCATTAATTTTGCACATCGTATAAGTAGATATGCTTTGCAGCAGTTGCAATAATCAATGGATTATGTTTCTTTAGGGGACACATGGTGATATGTAGAGTTATGACACCTCAGGAGGCCAAACGTCAACCATGCCTAAATAAGGACCCTTCTCCACGTTAGGAAATCCATTATACTCACTCTATCTTTTCTTTTTTATTCTGTGACTCTTGCTTTACTGCTTGAGCTCCCAGTTCCTTTGCATTTCCTTCTACCTTTCACGGCTCTGACGAAATCTTTACACCCTAATGGGTGACGGGTCCTTTAGTGGCGCTCAAACCACTACTGGCTGTGGCAGTCTGTGCGCTAGAGGGTGGAACTGCCAATCCTTCGTTGTTGGGGTCCTGGACCCCTTGTTCTTGTTCTTACCCTTTTGTTTATTGTGCCTCGCTCGTTCTTGCCCTTTTGCTTATGGGGCTCGACTTTGAAACCATTCTCCAAAACTTGCTGCCTGCACGGAACTCGCTGCCTGCTTGGTTGCAGTGGTGAATGGCTCGATTGCCGTGGTGATCGTCGCTGTCTAAAACACACACAACAACAGACCCTGAACTCATTTTGGTTTCCTTGGGTCTGAGAACGGTGAGGTATTCTGGATCTTTTAGATTATCCCTGGCCGTTTTACAGTCTAGGTCTAGGGTCAAGCACTGGAACTTGTTTTGTTGAATATATAAGCTTCACGGTGTAACTTGCTCCTTGTAGTCTTGCATAATTAACAAAATGATTTTGTGTATCTGGCTGTATGAGTTCCGCATTTTTCTCGCTGTATTTCTTCTTTTTGTCTTTTTGTGTGTGTGTGTGTGTGCGTTCTTCTGTTTGCATTGTCTCGCACTTATTGCCCTCCGTTGTATGTCGTTGTTGCTTTTGCTTGTATTTTTTTTTATCTCGGTAGTTGGTGATTTTTCTTACTTTGGGCAGTCGTAAGACTTAAAACCCGCACTCCATCGGAGAGAGGTCAGGCTTCCTCAAGTTAGCCCACCCCTTTTGATTCCTTAAAGAGGTAATTTTTTTAGGCCGCCGTTGTGGCAGTCCGCTCTTTCACAGTGATAGGAGTTTGGTAAGTTCTTCGAGCCGCCTCGAAGGCAGGACCCACTATTCTCTTCGGGAGGAATAAGACTGCCTTTAGGCTGACTTTTCCTTGCTGGGTCCCGTAGGAAGGTAAGTCGTTCGAGCAGTCTGTTACTGGACTCGCTCCCGCTCGTTGACATCACATGGAAATGTAGCATTTTGGGCCAAACTGATGCTAGACCCACTCTTCACTCGTAGTGGAGGTCGGGGTAAGTTTTCATGTCGCCGCAAGGGCCAAACTTGCTCTCCTTCGCGGGGGGGACAATGTAACCTTTTAGGCCTACATTTCCCCTTGTATCCCGCAATGAGGTAAGTTATTCAAGCAGTTTGTCACTGTACCCACTCCTGCCTGTTGACACTTACGAGGAATGTATAGTTTCTGATTTCGAGTAGCTGAGGACTAATCCGCACTCCGTCATAGGAGGGACAAATCAACCTTAAGGCCCACATTTCCTTGTGATATCCTTGGGAGGTAAGTTCGAATAATGAGTTGGCTGACCGCTTTTCACCGTGATAGGAGCCGGGGTAAGTTCTTCAGGCCGCCTTAAAGGCAGAACCCACTCTCATCTGCGAGAGGGATAAGGAGACCTTTAGGCCGACTCATCCCCGTTGAGTCCCGCATGAAGGTAAGTTGTTTGGGCAGTTTGTTACTAGACCCGCTCCCGCTCCCTATCATTTATATCACATGAAAGGTAAGTGTTCGGTCAGGCTGGTGTTGATCAAACTTTGCTTTGCAGCAGAGGTCGGGAAAATTTATTCGGGAGGGCCATGAGGCCGATCCCGCTTTCCTTTACAGGAGGGATAAGTTCATCCTTGAGCCGACCTTTCCCTATAGTGTCTCGCGGGGAGGTGATTTATGGCAGTTTGTGATTGGACCCGCACCCGCCTATTGACATTCGCAAGGAAGGTATATTTTCATCTTCGAGCCTCTAAAGGTTGACCCGCACTCCATCAAGGGAGGAATAAGGCAACCCTTAGGCCTGTCTTTCCCTATGGTGTCCCATGGGGAGGTAATTTGTTGATGATCTTGTTGCCGTAGATTTTGTTAACCGCACTTTTTATTGTTGGCGCCTTACTGGTAATATTTAAGCGTGGAGCAAATGTTTTGCGTTGTCCTGAAAGTCGTGTTTTTATTAAATAAAAAGGCAAGTACAAGCTAGATGAAGAGGTGTTACAAAATTAAGGGACACGAAATCCAGGTCTGGGGAGGTCTTCGTCCATCTTTCTCTTCAGAGCCATGCACCATCCCTTCCCCCCCCCTCGAAATTGATAGGGCGAGTTATAGAAGGAGGCTTGCTGCAGTTTCTTCGGTGGTGCCCTGCCTATTCTGTTTTGTTGGTGTTGTTCGATGCGGGTCCTTCATCTTTATGCTTTAGCTCCTGGACGTAGCATTCCCTCGCTGATTCTTGCTCTCCTCTGACTTCTCCTACTCCCTGGGGAGTTGAAAACTTCATTTTGAGGTGATAGGTCGATGTGACAGCCCTTAAGCTGTTAAGGGTGGGCTTCCCGATGATGGTGTTGTATGCCGACGGAGTCATCACTACTAGGAAGTCGACCATTACAGGTGCTACTCCCCACAAAGACAGATAGCGTGATGGTTCTCACAAGTTGGACAATGCTTCTGGAAAAGCCTTTTAAGGGCATGGGGGTGGGCAGGAGTCGGGTGGGCTCAATACCCATCTTGGCGAAGGCTCCCCAGAACAGGATGTTTGCGGAGCTCTCGTTATCGATGAGGATTCTGCGAGTGGTGAAGTTGGCGACAAGCATCGTGACCACAAGGGCGTCGTTGTAGAGGTACAAAACCCCTTCTTTATCAGCCACAGTGAACGAGGTTGTCTGAGTAAAGTCACCCCTTCGTTGTTTGGCGAGGGTGGCTCCCTTATCTGCAGTTGTCGTTAAGGGATGTTCGCCTGTCTGTTCTGGTCACCTAGGTCCCGACTTCCTTCTCTCTTACTCCTGTCTTCGAGCTGGGGAGCGGGGGCGTTTCTATTGTTTTGCATACTTCTTCATTCCTCCCTGGGAGAAACAGTTTTCGATATTGTGTGAGATGGACTGATGGTATGTGCAATAGAGGCGCATTGTTCCCCGGTCATCTTCCTTTTGTATGGCGAACGTGGGCCGATTGTACCGTAGTCTAGATCCCTTTGCCGGGACTTCCTCTCACTGCTTCTCCTAGGATCCATTCTCCCCCTTTCATAGGACTTGGCCTTGGTTGGGGCCTTCTCTTTCCTCTCTACGTGCTCCAATTCCTTCCTTCGTGGCTCCGTCAATGCTTGGAGAGTGTCTTCTGTGTTGCTGAAGTTGTTGGCTTGGTCCATGAATTCTAGTAATGTTGCGGGAGTCCGTCTGGCTAGCTCTGCCATAAATTGGGAGCGTGGCCAGATGCCTCCCAAGAGCGTCGCCAAGGTTATATTCTCGTCTTGGTCAACGGTAGTCATGCGTTCTTTGTTGAACTAGGCTAAGTACGATTTCAGGCTTTCGTCCTCTGTTTGTTTGATAGTGAGGAGGCACACAGCCAAACGCCGCCTCCTTCAACCAGACATGAATTGGGTTAGGAACAACCTGACTAGCTCGCCGAAACTGTCCATCGATCCAGGTGCCAGTGACCTGAACCTTACACTTGCTGACCCCTTCAGGGTCAGCGAAAATGTCCTGCAAGCTATTTCCCTGGGGAAGCCATGTAGCGTCATGTGAGTCCTGAAGGTTTCCAGGTGCTCGAGGGGGTCCCTTCCTCCATCATACATCTCCATAGTAGGGACTCTAAATTTCGGTGGCAAAGGAACCACCATTACTTCTTCAGTATAGGGTAGACCCGTGCTCATTAGCAATTGGTCTACCGTTGACGACATACCCACTTTCCTTGCTATTTCCTCGTATTTTCCTTTGAGGCTGCAGAGCTCGTCCTACATGTTTTTCTACTCCTCATCCTTGTTGAGTCTTGCGTGCGATCCTACATGCTTAGTGTCGCTGGATCCTTCCCCGCTGGCTTGCTCCCGTTGAGGTTTTTTGAGTTCCACGTTCTCTTTGCGGAGTGTCTATACTTCGCCAGTTAGTTTCGTCACCCACTCCTCCATGGTTTTCAACCTTGCTTCCATGGCGTCTCCCATATCTCTTCTGAGTTGTTCGGAACGGGTTGTTGCAGGCATGAGAAGAACACACAAGATATATTACGATCCCACAGACGACGCCATTGTTAACGTCATGTTTCGCCCACCTTTGGGCCAAGCTTCAATAACTCAAATATTCGAAAACGGGCCCTGCACAAGGTAGAAAAGACTGTGGCTTTGAGAGGAGCAGATAACCTATGATGCCAAAGTTAGTAAATATTCTTGGGAGGTAGCAAATAAGTAAGTGAGTTTAGGGATCAGAGAGAGTATTCTTGTACATGAAATTTGCTATTTATACTATAGGTTTGAGGAGCAGATCGTGCCTACTTTTATGAAGTCCGTGTTCCCCGTACTGTTCCCTTTATTAGAGTCTTTAAATGCGTCGTAGCTTTGCGATGGCGTCATTAATGTGTCATGTTGTCTAGGTGGCAGAACTATTAATGTGGCGTGGTTCTCCAACCTCCTCTTCTCAGGCTGCTTTCCCTCTGTTTCGTTCATGTCTTGTCTGTCAGTAGATCAATGGTTCCTTGTATATCATGCATGTTGTGTGGGCAAGCACTCGAGGACTGGACACTATTAAAGGGGTCCTCATATCGACGAGTCTCATCCTTCCTACATGTTATGTACAGAGGAGCCTCCTAATGGGCCGAGTTATTGACTTTATGCTCCAGGCCGGATCCTGCGGCCACAATGGGAGCTGCTAATAGTATTCTAGCATACTATGGTGGACCACGCTTAATTTTGTGGCTTACACATCCCCCCATAAATCATATTGGTACCATGCATCTGAATGACCATCTAATTAACTATTCTGAACTTATATTACACTTGATCTTATGAAAACTTACGTGTCTTATGCAGCGTAAGCTGCATGAGATGCATAATACATACATAAATATAATATGTGGAATGAAATATGATGAATGACATACCTGTAAATATCATGACATACGTGTAATATAAACATTGGTTTCCAAAGAACTGACTTTAATAATAATATATATAACTAGCTAATGTATGCTAATAATAATTTATGATCAATCTACTTATCTTATGGTGTTGCTTCCTAAGATTTTTGACACAAAGTCGATCAAGGTGCAATGGAGGGACAATGATGGTTGTGATTATGAGGGAGGAAGAGATGATGGTGGCTTGCCGAGATTCATGGTGGGGAGATGAGGCTACAACCTGCTGAAGGTAAAAAGAGAGCTAAAAATAAAAAGTTTAGGCTTTGAGATGTAGGTGCACGTATAATGTATGAGACTCTATTTATAGGATGGTATGGGTTAGGTTTTGGAATTTTAAGGTGAAGAGGATTCTAAAGTTGTAATCTTAGTGTGTTTGAAAATAAAAACATACTCTTAGTTCATTTAATGTATGATTGAGAGTGACTGAGACTATGTAGGGAACTTCAATTAGTGATGATTTTAAATTGAAATAAATTTTTAATGGTCAATCTTTAAATTCTAAAATGAGTCTAATTTGTTCAATAAATATTAAATGAGATTTAACCTTGTTCTTAAGCTTAATTAAAACTCCTAATCAATCTCAATAATTTATAACTCGTGGGTTTATCCAATATGACCTATTAAATATAATTTAGGCTCAATAAAATTATCAATATTTTGACCTTAGAATTATTGGGTCAGATTGTTACAAGATCATCTCATTTCATATAATCATTACAAGTTTCTCGAACTTTCACACTAAATATAATAAACAATTTAATTTTTTAAAATTACAAAACAAAAATAATATTAAGAAATAATGTTATAAGTTCTAACTAGGGCTTTGCAAACCCTCCGCCCATTTCGACTCCATCCGACCTCCGCTTCGATTCCGACTCTGACAAAGTCGGAGTGGTCGGAATTCGGAGTCGGAGTTGGAGTTTGAAGCTTCACGAAACTCCGAACTTCAACTTAAAAAAAATATTCCAGATGTACATATGGATTTTAAAAAAATAACTAAACAAAGCCGTTCCACTTAATGTGGAACGACGTCGTTTGTTCACATGGTGGTCCAAAATGCATGACTCCTCATCTTCCTTTTTCCCCTCACTCCCTTTCCCTTATTCCGATTCTCTGAATCTTCTATGTTCCTTCTCTAAGTCTCTATTGCTCCATTCTGTTTGTTGTCGTTTGCGCTGTTCAGCCTTTGCGACGCCATAACTAATAAGTGTAGTCTGAGACTCCGAACCCTGGATTAATTAATTTTCACAATTTTTATTTTTTTCCATGATGTTAGGTTGCCTGGAATTATTTGAAGCTTTATATTATAACGGTTGTTTTGGGTCTAGTTGTTGGCTGTTAGGTTGCTTGTAAATATAAAATGGAATGTAGAGAATGTGTTTGTGAAAATGAAACTGTGAATTGTGAAATGTTGCTACTCCAATCGGAGCTCCGAGCTCTGATTCCGAGCTTCAAACTCCGATTGGAGTCGAAGTCGGAGGGTGTTTTGACCTCCGACCCCAGTCGGAGTCGGAGGGTGGGCGTTCCAATTCTGTCGGAGTTGGAGCCCACCCCTAGTTCTAATATTATTTTATTTAACTTATAACTTTTATCCCATATCATATAATCTGTGTAACCAAACGAGACGTTCAAAGTTTTTATAAAAAATTCGTACTGCTCCATAATTAGTTTTAAAGGTTTCTATTTCCATGCATATTAAACTAATACAAAAATAATTTATTTAAAATAGTTTAGGTAGGGTAGTGATGAAAAGAAATGGCCTGATTCAAAACTAAATTATTCTTAAATATCTTAAAATTATTTTACTATTATTTATTATTATTTTATTAATATTTTATTAATATTTATATATGACTTCACTATTACTTACTTATGATCTGAAATAGTACAAACGAAAAATTTAACAATTTTAAGGGAAAAAATAATTACGAATGCGAACTAACTGTTGAAAAACAAAAAACATAAGGAAAAAAACGGGTTCAAATTTTAAATCCCAAGACCAATGCGGACCAACTGTTGAAAAACCAAAAACCCTGGCTACTCCGCGCCTCCGCTCGAGGATGAAGTAAGAAGGCCGGGACTCACTCTCACTCTGTACAAGTTGGAAGTCTGGTCAGGACGCAAGAACCCTAAGAATAGGCAAAATAATGCCACTCATTCAGCAGTGTCTGTATCGTCCTCTCCAGTATACCCCCTTCTTATCCTCTTCCTCCTCCTCCTCCTTTTCTTCTACTACTTCACCCAGGAGATTAGGCCGTGCTTGGTCCCGCTCTCTCTCTTATGCCACCACTCTTTCCTTTTTCAAGGTTCCTCCTCCACCAGGTACGTACTTCCTTCGCCTCACCAGCTGCTAGCAGACACTCGAAAACGCTATTTCAGTATATTGTGTATCCTCAACCCCAATCCATCCCTCCATAGTATAGCTTTTTGTTTATCTCATATTTTGCATCTCAACTTTTTTTTTTTTTTTTTTTTCCTTTTTTCTTTCTTGGCAATTTTTTTTCCCTTTGATTGTATGTAGATAATAAACAAATGAAAAAGAAAATAAAATGGAAATTTTCTTCTGATGTATTATGCCATGTTGCTTCTATAAGTTCTATGGACCATATGTTTGTGTTCTGTTTATGGGATTGTGGGAGTAGTTCTCATTTGTGAATAATTCAAGATTGATTAAATTCGAATTAAAATGATTTACATTTACACCTATACAGGGCTTCAAAAGGGGGGTCACACCAAAAGCCAGGGTTGGGTGATGGACTCCAAGAACTTGTTCAAGTTCACTTCTTTCGAAATCCCATCAGTCCCTTCTTCGCACGGACGCCTCTTTCACATCCGCAGACTCCACTTCTCTGTCCATTCTTCGAAACCCTTTTCTAACATTCAACCTTTCCCCCTTAACACTAATGGGTTTTCTTCTATCTCTCATGCCAATATACCTCCTCCAGGTATTTCCCGCTTAAAACGCATACAATGTCATTATGAATTATATTTATTGGAGGGCTTGTGGATACCATCAGTATTTGTTAGGATTGTTAGAGAACTAAGGTTGTTTGTCAGAGCTCATATAAGTGCTATGTTCTGTGTTTGAGTATTGTAGATTTTATTGTTGTTGGAGAAGTTGATTAGAGGACCAATATTGGTGTGGGTATATGTCAGTGGGAACATTTGGTTTATATGAAGGCTTGTAGAGGGCACCTTTATTTGACTTGTTTTCCTTTCTGAAGTTTATATGGAGAGCCCAACAGAAAATGGGCTTGATTCAGCACAATTGAAGATTCTGAAGCAGAAACTGGAGGAGCTGGGCATGGACAGTGAAATATGTGTACCTGGGCAATACAACCACTTGCTTTGTCCAATGGTAATTTTAGTTTTGCTTCCATAATAATTTTTTTACTTATAAAAAAATAATTTTTTTGTCCTTTCTAGTAATTGGGTTCTTAAGCATTTCAAGGGTCCATTTGGTCTTACTAAACATATAAAATATGTCATTTCATGTACCAATTTTGTTTGTTTTTTCAAATTTCTTAAGTATATAAATGGAGTATGTACTTTGATGTTGTAATATGATCCAAATATCGGCAACGTAGCTGTAGAAAGCCAGTTGCAGAAAATAATTGAGTTGAATTATGGGAGAGAACCTATGTGGAAATACTTGAAGTGAAAATGAGGTTCTATATGGGAAACCATTTGATATGCCAGCTGTACTGCCATTGCTTAGCAGAATTTCGTATTTAGACTAATGATTTTCTTGATTCTTTTAACTTTGGTTAAAACAAGTATCTAACATGGAAGTAAATCAAAGAAATTGTAGGGGAAGTTTACTCAACAGGTAGCTGGATTTGTTTGGTTAACTTGTTTTTCACTTGTCATAGGCCGGTACCCACTGTTGACCCCTGTGAGTTAGGATTAACGAATTTAAGTAGATTACGATTCCGATATATAAGGAAGACACATTGGGTGCACTACCAACATGTACAACCTGACAATGCAACATGCCCATAACATATGGTTTCGTCATCATATCATAACATAAGCTGTTACGTATCTTATCATTCATACTTCATTATAATTGTACTTGCATACTTGTCATATACTGTCATATCATAGATTTCAAGTGTAATCGTGCCTTATCATATCATAGATTTAAAATGAAATCGCATTCTTTTGTAAAATGTCATGATACATGTTTCTTCACTTAAAATCATGATTTTTCATAAATCTTTTGATGCATAACTCTTTTCATAAAATCATGGCTTTTCATAACTATTTTGATGCACAACTCACATAAAATCATGACTTATCATAAGTATTTTGATGCATAACTCTTACATAAAATCATGACTTTTCATAAATATTTTAATGCATAAATCTTCACATAAAATCATGCATGGCTTTTCATAAAATATCTTGATGCATGTGTCATGCAACTAATGTGAAATTTATGCATAAAATCATGGCATTTATAAATTAATCATGACTTGGGTACATAAAAAGGGCTTTCAATGGAGGCTTACATACATAATACTTTTATAAAAGATATGTAGTTTACCGTACATATGTGTAAGGGTATGATTATGTTACTTATAAAAAAAAAAAAAAAGGGTATGATTATGCCACTTACCTCGTAGTGTTAATCCAGTATTTCCAGGGTGAAGCTGATTACCTATAAAATACACATAACTTACGTAAATTTCTAATTTATCACGTACTTCGTAAATAACCTAGTATATTGAAATAATTATATTTCCCTAAACCCTAAAATCCTCAAAATCGTAAAATATCGTCACTCCCCAAACACTTGATTTTCATATAATGTTTCCAAATAATTACATGATTAAATCCTAAAATCATATTAATTCCATAATATTGACATTAAAGACATAAATCTACAACTTTAATTTTCGACGTTTCGTTAATTACCTTAAAAATAGTCTAACCTTTTTTTTTTTGAGTAACTCTCATAAATCAACATTCCCCATTTAATCCATAAAACATAAATCTAAGCCCGTTTAACATTTTATAATCCATAACCCAATTATTTTAGGCTGTAATACTCGCTGCATGATCTGAATTTGCACTTATGTAACTCACACATATTTACTTAACCATCTGTGACTAAAAGGATGGGGCATATAAGTAATTTGGCTTAAAGGTCTTCAACGATCTATATGATATTCGAGAGGCTCAAGAGAGTATAATGCCCCGGTCCCGGATGGGTCGGAGAGTTACTTCCTGTCACTTAAACTCACATTTCAACAATATATTTATAGACTCTAAATTCTCAATGTCATATAAAAATTATTGTCTCAAACCAACCACCTCAATATATTCAACCTCCCAAAATACTAAGTCATCAGAACATTACAAAATTACTTAATAAAATTCGTCAATACTCATAGAAACCTTCTATGCTTAATCCACTATGCTTAAAATCATCTCACCGATGCTCCATAATCTTGATTCTCAGCTAAAATATTCAAATTATCTAAAAAAAATATTGTGGAGATAAGATGTGAGTTATCAACAATTTAGTAAACATAGAACATATACTAGTATGTAAATATGAGCATTTACAGAATTCAAATTGCAGAACAAAATATTTTTACTTTTAGAATGCGAAAATCATAGCATGTTATAAAAAATATCAGAGTGAAACTTCAGAAATATTCTTATTTAAAAGTATCATTTGGCATAGCATAACTGAGCATCATATCAGAACAAAAGTCATGTTTAACCCTCGTGGTAGGGTTGTGCATCTACGGATAGGCAGACAAACAGAATATAAATCACTCTGTCACCAAATGGTATGCACTCAAACAGAGACCACTACTATAACCCGTGGCAGGGCCGTATACCACTATTATCACTCGTGTCAGGTCTTATACCACTACTATCACTTGTGGTAGGGCTGTATACCACTATTATCACCCGTGACAGGGCCGTATACCACTATTATCGCCCATGGCAGGGGCCGTAATGGAATAAAATAGAAACATAATCAGATAAAGAATCAGAAAGTGATGTCAAAGGTTTCTCAGATGCCACATCGTATGAAAACAGAGTATTGAACAAATTCATATCATCTTCACAATATCAAAAGCAGATTTGAAGCATTTTCTCTTAATCAATGCAAAAATTTTCAGATCTCATATTTGTTCTTTTTACCAAGTTTAGAAACATAATGCCAAAAATAAGTTCATGTCTATACCAATCGTGATAAAATTTTGTTTTTTCTTATACAAAGTTTTATGAGTAATGCATAACATATGATTGATGTTGTTTTCACATTTCTTTTCAAAATATATAATGTACATTTTTCATAAAATCAATTTCAGTCCATTCATTTAATGCAAAGTCTAGCACATGAACCTTCCGCTTACCTGGACTTTTTAGTTTTTCAAAAATTTTCCGCAACAGTGCCGAACAAATATTAATCGTCATCTATAAAATAGTCACGTAACTTTTGTAAATTTTGAATTGAGCATGTATTTCGATACCTAAACTTGAAATACTAAATAAACCTATTTTTCCTAAAATTCTAAAATTCTCACAATCCTAAAAGATCGTCACTTCCCAAATTCATCAACATCCACTTGGTTTCTCTGTATAATTCCTTAAACTCTAAAGCCTAGTTTGTTTTCGCAGATGAGATGAGTTGAGATTAAAGTTAAAAGTTGAATAAATATTGTTAGAATATATTTTTTTAATATTATTTTTGTCTTAGGATTTGAAAAAGTTGAATTATTTATTTTATTTAGTGTGAGAATTTGAGAAAATTGTAATAGTTAGAAGAGATGAAATGAGATGAGTTGAGAGGAGTTGTGAAACGTGGCCTAAATGATTTTCTGTAAAATAAAATTGTATGGCTAACATATTTACTCAATTAATACTAAGCCCATGTGAAAAGACACCTCCAGCTTAATATTTACTTTACATAATTATAATAAAATCTATTACAATAAACATCAAAACTTCGTTTAATCGAATAGACTTAATCCTATCTACAACATTCAAAATCAAATTAAACACTTACTACTGAAATTCATTTATAAAAATTCTGATGCTAAATTATATCATAGTAAGTAATATACTTTAAAACCCTAACTATCTTCTGTAATAATATTTATACTTAAAACAAAGCCTTCACAAAGTAAATTTAAAAAAACCAAGCCCAACGTATGACCAGTGGTGTTTTGGGAATTGACCGTAAGTATGTATGGGTTCTTTGGGAAGGCTGGAACGTAAAAGGCAACTCATAGACACCCAAACTAAACCGTGTAACAGATAAGAGTCCATACTCACCGAGAGGGAAGGAGAGATGCGGGTGCACAAGCCCTTAGCAAGGAGTTTCTCGCAAGTGCACATCGGGTAATTCAAGGGGAAAATCCCCTAGTTTGGTGGCCCCTAGAGATTTTTTGCGCTCAAGGGGATTTGAACCTTGAAAAATCATAATATGTTGCAGAAATTTTGGGCCTTGAGTATATTTTTCTATGACAAAATGGTTCAATTCCAACTTAGATATGCATTTGAGCATGCCTTTTCTTTTGAGTGTGAAAAGGTTTTGTTCAGTTTTTATTTTTTTCTAGTACTAATTTGTATTTATTTGTTGGTTAATTCTGGTATGTTAGTGCAATGGTGGGGGCTCAGAGGAAAGGAGCTTATCTCTTTTTGTTACAAACGATGGGTATGCTTCTTGTGTTTTTTAAAGTTTATTCTTAGCCAACTGCAAGTATTTTTATGTTGCACATATTTGAGTGTTCAGGGGTGCTGCTTTATGGATGTGTTTCCGTGCAAAATGTGGATGGAAAGGCAGTACAAGAGTAAGATAGTTTCTTATCTCTGTGTGGTTCGTATCTGTCCCCGGTTGTAATTTTGAAATATCTAAAAATGAAGGTCACTTGCTAGTGTTATCCCCTTGGTTGCAGGCAATTGCAGATGGCGGGCCATTTTCTGGATCTTTGAACCAGTTAACCAGACTTAAGAATAAAAGAGAAATCACAGAGGAGAATCTGCAATTAGAACCACTTTGTAATGAGGTTGTTAAGCTTAACTTTTTTCTACCACTTTCCCTTATGATGTGAGATTGAAGTCACTTTAGATGGTTTGGGCTGTTGCTGTTATGTATCCCTAATAATTTGCTTACCTCTCTCTCCATACAATAATGCATTTGTTCATTGGTAAATACGTAACAAAAGTAGTCTCATCTAAAGGCACAATTTGTCATTTTATTCCTGATTATATGGAAAGAATTTAGTTTGTGGATCATTTTCAGGTTTACTGATGTGGGCCAAATGATGCTTCTGATTGTCGCTTTTTACAAATGCATATTAGGGCTCGTTTGGGGAGTGAGATGAGATGAGGATTTTGTAAATAGTAGTAAGTAAGATAGATTGTGAATAGTAGTGAGATGGTTTGAATTGAGTATCTTTTGGGTTTTGGGAAATGAGAGAGAAAAAGTTGAATAAAAAATATTATAAAGTTAAAATATTGTTAGAATATAGTTTTATAATATTATTTTTGTTTAGGGATTTGAAAAAATAGAATTTTTTTTAATTTTTTGTTTGAAAGTTTGGGAAAGTTGTAATGATTAGTTTGAAAATGTTTATATTTGAATTATGTTTGAGAAGGAGATGAGATGAGATGAGAATTTTGGGACGAGATCTATTTCCAAACAAGCCCTAATTCCATGCGTCTGAACCTAAACAGTAGCATGGTGTCCTCATTCAGTTGCATCTTTGCATACATATATATTATTATTCTTGACTTTAACACTCTCTCTAGTCTTTTTTTTTTAATAAAAGGGGTGGGGGGTTTTGAACCCAGGTTTTCCATTTGGAATGGGTCATATGCCATTAGGCCATCAGGCTCTTGGCAATAGTCTCTCTAGTTAGGCATATCTGATGTATACTGCTAGTGTACTAAGCCTTTTTGATTATCCATAAATATAATCTTACTTATAAAAAGAAGACATTAGCAAGTGCCTGGATCTCTCTTGAAACTAGTATTTTGGGACGATGACCAAGGATGTAAAATCTTGTTTTATGTATTCTACAAATCAGAAGAAAAAACTCTAGAAGCTTTCATTTCTGTGGTAGTGGCAGAGAAATTTAAGTGTTTAGGCATCGAGTAGCATACTGTATGTGTTTCTTCTTCAGGACAATTTTTGGTCAGTTTTTGATACTGTATAATGTAGATGCTGCTCAGTGTTTTTTTAATAAGCAAGCTTTATTAATGAGCAAAAAAGCGCAATTTAAGTACACAGGTCATAGCCCAGTTAGAAAGAAAAGAAAGATTAATAAGTGGCAAAAACTGTAGCTGGAAGAGCATATGTATGATGAAATCCAATGATAAAGTGTTCTTAAAAGAAATTCTTGAGCTCCTTCACAGTCTTCTCACAATTCTTGAAGCTTTGGTCGTTTATTTCTCCATATGCACCATATTAGGCAGATTATGGTCATTTTCGACAAAGCTTGACTTTATCGACTGTCAAACCGACCTTTCCAGGAAAGGTCCATCACCCATTATGGTGTGTCCTAGTCCGATTTAAAAGGGCTAAATACAGGTTGCCATGAAGCACTAAGAATGTCACAGTGTAGTAACAATTGATCTGTGGTTTCCTCATTAGTGTTCTTTATAGATGAATATGACTAATATTGTTGACACGCTGACATATTTTCTTAAAGAACCTTCTCTGATAAATTGTCAAAGATGGTTTTGGCCTTCAACTTTTACGGATAAAAAAATTGTCAAAGATGGTTTCCATGATTCTTCTGACTAATTATTTGGCGGTATGGCTTATTGATAACTAAGCGCTTGCAATCAGGGAATTTTTTTTTTTTTTTTATTTGTGTGATTTATGTAATGCCACTCTACCTTTTTCTTCAAAACCTAATGTGACTAACTTTCCTGATGGTATTGTGAAATGGATATGTTACCCAATGATTCTTAGGGAAGAATGTAACTAGTATGGTCAACATGCTGTCGTGGCAGAATGTTGCAGACCCATTTAATTTTATTCTGAACAAGGCCACTTCTTTGCATTCTTCCAGATTATTTTCTAGGTGAATTGTGGTTGAAGAACAATTGAGAATTGATAATAGGGGATAGATTTATCCTATTTTGTTTACTGTAGCTTGTACTGAATATAATATTATTTTTATTATTGCAGCTAGTTGCTTATTTTGCCGAGCGGTTAATATCATGGAAAACACTGCAGAGAAATGCAGTAATGCAGAAAAGATCTGGTGATCAGGTGCACACTGCTTCTGAACAAACCAAAAGAAAACTGATGCCTGTTTATTATATTGCTGACATAAGTTTTTACTTATAAAAAAAATGATGACTTCAGTCGTGTCTAGATTAGAGCGAGATATTAATGTGGTAATATAATGATTTCTATAATGAGTCCATAGAAGTCTCACTTATCAAAAAGAGGGAAAAAACTAGAGCATTGGAGCATGAAGGCATGACTCCCATTTAGTGTTCTGTACTTTATACCTATATTTTTTAATAAAGTTCGATACATTTACGTATAAAAAAATGATATCCATCTTTTGTAACGAATTTATTCCATTCGGTGAATTCTTTTCACAATAGCCATCTTATCAAAAACAAAAACAAAAACATCAGCAACGTTTAATAAGTCCATATTTGTCTATGGGTGAGAAAAAAGGGGTTGCGTGGTTATTTTTTTTTTTGGATCAGTCATCTGGATTCATTTCTGTAGTATCCAACTACCCAGTAACATACATCAAACTGATAGTTTTCTTAACATTGAGTTAATTAGAACTGATAGTTGTGGTTAAAAAAAGATGAAGGGGGAAAGAACTGAGAATGAGTTCAACTGTACATTTGAAAGAAAATGGCACTTTTTTTCTTATCAATTCAGAAGTAGGATAAGTGCTCTATATAACAAAACTGGGAAAATCTAGCCTAAATTTGGCAACAAGTTTGTTTTTCTGATTGCTTCTGTAATGTTACTGGCAGATTGCAATTGCATTTACTTATCGGCGAAATGGAAAGCTTGTTAGTTGCAAGTATCGAGACATTAACAAGAAGTTTTGGCAGGTTTGAGCATAACGATTACTCTAGCTATCTAAACAAGTGATAAACATGCAATGTTTGATATGCTGAGTGAGAAAAAGGAAAATAAAAAGGAAAAGAGAAAGGAAGGCATGGTTTATATTGTACCATAGAATCTATTATTATAAAAGTATTTTAGATTGATGGGCAAAACCTCCTACACTTGAAGTTCTTTTGAGGAAATTATATTAGCTTAGAACCCTGCATGGAAACTTCTGATCGGTGCCCAATATGTGAGTGGAAGTTATCCGTTGACTATGGTCGTCTAATCAGGAGTCTTTTGTGGAAAAACTCCAGAGAGTAATTGAAGGTTACCTTCTGTTCCTTCGGTGTGTGATCTTGTAGTTCAGAAAGAAAAAGGTGTGGCCTTTTAACATGTTGCAGTTGAGACTTCTACTTTCTCCTAACATGGGCTTGAGTTTTTTGTTAATTCTCTCTTACCCATTATGATTACTTTCTTGGTACGTCATAACATGTTTCTGCCTTCAATACTTGAAATTGAACTGAATCAATTGTCTTATAGATCTGCTTTTATTTCAGGAAGTAGACACTGAAAAGATCTTTTATGGGCTTGATGACATTAAGGGGAAAAGTGATATCATCATTGTATGGCTTCCATTCTTCTATAATATTAAATGACGTCAACATCATTTCATCCTATAATTATTATTTCACTTAATTATTATAGGTTGAAGGTGAAATGGACAAGCTTGCAATGGAAGAAGCTGGGTTTCGAAATTGTGTGAGTGTCCCTGATGGTGCCCCTCCATCTGTTTCTACAAAGGAGTTGCCACCTGAAGAACAGGTCTTTTTCTCTTCTTAAAATTCTGAATTACCTTCCCTGCACGGTCTGTGCCAAGGAAAAAAAAAGAACAAAAGAAGCAAATTAGCCATTTAAAAGTCATTACTGATAAAACAAATCTGAATTATCTGAGCTGGATCAATGCTATTACTTTTTATGAACGCTAATCTAGTTATATTTTTGTTAAAACTTGGCTTTTGACTGTGTCCAAAAATGTTGGATATACCCCCCATAAAATGACGTCTCTTTCAACAGGAAGGATGTGCTCACATTGAGAGAATTCTAACATAATGTGTGCAAACAGACTCTGAGACCTGTACATGTCTACTGTTTGAGTAAATACACCAATCTCTCTTGAGGTTTGACTATTTGAGAAGTATCATAGGCTTAGCTCTTTAGAAACGATGCTCTGCTCCCTAATAATATTTTTTCATAATTTAACAATATATGAGCGGTCCTAAGGGTGTATTTATTATATGGATAAAAAACTTCAGGGGGCAGAGTGACGTTTCTGAAAATTGGAGCCCAAGCCTTGAGTGAGGTTGGTAGAATTTATTGTTATCAATATAATTTCCCGTACCATGAGCCTCAGTTTGCTGCTTGTGTTCTTGTATGAACAAGATTGTTATAGTATAAGCTTCACTCAGATGGAGAGATAGGCCTTACTTTGTTTCCGTTCACAAGTAGTTTCTACTATATATATGTGTATATATTTGTGTTGCACTCTTGGTACTGGATGTTTGTAATATAAGCTCATGTTTAAATCTTTATCTAGCTACTTTCGTGCTGCACTCCTTGTGAGAATTGAACCCAAGATGTTTGAATATGCACAGCTCATCCCAAGTCTGCCTTTTGACCACTATATTGCACCTTGACAGGTCCTTACAAAAATTTTAGCGAATGGAAAATTTTAGAAAGAGGCATATTGTAGTATTCAAGTGGTGTTGTATGTGAAAGCAAAATGGGGAAAGCATTGGTCATATTCTACCATATTGTGAGTTGGTAGGCGCTTGTGTGTTCAGCACTTTTGGATTTGAGTGGGTTGTTGTGCCCTAGAGGATGGAGTTGTTGAATCCTTGTGGAAGTCTTAGGCCTCGTTTTAATAGTGAAATAGTTTGAGTTAAGATGTTTTATGGGGTTTTGGGAAAGGAGAGAGAAAAA
Organism: Juglans regia; assembly: GCF_001411555.2. Taxonomy (NCBI): domain Eukaryota; kingdom Viridiplantae; phylum Streptophyta; class Magnoliopsida; order Fagales; family Juglandaceae; genus Juglans; species Juglans regia. The sequence continues at coordinate 10,744,143 of NC_049901.1, read as the reverse complement.
GTTGAATAAACATATTATAAAGTTAAAATATTGTTAGAGTATAATTTTTTAATATTATTTAGTACTTCTTGTGTACTTGAGCTATGCTTATTCGTGATAATAAAATTCTTATTAATTATAAAAAAAATATTATTTTTGCTTTGGGAAACTTCTGAGGGTGTGGTGCATGGGACCGGGGTGTACTCTGCAGGGGTGGGTCCAAAGGGCCCTGCCTTGGAGAGGTTCCCCGACATAAAAAATTTTTTTTTTGCTTTGGGATTTGAAAAAAATTGAATTGTTTTTTGTGTTTTGTTGAGAAGTTTGAGAAAGTTGTAATGATTAGATAAAAAAATTGAAGATTTGAATTTGAAAAGTGTTTTGTGTTTGTGGTGTTTGGATGTTGAGATGTGATGAGATGAGAGCATCTTGCAATCCAATCTGGGCCTTAGAAATTCAGATGTTTGGAGGATGACCCCTTTGTGCTTAATGTGGTGTGTCTAACAAGAATGTGATACCCGAACTTTTGAAAATCATGAGGGATGGCGACAGAGTTAAAACCCATAAATTTCAACAATCTCTATGCTTGGATGGCTGCTCATGACAGCTTCTAATTATCTAGCCTGCTAGACTTCAAGCTGGGTGTATCCCTTTGTATATTTCCTGTGTACTTGGGTTGCGTCATTGTGCGTTTTTAATACAATTTGCATTACTTATTAAAAAATATTTATCTAATGCTTTTGCTTTGCATTTTTGTAAACTAGGATACAAAGTATCAGTATTTGTGGAACTGCAAAGAGTACTTGCAGGAGGTTGGTTGATATAGGTCTGCTGCTTTTAATTAGAACTTGGAATTGTCGAAAGCTTTATTTTTATATTTTATTGGCATCGATAGGCATCACGTATTATACTTGCCACTGATGGGGATCTACCTGGTCAAGCTTTAGCTGAAGAGCTTGCACGCCGCCTTGGAAGGGAAAGGTCTACATGATGTCTCCTGATTATTGTATGCTATTAATCTGAAACAATGTTTAGAAGGCTTATTAAGAATACCTTTTTTGGACCATGTGATGCAGATGCTGGCGAGTCACATGGCCAAAGAAAAATGAAGTAGAGCATTTCAAAGATGCAAATGAGGTCAGTTATTTATGTCCGCATATATGTACATCATTATGTCTCCTTGAGGACAGACTGAAGGCCTTATTCTGAACCAGATATGCTTACTATAATAAGATTGAGTTAATTAGGAAGATAAAGTTTTCTAAAGCCAGCAAGTTTCTTCTTGTAGTATTATGTATATCTAACCATATGAAGCTGGTGACATGTTTCTGTGGTCTCCCTTGTTTGTAAATCTGTTATCCTTGCATCAATAAGATGCTGATATAATATATATCATGCTGATGAGCAATAAATATCTTCACACAATAAGCATTGCCTATTCATCATGTGGTATGATCATTGGGACTTCCACACATTCTTGTCTTATCATTGATGGGCCCTCACATGGAAATTTTATTCTGAAAAGCCATTTAAGTTGTAACCGGGTCATTTGCTTTGAAATTATTGGACTAGCCCTTATCTCTAATAATCAGGCTCACTAAACTTATCTTATCTCTTGCAATTATGTGCACAGGTTCTCATGTATTTGGGTTCTGATGTACTGAAGGAAGTCATTGAGAATGCTGAATTATACCCTATACGTGGATTGTTCAACTTTAATAACTACTTTGATGAAATTGATGCCTATTATCACAGAACTCATGGATATGAGTTTGGTCTCTCAACTGGGTGGAGGGCTTTGAATGGGTTATATAATGTAAGTACAAACCTGCATTATAATTTATTTAGTCTACAGGTATTTTCTGACTAAGTTCTTCTCTGGTGACAATATTGTTAAGCCTAACATGAGTCTTATGTTTAGGTTCACATACAAGATTTAGAGCTATTTGGGAATGGTTTCAATTTGTTCTGCCTTCAAAAAGTAGGGAATTGCAAGTGGATACATTGATTTTTTACATGCTTGGTAATTGGTTTCAAAGCCGTTTGGAAAAAAAGAAGGGAGAAATGCGTTTGGATGCATAACGTGAAATAGAAGTCTTATTCAAAAAGGCCTGGTTCATCATTCATAGTGATATTCTATATTCTGCCTATGCGGGGCTATATTTTATAACTGGAAAAGTAATTGAAATTAGATTTGTACTTTTTAATTTAAAGAGATCAGTCTAGTATGGTCTGTATTATAACAAATAAATTGGTCAGGATTATGATTTTTGAAGATATATATTTTTTTGTTGGTAAATGAGAACTTTATTAATGAGAAGATATAGATTTTACAATAATAACAAATGAATTCTTATCTAAATATAAACAATCACAAACTCTCCAAATTCCTAGTAGTCAGTATGTTCTAACCATGCTCACAACTCTCCATATTACTAATAATATGTTCTAACCAGCAGAAATGCACGTGTGGTTATGTTGGAGCATAGTGCTGTGAAAACATTCTGCTCTTGTTCAGTTGTTCTAAACGTTATTTTAATCAGGTTGTGGCAGGAGAGTTGACTATAGTAACTGGGGTTCCCAATTCAGGCAAGAGTGAGTGGATTGATGCTCTCATGTGCAATCTTAATGAAAGTTTTGGTTGGAAATTTGCACTTTGCTCTATGGAGAACAAGGTAAGTCAATTTATGGTCAAATTTGATTTCGAATATATTTTTTATATGGGGCTATTATGATATTTGTGTACGTTTGCATCAATCTGTGGAAACTCTTCCCTACTGGGATTGTACTCTTACATCTTGTTAAATTTCTCAAACCTGTACATGGTATGTCTTGTTAAAACTCTTCAAGTCAAATCTCTCTCTCTCATGACTGAGACGTCTTCTTATTTCTGGTGCTTCTCGCCAGAAATAATGTAACGCCCCAATGGAAGACCCAAACTACATGGCCTATATTTCAAAAGGACTAGTCAATGATACAATTGGAGCTCCAATAGAACCTTATAAAGAGCTAGAACTTCTCATTCCCAAGCAATGTGGGATCCCATACACCACCTACCCTAGTTATTCATATCATATGGGGTATCACAAATAATCCATTAATCCGTCCAATTTTTTTGTTTTCTCCTTCGCTTTTTAAATTTTCTTTCCATTTCTTTTTTCCTTCTATCTTTTTTTGGAATTGGAGTTTTTTAGCAAGATGGGTAATGCGGCCAGATTATGGGTAGAAGCAAAGTTGTTTGCTTTTAGCAGGAAAGGTGGAAATCTCTTTTGTATTTATGAAAGTAGGAAGTTGATGAAGTTTCTTTACCTTAGTAGAGGGATGGTGAGTTGGATGGCTCAGGTGGTGGAGTGTTTGAGGTGTACTGGCAATGTGGGATTTTATCAGGAAAAAAGGGAGGGTGAACGAGTTTTTTAGGTTTAGCATTGCTCCAACTCATATGGTAGATATCTGAAATTGGTTGAGTATGGGACTGGGGCCGGGAAGGGCATCATCATTATTCTAGAAGGTTGGAAAGGGAGTGGATAGACTAGTTTTGTGGATAAAATGCGATAAATGGTTAGCATTCAATCCTTTGTTTTTGGTTGTGATAATAGAGTAGTGGTAAATAGTGATCATGCTATCTTGGGTCGAAAAGGGGAACATGTTCATGGAGACTCTTTATGTAGAGGGGTCCTCTTCTCGTGAAGGTTCATACATGTCGGTGTTGCTAAAGTCGGCGAAAAGTTCGTCTGGTTTGAAATAGAATGGAGGAGATGCTATCATTCGGAAGAATGGCCCACGATGGAAGGAAATAAGGGCGAAGTAAGAAGGCTAGGTGAATTTTGGCATATTCGTACCGCTAGTGGAGATGATAGTTGGTCTTCTGAGGTGTTGCAGATAGTGGGAGAAGTCGAGGGGTCACGGGTGTTGCACGGGCTGAAGTTCTTGGGTGGAAATAGAGGTTCGAGATTTTGCTGAAGAAGGTGGACACGGGTATGAGACTTTTAATGGGCTTGGGTTAGATTTTAATGATAAGAGGGGTAAGAGTAGGGCTAGTGGGCTCTTTCCTCTGGGCTGGATGACATAAAAAAAATGTGGGGTTGGGTGAGATAATGGTAATAAGATTAGGCCTGATGTGTGGCGGGTTAAAAAACAAGCCGGGCCTTTGCAACCCACTAGCCCAAAACGGTGAAACATGTCGTGGCTTAGCCCAAGACGATGGGTGCTCTGGTGTCCTTGCTGTCGACACAGAAAGAGTTGATAGACTCCGGCAACTCCTCTGAGGGTACTTCAATGTTGGAGTTTTCTCAGGTGAATGGGTTTTCGTCAGAAGAGGTGAGGAATCCTATTTTTTTTTTGGCTTGAAATGATGATTCTCGTAGTATGGAACATATGGAGGGGTCGGTTCCTGCCTCATCTTCGTATCAACAACTTCTCTGTGATAGAGGGAAGCTTGTTGTGGTGGAGGTTGCTGATAAAGGTGAACGCAATGAGGGGCTGAGGGAGTTTATTCCTGGTTTTGTCAAGAAGAATGATTCAAGGGTATTGTGCAATTAGTTTAGTGATATTGATTTGCAGTTAGTTATTGATGATGGGAAGGGATCTGTTTTCTCTTTCCGAGAGGTAGTTGAGTTGGTAGCGTCGGATGAAGATCCTGATCCTTTTTGTTCTATTCCTTCTAGTTTAGAATGGGCTAATATTTCTTCTAATTGGGTGATGAGAAAGGTTGATGAAATTAAGGATTGTGGGGGGATCTCTTGGGATGGATTTTTTTTTTGATAAGTAAAAATATTATATATATAAATCAATAGGAGTAACAAGTACACTGGACGTATACAAGAAAACACCTAGCCCTACAAGAGAGCCCCTAATGATCCAAAAATCCCATGAAACCTACCCAAAATACACCAAGCCCGAATTGGATACACCTCCCCAACCCCAACTCATTGTTTCCATAAAACTAATCCTCTGCCTGAACGTCCCACAACGAGATCGTCTTCACAATGCCCTCCCTTTATTCTTCCCTCGACTTGAGCTACCTCCCTTAGCATCGTAGTTGATTGAACATAGAAGATGCTTTAACTCCATGCTTTTCTTAAAATGTGATTTGGTTTCAAGCGCATGACTCACCTCAATTGCAGTGAGTAGAGCTTTAAATTGATCTTTATATTCTCCCTGTTCTCCATATGAAAGCCCTAGGATTTGCTGAAGTCTGTTAACTTTATTCAGAACCCAATCTGATGGTGAACCCGCTATATCGTTTAACAGAGGAATAGAAACCAAGGGAACGACATTATCTCCAGCCACCGTACCCAATTGCACTCCCGATTCCAAACCTTCCCCCACATGAGGCACCAACGACAAACCGCTAGTGTCCATTGTTTCTCCAATACCATTGCAGGTTCCTCCCCTCCACCAACTTTGCTTGACTTTGCACCACCCCCCAACGATCTTTGTTGTGTCGCTTTGTTTGGTCCTACTGTTCCCTCCGTAACACAGGAAGGGTAAGCACTACATTTTGTAACCCCGTTTGCATCTTCCAAAAGAGGTTTGATTGTTTCTTCCAAAATATTCGAGACCCTGGAGGGTCCCCCGTCTTCAACTAAGGATGAACCCTGGGCAAAAGTACCAACCCCATTTGCATATGGTAATTGAGGTCGTACAACTCTCTCAGGAGGCATAGTGACACTGGCATGGACAAAGATGCCAGCGTCCAACGACCCTATCTGTGACGGCGTTGAAACACCCTTTGCCGGCACACTTGTGGCCTTCAAACCCGAAGGATCTACCCCCCGCCCTCCCTCATCCATGCTCGGCCCACCGCCAAAACCCATGACTAAGTTCAGCGCCTTATCCACTTTAATCATCAGATTTCTCACATACTCCATAACTCCCTTCAATTGAGCTTTGACATCCCACAAGACCCCCTCCACCTCTCCCAATGTCACCTGACGGCCTTTGTCTCCTACAAGTGCCTTACTCTTTCCTTTTGCCGCGGAGCTGTTCTCAACCGGACTACTCGCCAATGACCTCAACACCGTAGCGTACGAAACACCTTTGACTGAGGACGCCCTTCCCACTGTTTTTCCAAACTCCCTATTAGCACTTCGAATGGACTGCAGAAAGCCTTTCCATCCAATGCCATTAGCGCCCTCTGGAATCACCAACAATCCTTTCCTCCTTCCATTCCAGAATTCTGAGAGTTGCAGAAAGTTCCCCTTGCGTTAGCATGATGTTGAATGATAAAAGCTCCATTACCCATCCTTAACTCTCTGAAGAAACCTTCATGACAGATAAGTTCTAAACAATCCTCAATCCCCTTTGCCACCCACGAAGCTGTCATCCCCCCTAGACACATGAACTTAGCTATCCTTTTGCTACGTTCATAAATACGAAAATTATTTCTTCCCTCTTTCGTAAAAACAAAAGTTTTGATTCCACTTTCAACCACCTCTCACCTTCCAACTGAGATGAGTCCACATTGCGCGTCATCATCGTCAAATCCCTCTGTGTCCACTTCTCCCTACTGCTCCAACTTCATCTTCTTAAAGTAAAAGAATAGAGCTTCATCTAGGTCGCGGCGTTTATGTAGGGTGACAAAGACAAATCTAGTTTCGGCGACAGAGGTAGACGACGGAGAGACGGACGCCGGAGACAAAGGCAGAGACAGGGATAGACGACGGCAACCGACGGCATAGAAGGACTACACAGACGACGGAAACTGAGACAGAAGCTGTGAAATCCGGTCGTCGGAGAGAGGACCGACACTGGCCGGCCCTCAGTGGCAGCATCGGGGACCCGTCGACCAAGTTTGTTGCGGTGGTGAGATGCCACACGCCGGCTAGGGTGGGGGAGGGGTGGCGGCAGGTCTGGTTGTTTAGGGTTCTCTCTCTTGCTTTTATTGTTGCGGGTCCCGGTCCTCTTGTGATGGATTTGAAGAACAATTTAGAGCTCTCCTCATTGCTATTGAGGTGGGTCAGCCATCCTTGTCTAGATTTGCCTCTAAAAATGAGAGGGAATTGAAGAGATTATAATGCTCATCAATTACAATGTAAGGGAAAGGAGTGTACAGAGGTAAAGACAAGGAGAGGGTTGCCAATAGTCATTTATGAAATCAAAAATTATTTTGTGGAATGTTTGGGGGCTGAATGATTTTCAAAAACTTCTCCGGGTGAAGAACTTAATTAGTAAATGGAAGGCCAATGTTCTTTGTTTTCAGGAAACCAAATTGAAGTTCATCGATAAAACAATCATTAATAGTTTGTGAGAGTTGTCACTATGTGGGATGGGCTGCGGTAGTTTCTAATGGGGTGTCGGGTGGAATCATTGTTATATGGGATAGGAGGGTTATGGAATTGGTAGAAGAATGTGTGGCAGAATTTTTGGTGGCATGTCATTCCAAGAATGTGGATGATGGGTTCGAGTGGGCTTTTCTGAGTGTATATGGTCCCAATTTGGATAGTAGCAGGAGTTTATTGTGGGATGAAATGGCGGGTCTTTGTTGCTGGTGGGATCTTTCTTGGTGCTTTGGTGGAGATTTCAACATTACTCGGTGCCCAAGTGATTGAGTGGGGGAATCTCATTTCTTTATTGTGATGGCTGACTTTTCAGACCTTATCTTTGACTTGGACCTTATTGATTTACCTTGGTCGGTAGTATTTTACGTGGTCTAATGGGAGGGCATGGTCTACATTTTTGGTTTCTTCCACTTGGGAGGTTCATTTTTCTGATTTATGTCAGAAAAGGCTTCCAAGATTATGCTCAGATCATTTTCCCATTGTTTTGGACTACGGGGGCATTAATGGAAGGCATAGGTACTTCAAATTTTGAGAATATGTGGCTGGAGAATGAGGGTTTTGTGGATAGAATGAGGGCTTGGTGGTCTTTGTATCAATTTTCAGGTCCATCGAGTTTCATTCTGGCTGGAAAACTTAAAGCCTTAAAAAATAATTTGAAGAAATGGAATGTGGAGGTATGTGGGAACGTGGAAATCAGAGGAAGCTTCTCACAGAACAACTGCAATTTATGGAGGAAATGGAGGTGTTGGGAAACTTTTGAAGGAGGATAGGGAGAGAAAAAGTGGGGTGGTTGCTGAATTAGAAAAGATCACTCTTTTGGAGGAAATTTCTTGGGAGGCAAAATCTTGGGCCTTTTGGTTGAAGGAAGGTGACAAGTATACAAAGGTTTTCCATCGAATGGCTAACTCTCATCGAAGAAACAATGTTATTGAGGTTATACATACTATTGATAATATTATTTTAGATCATTCAGCTAAGGAATATATTGTGAATTTTTTATGAAGAGCTTTTTCAGGAGGAATACTCATGGAGACCTAAATTGGATGGGTTGGTTTCTGAGTCTATTGATCAGCCTAGTGTGGAGTGGTTGGAGAGAGTTTTTGAAGAAGAGGAAGTTCTTGATGTGGTTAGAGGAATGACGAGAGATAAGGATCTTGGTTCGGATGGTTTTTCCATGGCATTCTTCCAAGATTGTTGGGATGTTGTGCGTGAGGATGTAATAAAGGTTTTCCTTGAATTTCATTCATTTATGAAATTTGAGAAAAGTCTTAATACTACATTTATTGCTCTTATCCCTTAAAAGGGTGGGGGCTGTGGAGATGAAGAATTTTCGCCCAATCGGTTTGGTTAATGGGGTTTACAAGGTTATCTCGAAGGTTCTTGCTAACCGTATAAGTGTAGTGATGGTGAAGATTATTTTGAAATCTCAGAATGCATTTGTTAAGGCGAGACAAATTTTTGGTTTGGTTTTAATTGCTAATGAATGTTTGGAAAGTCGAATCAGAGCGGGTGACACTGGTATTCTTGTCAAATGGACATGAAAAAGGTATATGACCATGTAAATTTAGAGTTTCTCTTGTATTTACTTGGGAGATTTGGCTTTGGAGAGAAGTGGTGTCTCCAAATTAGGCATTGCATTTTGACGGTCATATTTTCTATTCCGGTTGGTTTTTTCTGTAGTTCTTGTGGTTTGAGACGAGGGGATCCTTTGTCTCCTTTTCTTTTTGTCCTTGTCATGGATGCATTGAGTAGAATGATTGAAGCTACGGTGGAAGGGAGTTTCATGTCGGGTTTCTTGGTTGGAGGTGATTCTTGGAGTGAATAATGCTACTATGCTGCCTCATTTTGTCCCCCTAATTTTGACTGCTCATGCATTTAATTTTTTTTTATTAAAATTTTTTCTTTTACTTACTGATTAAGGAAACTATTAGTGTATTGGTGTATTTTTTTTAAATATTTAAATATGTTAAAAAATTGTAAGAAAAAAAGAATTAAAAAAGAAGAAGTGATATTTGTACTAGTGGGCATAAAGGTCTCATAAAGGTCTCGCATCTTCTCTTTGTTGATGATACATTAATTTTTACTGAGACTAATCGGGATCATCTTCGCTCTTTGAGAGCGCTTTTGTTATGCTTTGAAGCTGTTTTTAGTCCTAGAGTTAACTTCTCTTAGACAATATTGGTTCCTGTGGGTTCTGTTTTGGATATTTTGGATTTGGCCAATATCTTGATTTGCAAGGTCTCATCTTTGCCTACGAGATATCTTGGTCTTCCCTTGGGAGCTCCTCATAAAACTTTGATGATTTGGGATGGTGTGATTGAGAAGATTGAGAGGAGATTGGCTGGTTGGAAAATGATTTATTCATCTAAAAGGAAAAGAAGATTGAGGGAGTGTTGCTTCCTACTTCTTTTTCTATATTTCTTTCTCTAGTCTCTTTTATTTTTCGGTGTCTTGAGCTGTTTTGGGTCTGGTTTTACAATGGGATCGTGTCGGAAGTTTCTTATCGACCAAAAGCTCCTTGAGTTTAAATGCGAAAAAATGACCAGTGGTGAAGTATTACTTAGAGCAGTTGCAGGGTCACAAAGTTTATTTTCATTCATGTCTTTGCTATGGACTGGTTGTTATTTGCGGTGGGAGCTTGTAGAGCGTCTGTTGGTTCCTCTGAGTTTTATAAAACTCGTAGAAAGGGGAATCAAGTGCTGGTGGTCCAAAGATGTCATAACAGACACGGTCGGTTCTTGACGTAAATATGGGCAAGAAATGAGGTGAGGTTTCATCGTTGTTCTAGAAGGGTCGAAGGGCGAGGGGTGGAGGAGGCTTGCAGAATCGTTGAGAAAGGCTGTTTCTTTTTCCTTTGTTTCGGGCATGAATAATAGAGTTCCTGTGGAGTTAGCTTCTTTTTTCTCACGTTGTTGCGGGACGGAAGGGGTCTTTTGCGGAGGTTTTGAAGAAGCCTCCACCGCCGAATATGGAGGGTAGAAGAGAGGCTCTTGGGGAGGTCTTGCAGCCGGGATTGCAGTCGTTTCTTGTTCTCAAGGGTGATGGTGTGTCTTCCAAGGGTGGCTTGTCAGTGGTTAGAGAGGAGCTTTTGCAGAAAGCATTATTGGACATGAAGGAAAAGGTGTATTTCATGTTGAATTGGGTAGCATTGGGTCTGGGCTTTGAGGGTTTAAAGAAGGGCCTTGTGGGTAAGCAGAAGTCTATTATTGTTAGTGGGCTGGACTCCTGTGTGGGTTGTAAGAAGGCTAAGGATTTGAACGGTAAAAATAAAGTGGATGGGCTGGGCTTGGTTAAAAGCCTGAAACGGTTGTGGAGGGTGAAAAGTGGTGCGGGGTCTCAAGAATATTGGTTTCGACTTCCTCTACAAGCACATTGGTGTCGAAACTTGCTTCGACGTTGTTGGAACTGGCACAGACTACTTTGCCAGTCACCGGTGACTCTCCAGGTGGTTTGTTGGAAACGAAAATGTTGTCGGAAGTGGAAGAGGGTGAAATTGTGAAAGGGAGATGACGAATGAAGGGGAGTTTAACACGCTTGTCTCTGGAGACTGGCTCCATTGGCTAGAGGTTTGCATCTTCTGGAATTGGTACCTTTGTTGCTTATGCCTGTTTTTCGAGTGGATGTTTTTTAGCAACTTGAGCTGGATAATAATTTAGTTTTGTCAATTTCTGGAGATCTGCAAAAGGATGTATCACCTTGAGGGGATTTGGATGAGTACAATGTACAGTTGGTTTTATGTGAGGGGGAATGCTTTGATGAGAATATGGTTGGCCCGACCCCTTTACGCACTCTCCCGCCTCAATCTCCAACCAAAATTGCCTTGGATTGGGTACTAAAAAAGGTAGAGGAATTACAAGCTTGTGTATGGATATCTTGTGACGGTTTTGAAGCACAATTTAAGGCTCTTCTTGTTGTAGTCAAAGCTGGTCGTTCCTCGGCTTTGAAGTTAGCCTCTAAGAAGGGAATTAAGAAGATTAAAATGCTCCATTAATTATGATACTAAGGAGGGAAGTGTTGGGAGGGATAGGTTGAAAGGAGGGCGTCTCATTTTTTGCATGAAGCCGAAAATTCTCTCTTGAAATGTTAGGGGGATCAATGACTCCAACAAGCGTCTTCATATTAGGTCTCTTCTTCATAGTTGGAAGGTTGATATCGTTTGTCTACAAAAAATTAACCTATGTTTTATTGATAGAAGTATAATTTGTAGTTTGTGAGGGTGTTCTTTCATGGGTTGGGCTTATTTGGCATCTTTTGCAGCTTTAGGTGGTGTTCTATTGATGTGGGACAATAGGGTGGTGGAGTTAGTGGAGGAGTGTATTGAGAATTTTTCTGTGGCGTGTTCTTTTAAAAATGTTGAGGATGAGTGGATGTGAGCTTTTGCGGGAGTTTATGGGCCAAATTTGGATAGGAAAAGGTGTCTCTTGTGGGAGGAATTGGCAGGTTTGTATTATCTGTGTGATATACCATGGTGTATGTGTGGGGACTTTGACATTATTCGGTTCTCTAGTGAGCGTTCGGGAGAACCTAGTATGTCTTCGGCAATGTAGGACTTTTTGGAGTTTATTTTTTATTTGGATCTTCCCCTTGTAGGGGTTGCATTCACTTGATCCAACAGTAGGGATTGGTCAAGACTGGATAGATTTCTTGTATCTCCATCTTGGGAGGTTCATTACTTAGAGTTATGCCATAAGAGACTGTCTTGTGTTTGTTCAGGTAATTTCCCCATTTTGCTTAATTGTGGTGGTATACATGGGGGTCAACAATATTTTAGATTTGAAAACATGTGGTCAGGAGCTGATGGGTTTGTTGATAGGGTTAGGTGTTGGTGGTCTTCTTATCAATTCTCGAGAACAACCGGTTTTATTCTTGCAAGTAAATTTAAATTCTTGAAGCTTGACTTAAAGAAGTGGAACACTAAGGTTTTTGGGAATATTGACAGCTAGAAAAATTCCCTTTTGGAGGAACTGCATGTTTTGGAGGTTGGAGAGGAGAATAAGGTTATGTCTGAGGAGGCATTGTTGAGGAAAAAAGAAGTGGTGACCGAGCTCAAGAGGGTTTTGTTGACGGAAGAGATATCTTGGAGGCAAAAGTCAAGAGCTCTTTAGTTGAAAGATGGAGATAATGTACTAAATGTTTTCACAGAATGGCCATAGGCGTAGTAATGCCATTGAGTTGCACTTTGATAACAATGTGTTTTCATCCTCCCCAAAGATTTAGGATCATAATGTGCAGTTTTGTGAAGCTCTTTTAACTGAACCAGATGCTTGGAGACCTAATCTTGACTTGGAGACCTAATCTTGATGGTTTGGTCTTTGATTCTCTACATCCTATTGCTGCGAGCTGGTTTGAGAGACCGTTTGATGGAAATGAGGTTTATTAGGTTGTTAGTGGGATGGTGAAAGATAAAGCCCCTGGCCTAGATGGCTTTTCTATGGCCCTTTTTCAAGTTTGTTGTGATGTTGTGAAAGAAGATGTGATGCGGGTTTTTCAGGAATCCTTTTCCTTTCATAAGTTTGAAAAATCTCTTAATGCCACCTTCCTTGCTCTCATTCCTAAGAAATTTGGGCTTCTGAGTTGAAGGATTTTTGTCCTATTAGCCTTGTAAGTGAGGTTTATAAGATAATTTCGAAGGTGCTTGCTAATCGTATCAGTACGGTAATGGAGCAAATTATCTTTAGACTCCAAAATGTTTTTGTACAGGGTAGGCAAATACTTGATGATTCTGTTCTGGTTGCCAATGAATGCTTAGACAATTGATTGAGGAAGGGTTTTCCTGGTGTTCTTTGTAAGCTTGATACGGAAAAGGCATATGATAATGTGAATTGGGATTTCATTTTCTATATACTTGGGATATGTGGTTTTGGGGAGAGGGTGTGCGTGGATTACACATTGCGTCTCTACTGCTTGGTTTTTCAGTGTTAGTTAGTGGAAATCCATGTGGATTTTTCCATAGTTCTTGTGGTCTGAAATAGGGGGGCCCATCATCCCCTTTTCTCTTTGTTATTATCATGGAGCCGTTGGGTGGTATGGTGGAGGTTATTGTGGGGGGTTTTCTTTCCCTTTTTTGGTGGGAAATGCTAATAATGGATCTATCACACTTTCTCACCTCCTTTTTGTAGATGGTACTCTTATTTTTTGTGATGTGGATTGTGGGTAGATTCAAGCCTTTAAGGGCCGTGTTGTTATGCTTTGAAGCTGTCTCGGGCCTTAAGGTGAATTTTGGTAAGTCGGAGATGGTTTCGCTGGGGGAGTTGCAGAATAGAAATTTTTGGCCGACTTTTTGGGCTGTAAAGTTACTTCTTTATCAATGAAATATCTAGGCCTTTTGTTGGGGGCGTCTTTCAAGGCTAAGGCTATTTGGGATGGGGTGGTTACAAAGATTGAGAAAAGGTTGGCAGGTTTGAAGCGGCTGTACTTATCAAAAGGGGGCAGAATTACCTTAATTAAAACTACACTTTCCAATATCCCAACTTATTTTCTATATTTATTTCCATTCCCTGTAGGGGTGGAAAACTGGATTGAGAAGTTCTTTCATGCATTTCTGTGGGGGTGGAATTGGAGAGGAGACTAAATTTCATCTTGTTAGTTGAAATAAAGTTTGTACTCTTATTTCAAATAGAGGTTTGGGGGTTCGCAATTTGATTTTTTTTTTTGGAGAAGTAAAAAGTTTTCGAAAAGCATAATTTTGAACTTCGTTCGGTTCTGATTGGAGTAGTTGGAGTTCAATTTGAAAATTTTCAATAAGGTATTGGGAAAATGGTTATGGAGATATCAATTGGAAGGGGAGTCGTTGTGGAGAGGAGGTTATTGATCGGAAATATGGGAGTATTTTTTTTTGGGGGGGGGGGGGGGTGTTCTAAGGAGGCTAGTTGGGCTTATGGTGTGAGTCTTTGGAAATTTATTAGGAAGGGGTGCGAGAGCTTTGTTAAACATGTTAACTATGTTGTTGGAGAGGGTTCTAGGTTCTGTTTTTGGTTTGATGATTGGTGTGGTGATCAGGCCCTTGTTCCCGGCTATTTTCCATATAGTTTCTGATTGGCATGCATCTGTTTCTGATTTGTTAGTCCGTTCTAATATATCCTTGCAGTGGGATGTTTGTTTTAATAGAGCTGTACATGATTGGGAACGTGATAATGTTTCAGACCTTTTCAGCCTCTTATATCCCCTGGGTATTGGGGGTAATGAGAGGGATAGAATGTTGTGGAAGCCTATAGGAAGTAAAAAGTTTTCGGTTCGGTTGTATTATAAGGTGTTGACTGTTCAGCATAGTCCTCATTTTCCTTAGAAGTGTATTTGGAGGTCTCATGTCCCTTCCAAAGTCTTTTTTTTTTTTTATATATGGACAGTATCGCTTGGGAATATTTTGATGATGGATAATTTGAGGAAGTGTGGCCTTATTGTTATGGAGTGGTGTTTCATGTGAAAGAAGCATGGAGAATCTGTGGATCATTTACTTTTGCATTGTGAGGTGGCAAAGGCTTTCTGGGATGGAGTTTTTAGTAGAGTTGAGTTGGCTTGGGTGATGCCTTTGAGAGTAGTGGATCTTTTTTCGTGTTGGAACAGGCTATATAGTTGCTCTCAAGTGGCTGTTGTGTGGAAGATGGCCCTTTGTGTGTTATGTGGTGCATTTGGTGGGAAAGGAACAAGCAGTGTTTTAATGATAAGGAGCGCACCTTGGAGGAAATTCGGGATTTTTTTGTGTACTCTTTATTGCAATGTTTTTCTGCTCTAGTGATTAATGGAGCTTCAATTTATGATTTTTTGTTGTCGCTTCCTACTTCATGGAATGTGCTTAGGTGTTTTCGTTTGTATACGTTCTGTGTACATGGGTTTCGCCTATTTCATTCGATGAATAAAATTGTCTTTCTTACTTAAAAAAAAAAAAAAAAAGATTGAGGGAGTGGCATAAGAATATGCTTCCTAGAAAGAAATGCATTGTACTTTACCTTTTTGTTTTGGGGATTATGGTCATACTCTGTACTTTTCCCTCCTCAAGTGGTCAGATTCTGTACTTAAGTTGCTAAATGTGACCTTGTATTTTGTACAAGGGTTCTCCACTTGGGTAAACAATTGTGAAGCATTGATTAAAGATCCTTGGGTTCTCCCACTGATTTCTGTGGGAGGTTTGGGTATCTGAAATTTGCTTTTGTTCAATCAGGTTCTACTTGGGAAATGCTTGTGGTGATAATAATTGTAGAGGGATATATGGAAAGCTGTAGAAAAGTATTGGAAAAGGGTGGGTGGTCTTCATTAGATACATAAGATTTAACGTTGGCAATGGCACTATGATCAAATTTTGGCATGACCTATGATATGGTGAAACTTGACTTGAGAGAGCTCTCTAGGAAGCTTTTCCAGAAGTATATAGGATTGTGAGGATACAGGAGGCTTTGGTGGCTGATTTAATTTTACTCTCCAATGGCTATTCTCAATGGAATATCCATGTTTCAGAGTGGCCCAAGATTGGGAAGTTGATGCCTTCACATGTTTTTTCAATCTATTTTACTCTGAAAATTAGGGTTGAAGGTGTAGACAAGCTTCTTTGGAGTCCATTTGAGAAAGGGAGGTTCGCTATTTGTTCTTTCTACCAAGCTCTAACTATTCAGGACGCTAATTTCTTTCCTTGGAAGAATATATGGAAGAGTAAGGCACCACTAAAAGTAGGGGTGACAATATATGACAATATTCGTGAACCTTACACAATCACAACACGAAATTAGCGGGTTTAGATTTATGTTAACGGGTTCATGTCAAAACGGGTTGACCCGTTAAGACACGATTTATAAACGGGTCAACCCGCTTAACCCAAAATCAACCCGTTTTGACTTGTTTATATTTTATTTCAAAATTACAATTTTAATATTATTGGATTGTAATATTGGTCCTTTTCAATATGCTTATGTTTTTATTGTTGAGTTGTAATTCTGGACCTAAGTCATATTTGTTGCTGTATTTTTTGTAATATTTGTTTTATTATGTGTTAAAATTTGAAAAATATTGATATTTTTTGTTAGTAAGTATTCTTATTTTTTTTAAAGATATTGTGCCTAATAATAAATACAGATTCTAATTTTTATATGAAATTATGTTAATCAAGTCAAATGGGTAATTATGTATTTTAGTTCAACCCATTTATATGAAACGAGTTTAAATGAGTCGTGTCGTATTGAACTATTTCTAATTAATTATTAAACGGGTCAGAACGGGTGACACGACACAACTCGTTATCTAAATGGGTCGGGTTAGAGTTTGAAAGTTTGATACGTTTAGCTTAACGGGTTAGGTTCGGGTTGACCTATATAGTTGAATGTTCATGACTTGACACGACACGAACATGATCTGAAAACACGAATTGCCAACCCTAACTAAAAGCAGCTTTATTTGTTTGGACAGCTTCTTTAGGGAGAATTCTCACCATGGATAATTTGAGGAAACACGTTATTGTTATGGGTTGGTTTTGTATGTGCCAAAAGGGAGGGAAAACGGTACACCATGTCTTACTCCATTGTGAGATTGCTAGTGCTCTGTGTTATGATTTCTGTAGGGATAGCATGGGCTACGCCTAGAAAGGTAGTAGATCTCCTTGCTATTTGAAGAGGTTTAAAAGCCAATAGACAAATTAGCAAGTATAGAAGGTGGCTTCTATTTACCTACCGTGGTGTATCTAGAAGGAAAAAAACAATATACATTTCAAAGATTGTGAATGCAAATTGGATGAACTCAAAACATTCTTCTACAGAACTTTGTTACTTTCATTGATCACAATAGATTTTAGTGGACTGAGCTTCTGTAATTTCCTTATAGTTACAGCTAGGTGTTTCTCTTTGTTATGACCTGTGTACTTGGGTTATGCCTATTGTCGTCAATAATATTTATATTTACCCGTTAAAAAAGTTTACATTTGCTTATAAAAAAACTACTAATAGTTGTCCCATCATTGCACTTTGGTCCTCTTTATATTCTTTTTCATCTCAATCCCTCACCATTTATTGGTTTATAGGTTCGGGAACATGCAAGGAAACTTTTGGAGAAACACATAAAGAAGCCCTTCTTTAATGCAAGGTGAGTCGGTTAATATCATTTTTTATTGCTTGCAAAGATGAGGCCTATAGACCAATTGCTGTATTGGTACTAGTAAGATTCCCCTTGAAATTCATATGCTTCCCAGTGAACCTGTAACCTTCTCAGACCAGAGGAAATTTTTTTTTTCTTTTTCTGTGCACATCTTGCAATCTGTCAACTCAGGATGCACAGGAATTAAATGGGAGTTTTATCCCCCCCCTTTTTTTTTCGTTTCATACATTTTTGTTACTTTGGGGTGGTCTTAGTTGAGCAGTAGATTCTGGTTGATTAGTTCTTTGTTTTCATTGCTTTCATTGAAGTCAACCTACGTTTTTATTTTTTCCTTTCGGACTTTTAAGTTACTTTGGGGTAATACCAGTTGAGCAGGTGGTCCTGGTCGATTAGTTATTTGTTTTTCTGTCTTTCCCTGATTATAGGGAAGGCACAGTGATATGTGATGGTCCGTGTTTGTAAGTTTGTTTGGTCTTTAGACTTGGGTAACTCTGTTAATATTTAACTAACTGGCTTGTATTCTGCCTATCAAAAAAAGAAAGTAACTGGCTTCTACTTTACATCTAATTGTGACGGTAGATTTTACTGAAAATGATATATCTATTGTCAGAAAGACTTGATTTGTCTAAATGTGACTTTTTTAGTTAAATATATTGCATACCTCATTCATTGACTTTGTATTTTCTTTTCTTGGCTAACTGAAGTTATGGTGGATCTGTTGAACGTATGACTGTTGAAGAGTTAGAGCAAGGGAAGCAATGGTTGAGCAACACATTTTATCTCATAAGGTAACTGGAAATTCCATAACAATGTTCCGGCAGTAGGGGGAACGAAAAAATACAAAGCTTGTCTCTCCCAGGAGTCATTATCAGTTTGCCATTGTGGTATTGATATCAAGATGTTCAGTCGACTTGAAAGCTGCTTTGCATGGGGCAGTTATGGTAAAAACTGTTGTATATAGGGTCTAAAAATTAATAGTTTCTTAGGGGGCATCGGCTGTCAACATAATTTTGAACAGGAGAAACAACACATAAAGAAACATGACCTGCTAGGTTTGGGTGGGCTAGTCTTTCGAGATTTCTCTCCGTGACTATCCTGATGCTACCAAGCTTAAATCCTCCTTAATCACTCTTTGATTCATGCAGAATATGTTTCACATTTTCACTTGCATTCTGATCCTCTAGAAAGCCTGTTATAAGACATGCATGATTGAATGGCTTACTATCTTTCAAAAAATACAAACTTTTTACCTAACAAAGTCCCCCTTGAGCATACAAAAGCAGTCATAAAAAAGGTCCCCCTTGAGCAAAACCTTTGATGCTTTTGTATGCTGAGGTCTGTAACTGTATTGCCTATGAGGTTATGACTATGATTATACTTTATTACCTACGATAATTTGTGCTGGCTGTTTTATGGGCTGTGCTACAGGTGTGAGAATGATTCCCTTCCAAGTATTACCTGGGTTCTTGATCTTGCAAAAGCAGCAGTTTTGAGACATGGAGTGCGTGGCCTTGTAATTGATCCCTACAACGAGCTTGATCACCAGCGTCCTACAAGCCAGTGAGTCTTTTCACTCTTTTTATTTTTTATTTTAATTTAGGGCTTTCTGTGGTCTTGTTTATGTTGAATCTGTTGATGTCTCCAGTTAGTAAATGTGAACCATGCAAAATCCTAGTCGAAAATGTGTGGATACATGTGAATTTGTTGTCCATTATTTCAGGAAATCATTGCCAGTTTAAACGTGTGATCATTAATTGAATCAATCTGTTGAATGATACACATTGTGGTTGCCTAATATTTAATTATGCAGCGACTCAAAGAAAGTCATAGTCATATATGTGCATATAGTATAAAAGACTAGTCAATATTACAATTGGAGCCCCTGGAATCATTGTAAAGAGCAACAACTTCTCCCTACATGGGATCCCATTCACCATTCTCCTACATACTCAATTCGGGGGTATTACAATATCCTCCCATTAAACCCTAACGTTCTCGCTAGACCATTCCATTATATGTGGCACAACTCAAGTCTCACACTTATGGTTAGGGGTTGTCTTTGATACCATTTGTATTGACCCAAGGAAAGCTCAAGCCACATATAGGGTAATACAAAGCACTAGTCAATGCTACAATTGGAGTTATTGGAATATCATAAAAGCCCATCGAAAGCTGACACATGGCATAGAGATGTCACGTGGCAATTCTCCCATTCATTTACTAGCACGAGAGGGACTAAAATGTAAGTTTCTTAAAATCGAGGGATGCAATGTGTGAAAGTCGAAAACTGGAGTAGCTTTTTGCTAGTAAGTGAAAACTCGGATTGATTTTGCCTTTAATCCTATTGTTTTTGTGAAAGATCATGAGGTTTAAACTATTAAACTATGGGCCCGAAACCCTTATGTAGATATGGAAAAGGAGAATAATATCAGGAAAACTCAGCCCATTCTATAGAAGCTGCTAAAGGAACAAAGCATTGAAAAACAAAAGTTTCAAGTTTCTTCATAATTCGCTCACGATTCTAAAAATTTCTATCATTCTTTTCCTTCTAAATACTCCACACCAGACAGATAGGGACCATTTTCCATGTTAAAATTTATGGACTGCCATATAACCTTTCCAATTGGCCAAGAGGTCTATTATCGTCCTGGGTATCATGGACCTGAATGTAGGTGTCAGTAATTAATAATGATTTTCTCCAGGTCAACCCCTACGAGTTGGCTCAAGTGGTAAAGGTCTTGGTTTTGAGGGTATGCTCCCCCTAGTTTTAAGATTCTAACCCTTAGGTGCAAACAATTTTTACGGCTCACATGCCCTTGGAAAAAAGCTGATGATTTACTTGACCCATGTGATGTGGGTGCATTACACTGGTTTGGGGTTTAATCAGGTAAAAGACATGTTGCGTTTAACAGTCCCCAGAATTCTTTATCTTTTACGTATAAAAAAAAAAAAAAAAAGTCCCCAGAATTCTTCTTCATTCTGTTATCAAGCAGAGGTTAAACAGTTCATGAGCCATCCATGTAGCAATCAAACCAAGCTTGAAGAAAGGCAGTTTTGTTTTACTAAAGTTCCAAGTCTAAATGGTCACTGAGCTGAGCTTAACAGCTCCAAACATTGCATCTGCAGAGATGAAGGGAAACCCTTTGTTTCATTGGCTTTGGTGTAATTATAAATGACTTAAATTTTTGGCTTGACAGGGGAAGAAACTTAGGGTCCTGAAGAAGTAACTTGGAGATCATACTTCTTTAGAAGATACCTCGAATTGTTTATGGGTCTCACTCTTCCCAGTTTACAGGATGAAATCTTTATCTCCTATGATACTTTCTCCCATATACCTATGCCCAAAGGAAAATGCTATACTACACTCATATCCTATTTATATCCTATTGTGCTGATGTGACACTATCCATAACCCTTGGATCAACTCTTTTAAGAAAAAAAATTCAATGTTTAATGGGCAATGCCACTTCAGCACAATAGGATAAGACTGAGAAGACAGTAGTGTATAGCATATCTCATACCCAAAAGTATGATGCTTTGACTCCAACGTTTTGGCCAAGTTCTCATCTGCCATATTTGCATGGGCAACCAATGTGGTAACAAGTGAAATGGTTCTTTAGCATCTTCAGAATGGTGGTTGTTTTCTCTCGGCTGGTGTTGCTGTTCTTTGTAGCTAGTGTGTTGTTTAGGAGAAGAAACAGGAGTGGTCCCCTTTAAAAGTATCAAGTGAACATAAAATCTGTAATGATATTTCTCCTCACACTTGCTATTCTGCCTGAACATTCATGTGTTGGATGCCTGTATTTAAAGTTTATTACCATTACAAAATCTTTATTATAGGACTGAGACTGAGTATGTCAGTCAGATGCTTACCAAAGTCAAACGTTTTGCTCAACACCATGCCTGTCATGTTTGGTTCGTGGCACATCCTAGACAGGTTGGTCACGATGACCTTTGGTTTGCTCCAGAGTATCTTCTTTTTTTTTGTAAGTAAGTTTGCTCCAGAGTATCTATCTCTTTTGTTCTAATTTCTCCCCTTGGTTCACAGTTGCACCATTGGGTTGGGGGTCCGCCTAATATGTATGATATAAGTGGAAGTGCACACTTCATAAACAAATGTGACAATGGGATCGTAGTTCATCGTAATCGAGATCCTGAGGCTGGACCTATTGATCAAGTACAAGTGAGTGATACTTTTGTGGTCATTGTGATTGTTGTTGTTATTTTTGTTGTTATAGATGGAAATACGTATGTTAACTTTTTTGAGCTGTATTTACAGATTTGTGTTCGGAAGGTTCGGAATAAGGTTGCTGGAACGATAGGTGATGCCTTCTTGTGTTATAATAGGTATGCTTTTAAAATCTACTCTTTAGTCTCATGGATGGAGTTGCCAATGAACCAAGCTGTTTGATAAACAGTTTGAACTCGATTCTTGTAACTCAATTAAAGTTATGATTGTTTATTAAATGCAAAGCTGGTTTTTTTTATTATTATTTATTTATTTATTTATTTATTTATCAACTAGCTTGGTTTGGCATAGATAATTTTATATGAGGTTAATTTCATTTTTAAACTACCACCATTTTTTTCAAATTATACCACAAATTACCAAAGCCAACAATTTTGTATCTCAAGCTACCAATTTTGTATCTCAAGCTACAAATTTAGTGAGGGCATTTAAAACAATTCATTTGAAAAGTAGTTTCGGGTCCTATAATATCTAATGGTTTAGAGTGTAATTTTAAATCGGGTGGTAGTTTTGGGGTGAAAAATGAAATTTCCGAATTTCATTTCTAAGTAGGCTCGTTCTTCCATAAAATATTCTGCTTTTTCCCGTTCTTATTGATAATCCATGATCAACTTGACAACTTCCTTTCCCCCAGGGAAATTTGAATCCCCACTGCCTCCCTTGAAATAGAGTTTTTTTCAAATGAATGATTTGAAGACCTAGCTCGAGTACGCACAATCATTAATATTTAAAAGGATGATTGTGGATATGGTTTTAATTTGAGAAAAGGATAGTTGCTTTTTAAGTGTCTTCAATTGTAGAATTGTCGAACTTGTTCTTTTGAGATGGTCAATCCTTTTTGTGGGGAAAAACTTGGATATGTAGCTTCTGAAACGTGTGCATCAATCTTGTTTACAAAATCATGTAGTCAATGATCCTTTTTTTTATGTACTCAATGATCTTGAATAACAAAGAGAACAATCTGTCTGCAAGTTCTCGTGCATAATCCTTATTGACTCTTGGGGACAATCACACATTTATATTTCCTGTAATATCGTGCCCTCAATTCTATATGCTCTCCTAGTATTTATGTTATATGATGATTTAGTGTTAATGGTGGCAACATTCATGTGCTTGTTTAGGGTAACTGGTGAATTCATGGATATCGATGAACCATCTGGCAAGAGATAGACAATGCTATGATTGATAAGAAAATGGATGTACAGCAGTATCTACCCAGGTAGTGGCCTTCAAAACAGGAGGTGGTTTTCTAATGCCATTTTCCCACTGCATCAGGCTGTGGGTGCTTCCCCGCCGTGCACAACTATGGATGGTGGTATGAGGGACCAAAGTATTTTAGCTTTGGCAGTTGATCGGACCTTGATGACTTGGTGTAACCTTACACTTGAGGGCAGTTGCAATTTCTGTCAATAGAGGCTTCCTTTTTTCGGAGATGTATGGACTTAAATGGTCTATTTTGCCATGTGATTTATTAAACTTTTATATATTATCTGGTTATATTCAAGATTTGGGAATGAAATTCTCTCTTTTTTTCTCATGAATCAGTCATATTGTACCCTGTCTCTGTTATAGTGTGTAAGAACAGTAGCATGCTTTTAGTTTTAACCCCCAAAAGCTTTTTGGACAAGGCCTTCTACTTTACATATTATCAAAGATTGTTCGGAAAATGGTTTTTTTTTTATATTCAATCAATGAAGTATTAGTTAAACAAATCTCTTTGAGAATATTGACAGCTTGCGTCAAAGATACAGATACCATATGTTACTATGAACACCCCCCCATCTTCTTGGCCCCAAAAACCGGAAAGAAGCTGAGGAAGTATCTTTCTTCTTCGTTAATTAATGTTGCAATTCGAACGCGCTTGCGTAAGAAATACGTATCGAAAAGAAAAGTTCAAATCCAAAAGTTATTCTTTTCTTTCTATTTTTAAGTTTCGTGACTCGTTAACAAAGGAAAACGTAACCGAAAAATAAAGATAAAATGGAGGGGGCGGGGCAGGTGTTGATACCGGGCAGGTTACCGACAAGGACCGGTCACTGACCACACGTAAGCAAGACAAATGAATACATACAAATAAGCATCTGTTTGCTTCGTTGTCATTTTTCTTGAGTCTTCGCCACTGTCACGGCGGTCATTTGTATTCATACCCACGCGGTGTCGCCGTCTTCCCAGAAGCAACCACTCCATCCTATCCCTTTCTAGTTTCTATATAAACCCTTTCATTCCCTCCAAACTACTCCATCTATCCCTTCCCATCTCTTTCTTACGCATACACACATCTTTCGTTTGTTTTTACGATCATAACCTTTTGCTCAAAGATGAATACTACAAGTGAGCCTGCAGGTAATTAGTGAATACCATGTTTTAAGTTCTTCTTGTTTGTGTTGATGTTGGATGTCATGTCATGTGTGTGTGTGTGCGCATGTCTTAGATCGATCTCCTGGGATTTTCTAGCACCGTTTAGTCATATGTTATAATATAGGTCTACACCTCTAAATAAGTGCATGGAGTTTTAGACTTGATTTCTATAATCTGCATCCACCGAAAGCAAGTAGGTTTGATTTTGTTAGAAGATAAACGTATATATGGTTACTGTTTAGATGAGATCATATGATCAACTACTAATTCAAACACGTGAATTAATTTCCACATGAAACTTAAATAATTAACTAACTCCCTATGTAATTTCAATATATGTTTGTATACATTTAATTCAATAAGACTATAATTTCCTCCTTGGTCATGAGTCTAATACCATATATTGACATCAAATATATAATATACTTATATATACAATTATGATCTTGTTATGGGTCTCCTTGCAGTAGTACCCAATATGATCACTTGCTTAATTCGTTTTTTCCATTAATATAAATTAATTTGCCTATTAATTAATTGGCCAATCTTCTGTTCCATATCCTCCACCTCCATCTACAGCTGCACAAGGTCCTTATGCTGCACAAGGTCCTTATGTGGTACCACCACCGGCTGGTTATCCTACAAAAGATGACTCTCAGAATCCTCCTCACGGCCCAGTGGAAACCAAGTCAAGGGGTGAAGGGTTCTGGAAGGGATGGTAAGCAGTTCTTTATATCTCTCTGATTTATTTCTAATTTATTTGTTCATCGTTTTGTTATTATTAATATTGAGTTATATTTTTGGATAAATGAGTGACATTACGATTTGTCCATCTGTTTACTGCGCAGTTGTGCTGCCTTGTGTTGCTGTTGTGTACTTGATGCATGCTTCTGATCATCAGAATCGAGAGCTAGCAATATTAAAAATTCTAGAAACCATTGTTGTTTTATTTGTTTTTTTTTTTTTTTTAATCAATACGGAACTTGGATCATTCTTGTGTGAAGAATGGACCATGCGATTGGATAATTGTCATGTTCTTGCCTTGACAGAGTTATCCTTGCACTGTAATTATCACGAGTGATGATTTCCTTTTAGTGTTGTATTCTTTTCGATATATTGGTGATACTGTTATTGTTATTTTGATAATAATGCAATAGATATATTGCAAAATGATTCCATTTTTGCTCTCTCTCTCTCTTCTGGTGAAGTTAAACGTACAGCGTGCACATGATCATATCATGATGAGTTTTTTTTTTTTGATGAAGAGCCGAGAATCACCTGTCCACGAGTGATCCCGTGCCGATTATATTAATAAACCCTCACTTATGGCGGAGGAAAATCGTGGTTACATACCAATACCTGGCGTTACAATATAAAAATCCGAAACCAGATATTAAAAAAAACCTAGAATATCTAGAGAAAATTATAAAAACAACCTCCTCACCTGCAAAAAAACCATTAGCACAACAAACATATACAATAAAATCTAACCAAACCAACACAACAACCAAATAGAACCAGATTCTTAATTCTGACAGCACCTTAAAGAAGGTAACCCAAGTTTATCCAACTGAAGTAAACCTCGAGGGACCCTAGGCAATTCTCCAGCTATATTCCAATCCATATTAAGACCAGCTGCCCCACTCCGAGCCAACCAGTTAGCAACTTTATTACCTTCCCTATAAACATGCCTAACTGTGCAAACCATCGAATCCATAAGAGCAAGAGTATCCTCCCAGAAATCTTCCAAATACCATATGCCACATCTTCGCCTATTCCACCAAGAGATTACCACTTGAGAGTCTAATTCTATTTCCACAAAAATAATCCCTAGATTTTTACAAGCTTTAAGACCCCGCAGCAATGCTAACAATTCAACTCTATTATTGGAACCAAAACCAATATAAGAATTAAAAGCATGAACCAAGTGACCCTGATTATTTCTAATAATACCACCCACCCCCGAAGGTCTTGGATTTCCTAAACTACTACCATCTGTATTCAATTTAAACCACCCTGGAGCAGGTTTTTGCCAAGTCACAATTTTAATAAATTGCCTCACGGGGGCTTTAGAAGGAATATGCAAAGCATGTAAAATCTGAAGATCATACATAGAACATTTTTTTACCTTTTTCATATCATGGCTACAAGAGCTCATCCAATTTTTGTTCATTTGCCAAACCGCACTAACAGATTGAATCCGCCCCTCCATGCGGGTAGTGCATCTTCTACGCCAAAGATGCCAACTAATAATCGATGGAAGTAACCCCACAAGAATCCCCACTTGAGAATCAGTTGACGCACGTCTTAACCAAGCCGTCACTGTCTCCATCCAAGTATGACCAAGAGATAAACCAAAAATATTAGCACAATAACACCATATATTAAATGCAAACTCTCCTCCAAACAAAACATGGTTTTGGTCCTCATACTTACCTTCTTCACAGCAATCACAACGAGAGACAATCGGGACCCCAATCCTTCTAAGACTATCATTAACACTCAAAACTATGTTCCATGCCCTCCACATAAAAACCGAAATTTTAAGAGGCAACAACCTATGCCATATCCATGGATGCCAATCCAAAGTAGAACCTCTAATTCTAATACAATCCCATGCTGATTTAGTAGAAAAATTTCCACTCATGTTTAGTCCAGATTAACACGTCCGAACCCTTCTTACAACCGGCCAAAGCTTCAACAATATCGTCAACATTCTCTTGACCAACTAAAGAAATCAAAAGGTCCATATCCCAACTATTATTCAGCATACACTCCTTTACTGTAATCCGTGGATTCCCCACCATCTGGACCTCCTCCAATAAAGGACCCCTATCTTTCCATTTATCATACCAGAAAAAAATATTCCCCTCCCTCACTTTCCATCTTGAATTATTAAGCACATCGGGAATACTCTTCATAATCATTTTCCAAAATCTAGAACCTTTTTTAGTATCAATGAGAGACCAAGGAGAAGATCCCACATATTTTCCTTTAAAAAAATTTGCCCATAAGGATTTACCCTGAATTAAATTCCATGCAAGCCGCATATGCAATGCTTTTTGCATGTCCTCTAATTTACGCAATCCTAGGCCCCCTTCCTTTTCTGGCTTACAAATATTTTCCTACGACACCCACTTTTTTTTACTTTTACCATTAACCTCCCCCCAAAAAAATGTACTCATCATACGATTTAGAGCTTTAATAATTGATTGAGGAACTTGCAAAACATCAAATAAATGTAAAGCCATACTAGAAAGCACGTGTCGAAGAAGTATTAGACGGCCACCTGATGAAAGTATCTTCATTTTCCAACCACTAATTTTTTTCCAAACTTTGTTAACCATTTCCTCCAAATGCACATGCTTTAGACGCCCCAATATAATCGGAACCCCTAGATATTTAAAGGGAAAGGAACCTTCTGAGAACCCTGTCAGTCTTTTTAGGGCTCTCTTACGAGCAATAGAAATTTTTGAAGAAAAATATATGGCTGTTTTCTCTTTATTAATCATCTGACCCGACCATGCTTCATACTTTTCAAAAACCAACAAAAGTTCCTTAACAGATTTTTTTCCCCCATTCAAAAAAATCACAATATCATCTGCGTACATAAGGTGTGAGATCTGAGGAGTACCTCTAGGTTGGGAGAAATTACCAATCTTATGTGATGACACACTCTGCTTCAAAAGACGAGAAAAGACTTCCTGAATAATAATAAAAAGATAAGGCGATAATGGGTCCCCCTGATGTAATCCACGACCACCTTGGAAGAAACCTCTCATCGTTCCATTAAGCAAAACAGAATACCAAATATTCGAAATGCAAGCACGGATTAAATCACAAAAAGAAAGGGAGAATCCAAAACAACGAAAAACCTCCAACAAAAAATTCCAATCTACTCGATCGTATGCTTTAGCCATATCAACTTTAATCATAATATTTCCTCCATGAGTGTCCTTATTCAAGGAATGAACCATTTCCTGAGTAATACTAATATTCTCAAAAATATTCCTCCCAGGTATAAAGGCTCATTGTTCAAGAGATATTAATTTGGGAAGATAATTTGCCAGACGATTTACTATAATTTTTGAACAAATTTTATAAAAAACCGAACACAGACTTATAGGCCTAAATTTGTCAAAACAAGTAGGCACATCTGTCTTCGGAATTAGCACAATAAAAGAAGCCAAAAAGAACCTCGGAACCTTTTTGAAAATAAAAAATTCAGAAACGGCTGCGAAGACATCCGTCTTAATCACCTCCCAACAAGTTTTAAAAAAACCTGCTCCAAAACCATCTGACCCAGGAGAACTGTTTATAGGAATCGAAGAAAGAGCCTCCTTTACTTCATCCAATGAAGGGGTACGACAAAGACATGTACAATCCTCAACATTAATAACTGGTGAAATCAAATCTGATAAATCCGGAAGTACTCGTGACTGGTTAGTATTTTTAAGAAAATCCGCAAAATACTCAATAGCTCCATTATGAATTTCTTCTGGCGAGTTAAGCTCTACCCCATCCTGAGTTCTCATCCCTTTGATTCTTTTACGTCGTTTATTAGCTAACCATACATGAAAAAATTTTGAATTACGATCACCTTCCATATTCCATTTTATTTTAGCCATTTAAGCTAATATGATATCTTCCCTATGTCTCCAAAAATTTAATTCATCCGAAGCCAGCACAAGCTCCCTCTCGGCATCAATATCCCACTTTCTTTGTAGACAACCTTCCAGACTCTCAACCTTCACTTCCAAAGATTCAATATGGGTATTAGTCCTACCAAACACTCGCTTATTCCATTCATGAAGAGCTACTTTCACCTTTTTAATCTTACAAGCAAGAATGACAAGCCCCGTCCCAATCACCGGCACATCCCACACCTGCTTTATAAAACCAATAAATTCTGGATGCTCAACCCACATTTGCTGAAATCTAAATGGAGGATGACCATAGGAATAAGTATCCTTAAAAAATTCAACCAACATAGGGCAATGGTCCGAAGTCGTCCTTGATAAGTACGAACAAGACACCGTAGGGAACAAAGACAATAAATTTGCATCCAATAAAACACGATCCAGCTTCGCCCAAGCTCTAGCTAAACCACTCTGGCCATTACACCAAGAAAAATTACTACCTTGTGCACTTAAATCAATTAAACCACTCTCATGGATCCATTGGTTAAAATCATCCATCGCCGCTATTGGCCTAGGACGACCACCCTATCTTTCCAAATTTGTACGAATAATATTAAAATCGCCAGCAAACAAATAAGGATCATTATTTATACTATGCCACCTCAAATCCTCCCATAGAACCCGCCTATCCATCATATTACACTTTGCATAAATAAAATTACCCAAAAATTGAAATTGACCCTCAACTATCCTTAGAGACAAAAACTGTGAGGTCATCCGCATAATCTGTACATTTAAATCATTCATCCACAAGACCCATATTTTCCCACCAACTTCTTCATTAGAAATTACATTATCAAAATGAAGAGTCCGCATGTATGATTGAGCTTTAACAAAATTCTGGAAAGGCTCCATTAAAACAATCATCTTGCAATTCAACTTTCTTTGCAGTATTTTTAAACGACCTATAGAGGAATGGTAATTATCTTGATACATAAAGGGGCGCCTCATCTATATATATATATATATATATATATATATATATGAAAACATCCGACCTAACAGTCTACAAAACAAACTGATTGCATTGGGTTAGAACTTGGGTGCTTGAATGAAAAGGAAAAGGAGCACGTTTTATTCAGTACTCTGCAGATAAAATAATTTTGTACATGGTAGTAATGCCTCTTTTTCTCCTGAAGTTGTCGGAATTATTCGTAATAAGATATTGGCTACAATTGGAAAGGTCTTATCAATAAAATTTCCATTTATCCGAGATCTGGGCATAGGTAGCAATCCATTCTATAATTTCTTTTACTTACCTCTTGTGAGAAAATGATCCCACAAGCAAAGGAATTATACAGTACGAAATAACATAAAAAAAAAGAATCAAAAAGAATCATTAAAAAAAAGGATATGACCTTCTATTCAAATTATTATTATTATTTTTGAAAGGAATCAATAAAAAAAATTAGATTTAATTTAATCCAAATGT